>NW_012098098.1:6602429-6610547 GCF_000951045.1 Mandrillus leucophaeus
TGGACATGGGAGCCCCTGTCCTCCTTCCTACCCTCCTCCCAGGTGGACATGTGAGCCCCTGCCCTCCTCCCTGTCCTCCTCCTCCCAAGTGGACACGGGAGCCCCTGTCCTTCCTGTCCTCCTCTCCTCTCCTTGAGACATCTGCAGGACAGGTGCAGGGTGGAGGGAGGGTGCCCGCCAGGCCACTTGCTCAGCCTTGAGCTGGGGTATGAGCGGGGCATTAATGACAGGCAGAGAGGCGTGTGCCCAGCAGGGCCCTGCTGAGTCAGGATGGGAGAGAAGGGGAGGGGCCGAGCTCCTTCCATCCTGGGACACCTCCCACCACCTCCTCCTGGACAGCTGCAGGACCTGGGCCTCTGGGAGCCTCCTTAGCGGGAGCCCAGGCCAGTCTGAGATGGTGCAGTCTGTGCTGGGCTCTCTTGCCCCACCAACCCTTCCTGTTTCACCAGGGCCTGGAGCCTCAAGCTTGGGCTCAGTGGCCACTGGCAACCCAAGCTGCCACCAAGCCCTAGCTGCTTCCAGTTCCACACACAGCAGAGGTGCTCACGCCACAATTTCCCTGAACAGTGCAGACGCTGCTGTAAGGAAACACTGAGGGAACGAGAGCTGCTGGTTTTCTCCGCAGTTAACCAGCAAGCCACTGGGTACAGGCAGCAGGAGGGTCCCCACTGCCAGGCGGGATGACAGGAGAGCCCAGTTAGCTTTAACCCTGGCTAACCACTGCCAGAGAGGTGCCAGGGCTGGGCTGGCCTGACTTGGGGGGTAGGGAAAGACTGTTGTGTCCAGCGTCACCCCAGAGATGACCTGGACTGTCAAGGCTGTACACCGATGGGGGTAGCCCCTCCCTGCCCCTGGGACCCAGGCCTTTGGCAAAGGTGGCCAAACCTTGCCTCCAGCCTCAGCCTCCCTGGGCAGCTCGGCCTCCACAGCAGGAAGACCATGGGAGAGTGGCCGAGGGGGTGCTGTTAGGGTGGTGGCAGGATGGTGGATACAGGTCCCACCCTTGACCTTCTGCCCTTCGGTGGATGGATGAAGAAAGCTTGGCACACCCACGATGGAGTACTATGCAGCCCTCAAAAACGAGCAACGCCATGGGCGAGCCTGGAAGACGTCACGCAAGTAAAATCAGCTGGGTGTGGAGACACACACTACCCATCTTACAAATGTGTGGAATCTAAAAATGCCAATCCCCCGTAGAAGCTAAGAGTAAAGTGGTTGTTGCCTGGGGCTTGGGGTTAACCATTAGGATTGAGGAGATAAAAGAAAATAAATAAAATAAAATTTGTAAGGAAAGGTGAACGACCTAGAATACTTAAGACAATCACTGGGCACAGTGGCTCATGCCTGTAATCCCAGCACTTTGGGAGGCCGAGGTGGGCAGATCACGAGGTCAGGAAATCGAGACCATCCTGGCCAACATGGTGAAACCCTGTCTCTACTAAGAATACAAAAATTAGCTGGGCGTGGTGGCATATGCCTATAGTCCCAGCTACTCAGGAGGGTGAGGCAGGAGAATCGCTTGAACCCAGGAGGCAGAGGTTGCAGTGAGCTGAGATCATACCACTGCACTCCAGCCTGGGTGACAGAGCAAGACTCCATCTCGGAAGAAAAACCAAAACAAAAAAACAATCTTGGCCGGGCGCTGTTGCTCACACCTGTAATCCCAGCACTGTGGGAGGCTGAGGCGGGTGGATCACCTGAAGTCAGGGGTTCAAGACCAGCCTGGCCAACATGGCGAAACCCCGTTCCTACTGAAAAATACAAAAATTAGGCCAGGCTCGGTGGCTCACGCCTGTAATCCCAACACTTTGGGAGGCTGAGGCAGGTGGATCACGAGGTCAGGAGATTGAGACCAGCCTGGCCAACATAGTGAAACCCCATCTCTACTAAAAATACAAAAATTAGCCAAGCCTGGTGGTTGTGCCTGTAATCCCAGCTACTCGGGAGACTGAGGCAGGAGAATCACTTGAACCTGGGAGGCAGAGATTGTAGCGAGCCGAGATCGTGCCACCACACTCCAGCCTGGGTGACAGAGCGGGACTCCACCTCAAACAAACAAACGAAACCAAATCCTGAAACAAGGGAGAAAAAGTAGAGGCGTCACTCTAGCTGGCGTGGGTATTAAAGCCTCATCCATCGTGACAGTGTTGAGAAAGTGACGTGTGTGCAGCAGGGTAGACTCCCGAACCAACGGAACAGAACAGAAAACCCAGAAAGTGACCGCCACAAACATGCCCACCTGATTTTTGACAAAGGCATACAAACGATTCAGTGGAGGAAGAGCAGCTTTTCAACAAATGGTGCTGGAAGAATCAGACATCTATCGGCCAAAAAAAAAAAAAAAAAAAAGGAACTTTGACCTAAGTCTCATAACTTAAACAAAAATTAACTCAGAACGTACCCAGAGTAGGCAAACCCATAGGGACAGAAAGCAGATCTGAGGCTGCCGGGGGAAAATCCGTGTATGTTTTTTGCTCTTGCCGGTGACACGTGTGCTCCCGTCATCTTAGGGCGACGAGTGTTTGGTGTTGTTCTGTGTTTGCTGTTTTCTAACCCTTGGTAGGTGTGGCACATGTCACGCCATTTTTCACTAGTAGCTAGAGAGAGATTCATCCTGTTTTAATTTTCTGGTACTTGCCTTATTTTTCTCTGACCACGTGTGTGAGGAACCATTTCCCCGTGTGTGAGGACTTAGCCTGCCTCTGCCTCCCCTGTCACTGCCCTCCCAGGGATACTTATTTTTGTGGGCATGTGGAGAAAGTGAAGACTCGCCACTGGGTGCAGTGGTGCACGGCTGTGGGACGGCAAGGCAGGAGGATTGCTTGAGCCCAGGAGTTTGAGACCAGCCTGGGTAACACGGTGAGACCCCATCTCTACTAAAAATACAAAAAAAAAAAAAAAATAGCCAGGCATGGTGGTGCACGTCAGTAGTCCCAGCAATGCGGGAGACTGAGGCGTGAGAATCACTGGAGCCCAGGAGGTAGAGGCTGCAGTGAGCCGAGATCGCACCACCGCATTCCAGCCTGGGAGACAGAGTAAGACCCTGTCTCAAAAAAAGAAAATGAAGACTCAGCTGATGGATGTGATTTTGGTTTGCATGTGAAGTTTTCTTTTGGAATTCTTGGTGGGACTTGCACCCTGTTCCTTAACCATGTCACAGTGATTACTGGGATTTGGGATCTTAGCCCGGCCATCACACGGATTCTTTCCTGCTCCCTCCTGTGATTTTTTATTTTATTTTATTTTATTTTATTTTTATTTTTATTTTTTTGAGACGGATTCTCGCTGTCGCCCAGGCTGGAGGGCAGTGGCCGGATCTCAGCTCACACTGCAAGCTCCGCCTCCTGGGTTCACGCCATTCTCCTGCCTCAGCCTCCCGAGTAGCTGGGACTACAGGCGCCCGCCACCTCGCCCGGCTAGTTTTTTGAATTTTTTAGTAGAGACGGGGTTTCACCGTGTTAGCCAGGATGGTCTCGATCTCCTGACCTCGTGATCCGCCCGTCTCGGCCTCCCAAAGTGCTGGGATTACAGGCTTGAGCCACCGCGCCCGGCCTCTCCTGTGATTTAAGGAAAGGTTCAGGCGCCTTCCCACGGCCTTTTAGAACTCTGTATGCGTGCGTTCAAGCAACCCCAGCCGAGCCTCAGGCAGACACAGGCCTGGTCCGTGCAGGTTAAATCTACAGGATGAAATCCAAGCTCCACATCCGTCCGCACACGTCCCCCTGTCCTGCACCTCAGCCCAGCAGGGCGGCCCCGCCACGGGCCTTGGGATCTTTCCTTCTTCCTGGGGTTCTCCCCTCCTCCTGCAAATCCCCCTCCTCCTTCAGAAGCAGCCCCCAGGTGTGGACACAGCACGATGCCGAGGGTGCTTCTGAGCGCCCACCTTCTTCCGAGACGGACGGTGCTCGCAGTGGACACTGGAAGCATCTGAATTGGTGTGCAGCCCTGATTTCCCGTGGGCTCCGCGCTTTCCCGTGGGCTCCGCGCTTTCCCGTGGGCTCTGCCCTTTCCCGTGGGCTCCGCCCTTTCCCGCTGGGCTCCTTGCTTTCCTGTAGGCTCCACGCTTTCCCGTAGGCTCGGAGCTTTCCCGCTGACTCCGTGCTTGCTCCCAGGACCAGTAGTCACCGTCCCTCCATGTGCTCACCTCCACCGGGCACTGGCTCCTGCCTGATTTATGATCTTCCCCGCCCTGGTCTCAGCTGCCCCAGGGGCGCTGGCCCCGTCTTCACTTCACACCCCCAAACGAAGTACAGGAGCCACCTGTGGAGAAGTTTTAAGAGGAGAAAAAACACCTTATGACGTAAAATTATGAAGAAGTAAAATAGCAGCTGGGAGCAGCTCCCCTAACCAATCCCCGGCTTCCTCGGACCAGTGGCCAAGACCTGGCCACACGGGCCAGCAGCCTCTTGCCAGGGCCCTGGGCTAACAGCAGAGGCCACCTGCACCCAGGAAGTTTCGCAGCGATTTTCAAGGTCTGGCTACCGAAAGGGCGAAGGGATGCTGGGCTGTGGGGGAAACGCTGACCTCCAGCCTCACCCCACGGTGAGGAGTGTGAAGCTCCAGGGGGGGTGGGGAGATTCCTTGCAAAGGTGACCCCGTCCCTGCACCCCTCACCCGTGCCCACACAGGGGCCCTGCTGCTCCCCCACAAGGAGTGGGAACCTTGCAGTTTTGTGGGAGAGATTGCGCACCAACTCCAGCTTAGGCCTTTAGGGGCTCGCCAGGGCTCTCCAAAGCTTCGATCGCCACGGAGATAGCCGGATCGGCAGAGCAGGGGGAGCCCGTGAGGGCACGGCTGGAGCGAGGCAGGGCAGGAGGTGGGGGGTGAAGCCCGGGGCCCAGGCTCGGCGGGCTGATGGGAATGAGGCAACAGGGCCCAAGGACCCGAAGCTGATGGAGACCCACGGACAAGGGGAGGTTGGGGAGCTGCAGGGTCTCCTAGTGGAGGTGGAGGTCTGGGACCACCCAGCCTCAAAGAGGCCGTGAGAATCATAGGAGTGTGTGAGACACCCCACAGTTAAGGGGCATGAAGGGGACCAGGCACGGTCTCAGAGCCCAGAGCACAGAGGGTGGGAAGGACGGGGTGTGGACAAAGCTGGGGACTGACAAGAGGAGGGTGACAAAGCGGGGCGGCCATGGTGGCAGGAAGGCTGCAGTGGGAGGGGAGGGAGTGGGGTCGGTGGGAGCTGGGGAGAGGGCGGGGCGGGAGGGCTTGGGGGGCTCCTGAAGGTACTCATGGAGGCCTACAGAGAAGCCAAAAAGTGCTGGGTTTTGGGTGCCCCCACAGAAACACAGGCCCAAAGGAAACGGGAAGCCCTGCTCTCCCTGGGCCCCACCCTCAAGGGTGGCTGGATGAGTGTGTCTGGGGCTTAGGGTGGTGGTCACGCTCCAGGCCCATCCTGGGCGGGGGATGCTGGGCCCGGGAAAGCTGCTAGAGCCTGTGGTCACCTTTGACCCCTGCGGCCTGGCCGCTCCTGACAGCATGAGTTGATCTAAGGACAAAACCAGGACCCCTGGCTTGGAGGGACAGTCCCACATACCCTTGGCCCCAGGCTGGTGCACATGCCACCGGGGCCACCCCCACCTGCCCCCCACCACCGGCACCCTGCTCTCTACCCTCCCAGGCCAGCGCACGTGCCTCCTGGGCCAGCGCCCCCTTCCTCCCCTGGCACTTTACTTTCTACCCTCGCTCTTCTTCCCATGTCTCCTGCTCTGGTCCTGGAGCCGGAAGTCAGGGCTCTGTGCAGATGAGCTCGGGGCAACCCAGGCCCTGCAAACCCTGCCAGGCTTCTGAGCAGCTGCTGACCTGCCCTGCTCCCCTGGAGCCTCACGCCTGCCTGGGGGGCAAGAAGCCTAAGTCCAGCCCCCTTCCACAGGGTCCCTTTAGCCTCTGGGGACACATGGGAGTGGGGTCCAGGTCCCCCGGCCCAAGGGCTGGAGATGCCAGGGGCTCTTCGATTGCAGGAAGGGAGCCCCAGCCAAGTAAGGGAAGGCCAAAGGGGCATGAGGAGGCTCAGGGGTGTCTGCCTGGTGCGGGGTCCCCACCCTGCTCCTCAGGCCGGGCCGTGCGCCCCCCTCTTCTGGGCTCTGCCCACTGGGCTGCCCAAGGGCCTGGTGCACTCCGCCTCACCCAGCCTGCCAAGGCTGCCAAGACCCAACCCTGGTTGTGGGGCTGGAGCGTCCTTTGTACGGTGGCTCCGTCTCCCCTCCGCACCGTGAGTCAGGGCTGACGTCTCCCAGGGCTTCGGCACTGGGGGCCCTCTTTGCAGGGGAGTCTACTGGCCCTGACTTGTCTTGGGGTGCTGGAGTGTCCCGGGAGGCCCAAGCAAGAACAGGCTGAGAAAAGGGGGCACAGGTGGCCACGGTCCCAGGTGTGGTCCAGCCAGGCCAGGCCAGAGAAGGAGGAAGGGAGACTGGGCGGGGAGGGCCCGGCCCCTGGGAGTTTCCCAGCCACTGGGGGCCCCGGAAACGTGGGCTGGCCTTCTGCTGAGCGCGTGACCATCTCCACCCTGGCCATCCGCTGGGCTGGCTGGGCCACATAACCCAGGAGCACTCATGGCTTCCAGGAAAAGTGGTTGTCCAAGAACCCCGACTCTGACCCAGGGGCATGGTTGGCTCAGGGAGTGACCTGTGGGGAGGGGCACAGAGGAGCCTCCCCGGGCCTCAGCCTGGGTCTTGCCTCTGGGCTGCCGGAGGTGGGGAGCCTCGGCCGTGTTCTTGGCTCCACACAGCCCCTGCCCCACCAGATCAGCCCTGGCTTGGTTCTCCACGCTGCGTCCTGCAGGGGAGGGGTGGGGAATGGCCAACGGCTGGTGTTCAGGGTGCCCCGTGGGATGGCATGTCCCCTCGGCTATCAGGGAGTCCCGTTAGACTAGGCTAACCAGGACCTGGGCAGGGGAGCATCACAGTGCTGAGGCCCAAGACTGCTGCCCACCAGCTGCCTGGGTTCCTCTCTGAATCTCGGTCTGCTCGTCAGCCAGGCGGGAACAGCTGCTCGCTCCTGTTCCTTCCCTGTCAGGTGTGTGAGACGTGTCTCCTTTCTCTCCGCCAAGAGTGAACGCCCTTTGACCAGGCCTTGCAGTGGTTCGGGGAGAGACGTCCATGAGGCAAGTGTATCCTGCGAGCCTGGCCCATCACCCGACCTCTAGGCTTCACAAACTTCAGATCTGAGCAACACACAGTTGTGACCCTGTGGCTCCAGAGCTCCCTCTCCAAGTGACTTCTCCGGGTCCCGCAGAGCAGACCCAGCAGATCCCAGGCCAACCTGCTAGGACCCCGGCCTCCCACCCACAGGAGGGTTTTCCTGTGGTCCTAAGCGGCCCTCCTTCCAGCACGGCAGGGAGACCTGGGCCTGCAGGGACTTGCCGGGAGAGCCCGGGGCCACCAGGGCCATCCTGCGATGGACATAGCCTCAGGCCTGGCTCCAGCTTCTAGAAGAGTTCTGCCTCTCGCCACCCACCATGGCCTGGAAGGCACATTCTGAGGCGTCGCTTGCTCTGCACATCATAACCGTGCTCTGTCTGGTGGCCCGAGGAGGGTGTCACAGACCAGGGACTGGTTTAGAGCTCCCGGGGGCCCAGTCCACCACCCACGGCGTGTGGCGAGGAGGCTCAGAGGGCTGCGCAGTGTCCTCCATTCTGGGGGTCTGTCCTTGGGGCTCAGCGGCACCCCAGGCCGTGAGAGCAGAGGCGCTGTCCCCAGCCGTCCCCCGATGCCGGAAGCTGGGCCCTCAACAGGCTCCTTGGACTCTGAGGGGCTCAGGCTCCCAGAGGCCGCCCTGCCCAGCTGCCCCGAACGGAAGTGTGCAGTGTGTGGGCGTTGGAACATTCCACCCACCATGCCTGCTGCCACCCACCCCGGGGACTGGGAAGTGAAATTGCTTGGTCTGTGCCGGGCGTGGCAGGTGAGGGCCGCGTGGGCACACCAGGCAAATTTCTCAAGGGTGGCATGGGAACCCGTCTTCTTCCAGGCGGTGATGTCCAAGGTGGTGGTGGTGTCCAGGCACCTGGGGTGGGTGCTGAGTGTCCACAGCAGAGGAGAGATGGGCTAGACCCCAGGGGGTGAGGGAGACCACCACCCTGTCCACAGGCTGCCTGCCCACAGGGAGGAAGCGACTCTG
>NW_012098098.1:6612047-6614335 GCF_000951045.1 Mandrillus leucophaeus
GTGAGCCGTGTCCCTCCTGGTCCCTCTGATCCTGGCTGGACAGGCTGTGAGCCGTGTCCCTCCTGGTCCCCCGATCCTGGCTGGACGGGCTGTGAGCCGTGTCCCTCCTGGTCCCCCGATCCTGGCTGGACGGGCTGTGAGCCGTGTCCCTCCTGGTCCCCCGACCCTGGCTGGATGGGCCGAGAGCCAGTTTCCCCTTCAGCTGGAAGTTCCTCCGGAATTGCCTCTCCAGGCCTGCCTTTCGGGGAGCCCCTTGCATCTGGCTTCTGCCTCTGCAGGCGACTGTGGATTGCTGTCCCTGCCCACCTAAGCCCCTGTGTTGTTTTCTCTCGAGGTACTTGTCACTCAGGTGAGCAGGAAATGTTTGTGGAACTCCATGAATCCGGGAGGTGGTGGGGAGGCCAGGAGCGGGTGCAGCCTGGCCTGGCCCCAAGACCTGTGGCCCTCCCACTACATGCAGTGTGGACACAGACCTGCTGCCTCATCGCCACCTTCCAGAAACATTTGCAGAGCCATGTTATGTGGCTGCCCGAGTTCTGGACGGACACACCAGGAGCAGAGGCTGGCCTTTTCCAGATGAGGGCTTGCTGTGTGGCCCTGGGCAAGCTGCTGGACCTCTCTGAGCCTCAGTGTCCCCTTCTGTAGAGTGGAGGTAACACAGCCAGTGAGGACACGGAGAAATAGTGGCCCAGGGAGGCTCATTTACTGAGAATTGTTTCCAGTTTTTTGCAGCGGGGTCACCTGGTGAGTGTTGTGGCTAAAACAAGATGTCGGGGAGGGAAGAGCCACTCTTCCCGGGGGCTGGCTGGGCCAGACCTGTGACACCACAGCAGTGCCACACCCTGCAACCTCGCTGCCCAGTGGTACCCATCCCCGTGTGCGTCACATCTGTGCACCAACTCACATGTCCTGTTTCTGGACTCTTGCTTGCAAAATGTATTGCCCAGAGCAGTCGGGCCCGGTGCCAGCAGCCCTGCCCCTAATCTACCTGCCTGGGGGGCCTGAGGGAGCCACCTCCTCCCCAGGGCTGGAGGCTGGACTTCAGCAGGGTGCACTGCAGCCCTTACCCCCTTTTCCCTGCTGTACTGTCAGGACCCCTTCCCACAGGAGCCACTGGCCCAGGCTTTGGCTAGTCATGACAGTTCCCCAGTGCCAGGCACCACAGGAGGCCCAGAGGGGTCAGTGGCCCCTGTCTCAACTCAGCTCACTCAGGGGCCCTGGGAAGCTGGGGGAGGTTCTGGAGCCAAGCTCCAGCCAGACCCATCCCAACAGCACGCATGCGGCTCCCCAGGGGCTCTGCTGCATGCGTGGAAATGAAAATTGCTGATGGGGGGCACAAGTGGGTCCCACAAGAAGAGAGTCAGGAAGAGACACGGTGTCTGGCCACAGGTGGTTCTGGGCATTCTCCGAGCCCCTCCACTGACTGCTGTGAGGCCTTGGCAGAATCCTGCATTACCCAAGCCTGTTTCCCCGTCTGTAAAATAGGGATAAGAATACTTCCACGCCCCAGGTCCTTGAGGAGACAAAATGAGGTGACACTCTGTGCAAGTTCCTGGCACAAAGTGACTACCCACGTGCACTGTCATATCAGGGGCACAGGTTAGCCACGTTCATCCTCAAAGGTGTCTGGGAGTGGAAGCATTGTTACCTCCACTCACAGAGGAGGAGACCGAGGTACTGAAAGGTTCACTAGCCCACCTGAAGCCATGCAGCTAGTAGAGAAGGAGCTGGAAGTTCAACCGCAATGGTGATGGTGATGATGGTGGTGGTGAAGATGATGGTGATGGCGATGATGGTGATGGTGATGGTGACAGTGATTATGATGATGGCAATGATTATGGTGGTGATGGTGATAACGGTGATGATGATGGTGATAATGGTGATGATGATGGTGATGATGGTGATGAGGTGATGGTGATAATGATGGTGATGGTGATGATGATGGTGATGACGATGATGGTGGTGGTGATGATGGTCATGATGGTGGTAATGGTGATGATGATGATGGTGCTGATGATGATGGGGATGGTGATAGTGATTATGATGATGGCAATGATTATGGTGGTGATGGTGATGATGGTGATGATGATGGTGATGGTGATGGTGGTGATGATGATGATGGTGATAATGGTGATGATGATGGTGGTGATGATGATGGGGATGGTGATAGTGATTATGATGATGGCAATAATTATGGTGGTGATGGTGATGATGGTGGTGATGATGGTGATGATGATGATGGTGGTGGTGATGGTGATGGTGGTGATGATGATGATGATGGTGGTGGT
>NW_012098098.1:6616160-6617434 GCF_000951045.1 Mandrillus leucophaeus
GCCAATCAGAGGGAGCGTTGATTCTGCGGCCAATCAGAGGGAGCGTTGGGCCGGCCCAAGGGATGGGTTTCCACGTGGGCTTCCGCGTCTCTCCTCCCCCGAGGCCTCTTGGGGACATGGCTGCTCTGGGTAGGGTCTGGTGACCAGGGCCCCTGCTCTCAGCCCTCAGCGAGTCTTCCCTCAGCACCCTGAGAGGCAGCTGTCCTTTTTACTAACCCCTCCCCTTTTCAGGAGAGGAAACTGAGGCCCAGAGGCAGGGCCAGCTGTGTCATCTGCAGGGCCCATAGAAAATGAAAATGTGCGGGCACGTGGTGGAGCGTCTGTCATCCCAGCACCTCGGGAGGCCGAGGCGGGAGGATCACGAGGTCAGAAGTTCAAGACCAGTCTGGGCAACGTAGTGAAACCCCATCTCTAATAAAAATACAAAAAAAAATTAAAAATAGCCAGGCGTGGTGGAGCCTCTGTAATCCCAGCTACTCGGGAGGCGGAGGTGGGAGAATCGCTTGAGCCTGGGGGTCGGAGGTTGCCGTGAGCCAAGATCATGCCATTGCACTCCAGCCTGAGTGACACAGTGAGATCCTGTCTCAAACAAACAAACAAAAAAGAAAACAATGAGAATGTGTGCCCTTCTTTAAGAAGTATTAAGCATTTCAGGATGGTGGCAGCAGAGCATTGGCTCAGCAGGGGCCCCGCACGCAGTTTCGGGAGGGTAGTGAGCACGCGTGGCTTGCAGGGAGAGGGAGAGCCGGGTCCAGAGGGGCCACAGTGGAGGCAAGAAGGGGACAGAGTGAGGGGGGCCCTGGATCCAAGAGCTTGGTGGCCTCCACTGCCTCAGTCTGTGGTCTGCACAAAGGGCTCAAGTCAGACGCGCCCAGGAATCTGGGTCAAACACAGTGACGGGTTTCCATCCACGGACTCGTCCAAACACATGACAGACCCCCAAGGGGATGGGAGGGGAGGTTACAGCTTTCGGTGTTCCCCGAACCGCCCGACACGGAACGCTGTTTTTCTTGGGACTTCTCCCAGGGCTGGCGGTCTGTGAAACGCACGTTGGGAAGGAGAGTTGAGGTCTCGGCCCCAGTACAGCTGAGGGGCTAAGCGCCATGGTGTCCTGACTGAGCAGCCGGGCAGGCCCTCCGGACACCGGTGCAAAGCAGCAGCCCCCGCCCCGTTCTCTCCGAGTGCTCCGGTCAGCCGCATTCAGCATTGGGTGGTCCCTCCTGGTCCCTCTGATCCTGGCTGGACGGGCTGTGAGCCGTGTCCCTCCTGGTCCC
>NW_012098098.1:6619866-6621647 GCF_000951045.1 Mandrillus leucophaeus
ATGATGGTGATGATGATGATGGTGATAATGGTGGTGATGATGGTGAGGATGGTGATAGTGATTATGATGATGGCAATAATTATGGTGGTGATGGTGATGGTGGTGGTGGTGATAATGATGGCAATAATATGGTGATGATGATGGTGGTGATAGTGATGGTGATGATTGTGGTGGCATTGTTCTTGGCAGTTTATACATATGAACTCATTTAATTCTCACAATAAGCCAATGACCATGTCTATTTTGCGTGTGAGGACAGTGAAGCAGAGAGAGTAACTTGCTTAAGACCCCACAGCCAGTAAGTGGCAGAGCAGGGACTTGGGGCTACACATTCTGGTTGGAGCCCGTGTCCAGAGCCCATGTCCAGAGCCCATGTCCAGAGCCCATGTCCACAGCCCATGTCCAGAGCTGCTTCACTGTCCTGTCCCATGAAGCCGTGCTGCTTCACAAAGTATCTCATGAAATTAGGGGAAGAGGCTGAGTTCAGAGCACAGGGTGTGACCCCACTGGGAGGAGCTGGAATTGTGCAGGAGGTGCAGTGGACTGAATGTTTCTGTCCTCCCCAAATTCATATATTGAAATCTTTATCCCGGCCAGGTGCAGTGGCTCATGCCTGTAATCCCAGCACTTTGGGAGGCCGAGACGGGCAGATCACGAGGTCGGGAGATAGAGACCATCCTAGCTAACACGGTGAAACCCCGTCTCTACTAAAAATACAAAAAATTAGCCAGGCATGGTGGTGGGTGCCTGTAGTCCCAGCTACTTGGGAGACTGAGGCAGGAGAATGGCGTGAACCCAGAAGGCGGAGCTTGCAGTGAGCCGAGATCACACCACTGTACCCCAGCCTGGGCGACAGAGCAAGACTGTGCCTCAAAAAAAAAAAAAAAAAGAGGAAAGAAATCGTTATTCCTAGAGTGATGGTATTAGGTGGGGCCTTTGGTAGGTGATTAAGTCATGAGGGTGGACCCTCATGAATCAGACTGCTCCCGTCATGAATGGGAACCCAGAGAGCTACCAGCCCTCTTTTTGTCATGTGAGGACACAGTGAGAAGCCGGCCATCTGCAGCTTGGAAATGGGTCCTCACCAGAATCCAACCACGCCAGCACCTTGATCTTGGACTCCAGCCTCCAGAACTGTGAGAGAGAAAGGTCTGTTGTGTATAAGCCCTCAAGCCCGTGGTCCTTTCTTATAGCAGCCCGAGCTGTCTGATGCAGGAGGTGAGATTTAAGCTGTACCTTGAAGGACATCTATAAGTGGGCCAGGGTGGGAGGGTCTGCCCGGGAATGGAGCAAGGTCTCAGGGGGTGACTCTCACCAACTGGAATCTGGCTCTGGGGAGTGTGAGCTACAGCTGCAGCAGTGGGTCCTGCCTGTAGCCTATGTCTGCCAGCCACACATCCCACCCACCAGCCACACATCCCACCCACCAGCCACACATCCCACCCACCGGTCACACATCCCACCCACCAGCCACACATCCCACCCACCAGATAGGCTGTCTCCCCATGAGGGCAGTTTGGGGGCGTCTTTGCCCGGACCCCTCCCTGTCTATCATGAGTTCGTCCCCCAGGCGAGCAGAGCCACATGTGGCCCCAGTGGGCCAAAGTCTGCAGGATTCAAGCAGGGACAGCCGGGCACCCTAGGGGTGCTGCTGGCTGGTGAGAGGGAAGCCCTCCAAGGTATGCCAGGGCCCCTCGGTGCAGCAAGGGGCACGGCCCTCACCCCCACCCCTGACCGTCCCCCTAACTGCCACCCTCACCCCCCGCTGCCACCCTCACCCC
>NW_012098098.1:6623638-6625116 GCF_000951045.1 Mandrillus leucophaeus
ACCTGCCTCGGCCTCCCAAAGTGTTGGGATTACAGGCGTGAGCCCCCGCGCCCGGCCTGAAATAGTTTTTAAAGGAGGAAGAGGAAAGGAAACACTGCAGGTGACCACGTGAGCTTGGCTCCTCTCAGCTGGACTCTTGTCCCTGTTCCCTAAACAAACCAAGAGGAAGTCGCCTTCCAGCAGGTGCTTGTCATGGGGAAGAACAAGATGACTCTCCATGGGCCAAGCCTAATTATCGTGCCACCAGCTGCTACTGTCTAATACCAGGCACAGGGCACCCCCACGGCCTCTCCTGGCCTCCTGCCTTTCAGGAGACTCGCTGGCAGGAGTGTCTGTGCAGGTGGGAATGTGCCTTCAGGCACGTTCCCAGCACCAGGGTACAGGTGGGAGGAGAAATATGTGCCATGTGGTGATAAGCACAAGAGTGCTGCAGGAGCGCACGGCCAGGACTTCAGGCACGAGCGCTTCTTCCCTCATACTCTGTGGTCTGCAAAGGCGGGAGGTGCTGGGGGCTGGCTGGCTCCTCGGGGACATTGGGGAGCCGTGTAGGAAGGGACACCGAGGCACCGAGGGCCCAGCAGTACCTGGGGAGGGGACACAAGGACGGCCGTGATGCACACAGACTGGCTGGCTCCACGCCCACTCTGGAATGGCCGGGGCGAGACGCCCAGCTGTCGTTTTGATTGAATCCAGATGCCCCTCGTACTCGAGACAAATATGCTCTAGGGAGCGTTTAAATAAAAACACAAGGATCAGAGGTGTTCCCAGGGCCCGGTTTCATGGGGAGCCAGGGAGAGGGAGGAGCGGCCCCTGTCCCCGCACCAATGGCAGGTGGCCTAGTCCCGGGCCAGGCCCAGCTCCCCTCCACCCACCAGCCACCTGACCATCTGCTGGGGCTCCCCACGAGGCCATGAATCTCCCTGAATCTGTTACCCCACCATGTCACCGGGCACCCAGGAGAGCTGCACCTGCAAGTGACCAGGTGCTTGGCCCAGGGGTGGGTGCTGGTGGGTAAGAGTGGTCCCCGTCACTATCATAGACAATAATTGACGTCTGTCACGCCAGGAGCCTGGGCCGGGCGACCTGGCACCAGACCTTCATTTCCTCTCCTGGAAGTAGAGGCCCTGAGGCTTCTGAGCTCACAGGACTGCTGGGAGGACGAGTAAGAAAAGCGGGTGAAGCACAGAGCCCAAGGCTCTGTGTGGCGCCCCCAGTCAGCTGAAGTCGTGGCCCTCACCGCAGCCTCCACCCCACACCAGGTCTGCCCATAGTGGCTTTCGACAGGTGTCCTTCCGGCCTCAGGGGTTCCTGCAGCAGGAGGTGAGGTGCAGGACAATGCTGGCACAGGCTGGCTCAGAGGCACAGCAGAGCTGGGTCCTGCAGGGCCAGGGGCATCAGGAGTGGCCTCCCCTGGCTGTCAAGATGTCAGGCAGCTGCCTTTGCGCAGGACACTTTTTTTTTTTTTTTTTTTGAGATGG
>NW_012098098.1:6628810-6630073 GCF_000951045.1 Mandrillus leucophaeus
CCGCCCTCACCCCCTGCTGCCCTCGCCCCCCACCAGCACCCTTGCCTCGCCTGCTCCCTCTGCCTCAAAGCAGAAAAATTCTGGCCTTGGGGTAAAAAGCCTGGATTTGAGCTATGTTGCCCACCACTCTGCCTCAGTTTGCTTTTCTGGATAACATGCTTCACATCTCTTCTCCTCTACCACCGGAGTCCAGTCTGCCCTACTGGGGTACCAGCCCAGCTCAGAGGCAAACCTACCTGGTCTCGGGGGCTGTGACTGAGGAGTATGGCAGAGGCTTCGGGTGTCCACTGGGAGCTTCCGCAGGGGAACTGGCCTGGTAGGAACAGCTGCTCTGGGGAAGGCAGAACCATCGGGAACCAGCCTCGGGGCTGCAGGCTTCCAGGCCAGCGCTCACTCTGGGCACAGCCACCACCACATTGCTTAGTTGTCCCCACAAATGGGCAAATGGGACAGGAATCAGGTCACCTGTTGTCCTCCAGGAAATGCTCCTGGAAGTCAGGTGAGCCGGGCGAGCACTGGGTCCTCCGGGAAATGCTCCTGGAGGTCAGGTGAGCCGGGCGAGCACTGGGTCCAGCTGCTCTCCCCAGCTTCTCTTCTCCTGTTGGCGAACCCAGCATCCGAGAGAAACAGAGGAAAGACAGACACGGCGTTGGCCGTGTAGGGCTTGCATCTCCCGACCTTCTCATTTGATCTTCCCACCCTATTCGGTTGGTGCCAGCATTCATCCCATCTTACAGATGAGTAAACTCAGCTTCAGCGAGGCCAGGGGCCTTCCTGGAGATCACAGAGCAAGTGGTGGAACCCAGGCCTCAATACCTGTCTCCCCTCCACACCTCTGCCACTCCCTCCCGGTTCCTTTCCCAACTCTGGACTCCACGGGTGTCCTGAGCTCTGCTGCATGGTTCCTGGCTCTGCTCCCTTCCTGCCTCCGAGGCCAGCGGGGGAAAGTGCTCCCAGCTGGGGTCCCCATACCCTGACCTGCCCATTCCACTTTCCTCAGCTGTAAAGCAGGGAAGTCAGGGCCCCTCTTTATGGGCTTGTGGAGTTGAATGGGATTATGTTGTGTAAATCCCTAAGCCCAGTGCTGGCTCAGAATAAGACCTCAGTTCCGGGTTTTTTTTGTTTTTGTTTTTGAAACGGAGTCTTGCTCTGTCGCCCAGGCTGGAGTGCAGTGACGTAATCTCAGCTCGCTGCAAACTCCACCTCCTGGGTTCACACCATTCTCCTGCCTCAGCCTCCCGAGTAGCTGGGACTACAGGCGCC
>NW_012098098.1:6632133-6637849 GCF_000951045.1 Mandrillus leucophaeus
TTTCACCGTGTCAGCCAGGATGGTCTCGATCTCCTGACCTTGTGATCCGCCCGCCTCGGCCTCCCAAAGTGCTGGGATTACAGGCTTGAGCCACCACGCCCGGCCTGTGCAGGACACTTATCTGAAGTGCTGTGGCCCGGAGGAATCTCTTGCATAGTTCCATTTTCTTTTTTGAGACAGAGTCTCACTCCGTCGCCCTGGCTTCAGTGCAGTGGCACAATCTCAGCTCACTACAGCCTCTGTCTCCTGGGCTTCAGCAATCCTCCCACCTCAGCCTTCTGAGTACCTGGTACTACAGGTGGGCACCACCACGCCCAGCTAATTTGTAAATTTTTTTATAGGGACGGGGTCTTGACCGGGACCAACCCAGGCTGGTCTCGAACTCCTGGGCTCAAGCAATCTTCTTGCCTCAGCCTCCCGAAGTGCCGGGATAACAGGCGTGAGCCGCCGTACCCAGCCTCTCGCGTGGTTCTTCTCAGGGGCACACCCCGCGCGTGCGGGCCCCTCCTTCATGGCCTCCAGCTCCTGTTTAGTGAGGGTGTGACACGCTGAGAACTTTCACACGGGTGGTGACGGGACTGAATCGAGTTGCAGGATGCCAGCGGGTGTGAGAGTTGCTGCTGTGGAGAACGGCGGCACCATTTCCACGCCCACGTGTGGCACTTGGTCATGGCGCATGCGGGAAACAACTACACCCGCCAATTTCCCTCCCAGAAAACCTACATTTTTCTTCCCAAGACAGACCCTGTATGCTCACAGCACCCTGTTGCTGCCTTTCCTGAGTGGTGTGTGTGCAGGAATCTGCACTGCAGCCACGTCGCAGGGAGCAGGCGCCACGGCCTTGGAAGTCAGCACAGTCAGCGAAATTCTGCGGGGAGCTGGAACTGACACGGCCCAGTCATGTCATGGATGTGCCATGTAATGAACAACTCAAGCATGCACCAGTCATGTGTGGACCTGTCACATGAACCTGTCACATGTGAACCTGTCATGTGTGGACCTGTCACGTGTGGGCCTGTCATGTGTGGACCTGTCATGCATGCCCCAGTCAAGTGTGGACCTGTCACATGTGAACCTGTCATGTGTGGACCAGGCTGAAGGCAGGATGCCTCAGCCAATCCCATGCCTGGGCAGGGCGGGGGATGCCTCTGCATTTTCTGAGCCCCAGGTACCTGCAGTGCTGCTGAGTGGCCCTCACAGACCCAGGCCAGCCCCTCCTCCCAGGCAGGCAGCCGGAGCTGCAGGGGAGGGTGTCACGGCCAGTCCAAGAGGCCTCATCCCTGCTACTGGGCACCTGCCCTCGCTGTGTCCAGCCCAGGTCACTGAGTGCATAAACGCAGCTCACGTCTGCGTCGAGAAGGCGTGACCAGTGCCTGCTGAACAAAGAAGGTCTGGCCCAGTGTGGCTGCAGCCAGGAGACCAAGGAGACCAGTGAGAGCACTGCCCTTGCACTGACGCTCTTGCTAGGCTCATTGTTGTGCTGGGCCCAGATGAGCAAAAGACAGGCCTCCAGCCTGGGCACCTCGCAACAACTCTGCACCCTTCATCGAAATGCAATGTCTGCGGCTGACGGCCACGTGACTACAGCCGTCCTCCCAGCTGCCGATTAATTTTACCTTTTGTGCTGCCAGCTGCACGGGCTCACGGTGAGAGCTGAGTTCATGCACGCGAGTGCGAGGGTGTGTGTTCATGTGTGCACATGTGTGACTGTGTGAGGGTATATATGTGTGTGTGCATACCTTGTGTATGTGCATGCATGTGAGTGTGTGCACTGTGAGCACATCTGTGAATGTATGTTGGTGTGTCTATATGAGCGTGTGTATACATGTGTGTACATGTGGCATGTGTGACTGTCAGCAGATGCGTGAGTGCATGTGAGTGTCTGCATGTGTTAGTGTGTGGCTTTGCCCATTGTGAGCATGTGCACTCGTGTGTACACAGGTGTGTGAACACAGGCATACAAGTGTATATGGTGTGCGTTCACTGTGCCTGCGAATGTGTGCGTGTGTATACGTGTGTGTGGGCATGTGGCTGTGCGCACACGTGTCTGTCCACTGTGTCTGTGTGTGCTCATGCAGGTCTGTGTGTGGGCATGTGGTGTCATATGTGGATGTGTGAGTGTGTGCACGTGTGGAATATGGGTGTCTGGCTATATCCGTGTGTGAGTGTTTGCACACGTCTGTGTGTGAGCATTTGATTGTGTGGACATGTGCACACTCACACAAGCACAGGTGTGGACCATGGCCCTGGGGCCTCTGCTTGTGCTACCTGTGAGCAGGGGAGACATCCTGAGGAGCCTCCACTCCCAGCCCAGCCCCTGGAGGGACACCCACGGCCCAGGTCTCCAAGGTCCCGACAAGCTGTCAGCCAACTCAGTCCCCAGAGCAAAGCTCCAGTTGGTAATTGAGGAGCCCAGAGTGACTTGTCTGGGGTTTGGTGGCCGGGAGAGGAAGGCCCAGGAAACCCGGGAGGCCCCACAGGGAGCCTCCTGTCGGCCAAGGAACAGCAGAAACAGAGGATGGAGCCCACAGGGGCTCCCACCTACTATCCCCAAGTCACTTGTCACCAATAACGTCCATGCTTGCCAATAAACTACGTTTAAAAATAACAAAATTCAACATTGCCCTTGTGTGGCATCACTTGGCTTCCCTGGGGTTCTCCAGGAGGAGAGAGGCCCCAGGACTCGGTGACGTTGAGATGGGCGCCCCCGGTGTGTCTGCACATCCCGCAGGACGTCCTGGAGCCTCCATCAGCACCACTCATTCACGGAGTCAGGCCCCGGACCCCAGGCAAGGCAGCCAGAAATGACTGTGTAGGTGGCCCCCGTGCAGCCAGCCCAGCTCCTGCCTTGAGGACGCATCGCAGGGCTGGGCCCAGGTGGTTGCTGGGCTGCAATCCCAGGCCCCACCTTCATCACTGTGACCACAGCACCTCTTGGACCCTCATCTGGAAATTGAAAGAGGGTGCAGCCATTGGCAAGACCACTGTGGGGGTGGGAGCTCTATAAGCTACACTCATTGTCGGGGGGCCTCTATAAACTGCCCCCGGCAAACTCCAGGGCTCACCTCAGGTCGGATCGAGCCCCCTCTGGGCCTTCACTGAAATCTCCAGCATTTTCAGAGATCCCAGGAGCCCTGGATGAAAAGAAGACTGGCACGCTTGGTAGGAAGGACGCTCGCCTGATTCTGGAACAGAAAAGGCACAACCCCTCCTAAAGGCTGGCGCCTGCCCCTGGGGCTCTTCTGGCTACCCCGCAGCAGGGTGAGCCCAGAAGGTGAGCCTTCAGCAGGGTGAGCCCAGAAGGTGAGCGCTGAGGCCAAGGTTGTCAGGAAGGGAGGGGCAACTTGGTCAACGATGCCAGGAAGCTCCAACGGCATCTCCAAGGACATGAAGGTCTGAAAAAGAAACAGGAAAATGCAGACATCCCTGCTTAGCCAGGGTTTCCTTTTTTTTTTTTTTTTTTGAGATGGAGTCTTGCTCTGTTGCCCAGGTTGGAGTGTAATGGTGCAGTCTCGGCCTCCTGGGTTCAAGTTATTCTCCTGCCTCAGCCTCCCGAGCAGCTGGGATCACAGGCGTACACCACCATGCCCAGCTAATTTTTTTTTTTACTTTTAGTAGAGATGGCGTTTCTCCACGTTGGCCAGGCTGGTTTTGAACTCCTGACCTCAGGTGATCCACCTGCCTTGGCCTCCCACAGTGCTGGGATGATAGGCGTGAGCCACTGTGCCCGGCCCAGGGTTTCCCTTTTTCTGCAGTTTCAGTTATCCATGGTCAACAGAGCTCCAAAAATACTAAATGGAAAATTCTAAAACTAAACAATTCGTAAGTTTTAAATTGTACACGGCTTGACGAACTCTGACGCCCCCGCCCTGTCCACCCAGGACGGGATCCTCCGTTTGTCCAGTAGATTCACACAGTGGACGCTCTGCACCCGTGAGTCCCCCAGGAGCTGCCTCTGTTGTCACATCAAAAACACATAGGACCTGTGGGGTTCAGGCATCCCCAGGGGTCTGGGAACGTGACCCCCTTGTATAAGAGATGGCTGTGTGGTTTTTCTCCTCCCTAGTGTCATTTTTATGTTATTTTAATGTTATTTTATGTTATTTTTAAAAAGCCACCTGGTTTTATTTCCAGGGCTTCACGTCACTCCACCAAATGGATTCTGTCCCCCTCAGTGGCTCAGTCCTGTCGTCTGGGCTCCCAGCCCCGGGAACCTAGGACCTGTGGAAACCCAGCCTCCCCTGGGGGTGGCTCCTCCTGGATCCATGGCCGGGGCACCCCGAGAATGTTCTGTGGTGAGATGGTTTCAAGGCCTGCCCGCTTGTGGGCCCACCCCACCCCCCATTTTCACCCTGTTTTCATCTTCATCCTCACCACCTTGCTCCCCCAAAACCCCAAATCTGTCCCATCCGGGCCCTGGACTCTGGCTCCTAAAATGCCACCACTGCAGCCAGATAGGCCAGGTGCTCCCCGGCGCCCCTTCTCCACCCTCCTGCGGAGCCCGGCAATGCCCGTGTGGGAGATTCAGGCAATGACCGCGCGGGAGATCTGTGCCAGCTACAGGACGTCTGGGAGGCGGTGCATAAACCCAACAGGGCCAAGTGCAGAGGGACGTGCGTGTGACTTCCTCAGGCCAGCGGGCCCGTCTGCTGGAATACAGCGCGACTTCGCAGGAACTTCATTAGCCGGGGGCGTCTGTGTTTTCTGCTGTTCAAGGCCAGGCCTTCCCTGGCTCACGTGGGGCCTCACCATGTCCCAGGGTTCTCTCCCGTGGGAGCTGTTGCAGCTCGGACACGGGCGTCCAGCCTCTGGGTTTCTCAGAATCTCTGGGTCCCTCCTGCTGGTGGCACCAGCTGGCTCACTCTCTGGGGTCAAAACGGAGGCTTGGAGACCCGCAAACTATGTGGCCAACAGGACCTCGGCCCACACACCCACAGACAACGCTGGGTCTGCCCTGATTTGGCACAAACCGTGGGGACAGGCCACTGCTCTGATGGTGCAGGTGGTGCCTCGGGCCTGGCGCTGAGTGATGAGAGGACCCTGTGGGGCTCAGGGCTGCTGGAGAAGGCAGAGGGAGGAGGGAGGCCTGAGGAGGAGGAGTGTGGCAGGAGGAGGGAGGATCTGGAAAGGTTTCCAGGCTCCAGGAAAAGCGTCCCCGCCACAGGTCCCAGAAGGCGGCAGCCAGGCCTCCCCTCGCAGCCGCTGTGCAGAGCTGGCAGCTGTGCCCACCGCTCCACATGTAGAAGCCAGACCCTGGGAGCCGGGCCTGTGCCAAGCCAGCTTCAGCTGCTGGCACACGTGTTTGGCACTTGGACAGCTTCGCCCGGCGAGGCCTGTGTGTCTCTTCCTTGTGGGGAAAGCGTGTCGTGTCCAGGGCTGAGGTCACTACGTGCCCGTGCCTGGCGTTCCTTCCACCTGGGCCTGCCCCCATCGTGCCCATGTCCAACGCGTGGCCCCAGCAGTCAGCCTTGGTGACATCACCTTCTGGGAGGGAGATCGGCCTCAGGGCCAATGGCCCAGGGCTTGTGTGTATGACTCCGGGTGTGTGTGCAATGGACTCAGCATCTAAGCTATGTTCAGGTCCTCTGGAGGCTCCTGCAAACTTTGAGGGCCTGCCCAGAACTCTTTCCAAGCCCAGGTGGGGCAAATGCTTCCAGGTCAAATGCCAAAATTCCCATCCCCGTGACATGGGCCTCAGGCAGTAAAGGAAGAAGCA
>NW_012098098.1:6638754-6640081 GCF_000951045.1 Mandrillus leucophaeus
ATCTTGGCCTCCCAAAGTGCTGGGATTACAGGCTTGAGCCACCGCGCCTCTGGCGGAACGTTCTTTCTCAGGGTATCTCGCCTTCCCAGCCCCCCTTTATGTTACTGGAACGTTCTTTCTCAGGGTATCTCGCCCCCCGCCTCCCTTTTTGTTACTGGAATGTTCTTTTTCGGGACATCTCGCCCCCCCCCGGTCCCCCCTTTATGTTACTGGAACGCTCTTTCTCGGGGCATCTCACTCTGGATTCACGGGGGCTGTCGCTTCTCTTGTTTCTCTGAGGGTATTAACAGGGGGTGGTTTGGGGATCTCTTCACTCTGCACAGCCTGGCTGCCTGCAGTTGTTCTGCAGGTTGTTTCAGCCCACGTCTGTCTGGCTAGAAGCTGTCCTCCAATGTCTGCTAATTCCTGACTGCTCCTGCTTCCCACCTGCCACTACGATGCTGACCAGAGCCGAGGCACGGCTGGGACCCGGCTCATAGGATGACTGGGCCATTTCTCAGATACCGCACCCTCCCCCACTGCCACCCTCACAGAGCCACGGCCAAGGACCACGGCCAAGGACCACGGGAGCTGTCACCCTGACCCAAGTCCTGTCCCCAGGTGGGCGACCCGGCCTGAGCTCTGCAACTTCCCAGGGACAGAAATTTGTGCACACACAGCCTGGGGCTGAATCCTGATGTTAGACGCCCTCCTTACTCTTCCTACTGCCCTCTTTGGAAACACCATTCAGCCTGCTGAGTCCTGGAAGCAGACAGAATTCTGACACCAGATCAAGTCCGTCCCAGTGGCAGAGGATTGGACTTGCTTTTTCTGTATGATACCTAGCAGGGTGGCAACCAGAGGCACTAGAAGTTTGGGTTTGTTCTCCCACACTCTGTATTACAAACTTCCCCCAGATCCAGCTCCTTCCTCCCAGGAAAACCACCCTCGGGCTTCTGAAATACCCTTTCCTGAGCTTTCCAAGGACACATCTGCTGCCCCAACAATCATCACCAGAGAGGAAGATGGACAGAGAAAATAATATACTTACAGAAAAACAGTGTGCAAGGTTCTGCAGATAACTTTTTATTTTTATTTTTATTTATTTTTTGAGACAGTCTCACTCTGTTGCCCAGGCTGGAGTGCAGTGGTGCAATCTGAGCTCACTGCAATCTCCACCTCCTCCCAGGCTCAAGAGATTCTCCTGCCTCAGCCTTCCAAGTAACTGGGATTCCAGGCGCCCGCCACCAAGCCCAGCTAATTTTTGTAGTTTTAGGAGAGACGGGGTTTCACCATGTTGGTCAGGCTGGTCTTGAACTCCTGACCTCGTGATCTGCCCACCTCGGCC
>NW_012098098.1:6642681-6644927 GCF_000951045.1 Mandrillus leucophaeus
ATGTTATTTTATGTTATTTTTAAAAAGCCACCTGGTTTTATTTCCAGGGCTTCACGTCACTCCACCAAATGGATTCTGTCCCCCTCAGTGGCTCAGTCCTGTCGTCTGGGCTCCCAGCCCCGGGAACCTAGGACCTGTGGAAACCCAGCCTCCCCTGGGGGTGGCTCCTCCTGGACCCATGGCCAGAGCACCCCGAGAATGTTCTGTGGTGAGATGGTTTCAAGGCCTGCCTGCTTGTGGGCCCACCCCACCCCCCATTTTCACCCTGTTTTCATCTTCATCCTCACCACCTTGCTCCCCCAAAACCCCAAATCTGTCCCATCCGGGCCCTGGACTCTGGCTCCTAAAATGCCACCACTGCAGCCAGATAGGCCAGGTGCTCCCCGGCGCCCCTTCTCCACCCTCCTGCGGAGCCCGGCAATGCCCGTGTGGGAGATTCAGGCAATGACCGCGTGGGAGATCTGTGCCAGCTACAGGACGTCTGGGAGGCGGTGCATAAACCCAACAGGGCCAAGTGCAGAGGGACGTGCGTGTGACTTCCTCAGGCCAGCGGGCCCGTCTGCTGGAATACAGCGCGACTTCGCAGGAACTTCATTAGCCGGGGGCGTCTGTGTTTTCTGCTGTTCAAGGCCAGGCCTTCCCTGGCTCACGTGGGGCCTCACCATGTCCCAGGGTTCTCTCCCGTGGGAGCTGTTGCAGCTCGGACACGGGCGTCCAGCCTCTGGGTTTCTCAGAATCTCTGGGTCCCTCCTGCTGGTGGCACCAGCTGGCTCACTCTCTGGGGTCAAAACGGAGGCTTGGAGACCCGCAAACTATGTGGCCAACAGGACCTCGGCCCACACACCCACAGACAACGCTGGGTCTGCCCTGATTTGGCACAAACCGTGGGGACAGGCCACTGCTCTGATGGTGCAGGTGGTGCCTCGGGCCTGGCGCTGAGTGATGAGAGGACCCTGTGGGGCTCAGGGCTGCTGGAGAAGGCAGAGGGAGGAGGGAGGCCTGAGGAGGAGGAGTGTGGCAGGAGGAGGGAGGATCTGGAAAGGTTTCCAGGCTCCAGGAAAAGCGTCCCCGCCACAGGTCCCAGAAGGCGGCAGCCAGGCCTCCCCTCGCAGCCGCTGTGCAGAGCTGGCAGCTGTGCCCACCGCTCCACATGTAGAAGCCAGACCCTGGGAGCCGGGCCTGTGCCAAGCCAGCTTCAGCTGCTGGCACACGTGTTTGGCACTTGGACAGCTTCGCCCGGCGAGGCCTGTGTGTCTCTTCCTTGTGGGGAAAGCGTGTCGTGTCCAGGGCTGAGGTCACTACGTGCCCGTGCCTGGCGTTCCTTCCACCTGGGCCTGCCCCCATCGTGCCCATGTCCAACGCGTGGCCCCAGCAGTCAGCTTTGGTGACATCACCTTCTGGGAGGGAGGTCGGCCTCAGGGCCAATGGCCCAGGGCTTATGTGTATGACTCCGGGTGTGTGTGCAATGGACTCAGCATCTAAGCTATGTTCAGGTCCTCTGGAGGCTCCTGCAAACTTTGAGGGCCTGCCCAGAACTCTTTCCAAGCCCAGGTGGGGCAAATGCTTCCAGGTCAAATGCCAAAATTCCCATCCCCGTGACATGGGCCTCAGGCAGTAAAGGAAGAAGCATGGGTGGAAGGGAGTACAAAGATGCACACGAACATCGTGACCTGCACAAATACACGCCATGCTCACGGACATGCACACGCGTGTCAGGGAGCACGACTGGGGCAAGGCAAGCGTTCTGGGTGGTTTGGGGGCTTGACTGTTTATGTTTATCTGGGTTTTTCCATCTGTCTTCTTTACAGTGAGTATATTACTTGTAATAATTTAAAGTTTTAAAAATGCAATTGTCCAAAATGAGGACTGTGGAGGAGCAGGTGGGAGGGCAGCCTCCTGCCCATGGAGCACTGGCCGGGATCCAGCCTCCTAGGGACGAGGGAAAATGAAGCCACAAGGATCGTCTCTGGGCTTTGGGGGATCAGCAGCTGTTTTCTGGCCCCATGGGGCACAGATGTGGTCAGAGGGGCCACATGGTGGGGTGTGGACATGGTCAGTGGATGGGGGCCTTGGCATGAGCTTCTGGAGTTAGGGGGCTTCAGTTGGACCCCACTTACTTTCACAGCAAGCCCCTGGGCACTGGAAGGTGTGCTCCCTACCCATGACTTTGAGTGGCCCGATGTGCAGAGCCTGGCCTCCTCCAGAGGGTGCCCTCCTGCCGGCCCTTCGCTGTCTCTGCCACTGAC
>NW_012098098.1:6650764-6662247 GCF_000951045.1 Mandrillus leucophaeus
GAGTGCCCAGCCACAGGCAGGGCTCTGGATTCCGCCCAGGAGAACAGCAGTTTCTTCTCAGCCAGCACTTTGAGTTTGCCCAGCCCAGCTGTGCACATCTGCATCGCCAGCTCTGCTGACCTCTGGGTTTTGTGGGGAATCCACTCTTACTCTCGAGCCTCTCGTGTCCGGTGGGGAGCGGGGCCCCCCGCGCGGGGACGGGGGAGAGAAGGCGTGCTGACGCCGGGCCCAGTGAGACGGTCGAGCCGGCGGGGTCCGTGTTCAGGCATCCTCAGAGTACCGTGTTCGGTTGTGTCTGGAATACATTCACTTCCATTTCTCGTTGGGCCTCAGAAGTCACCCTTCAAGTACTCCCCGTTTGAGTTGTTTGCTGCGTGCACCTTGCTGGGCGCGTGGGGCACAGCTTCATACCCGGCCTGGCTCCTGAGGGCAGGTAGATCCGTGAGCAAACGATGGCGACGTGCGGCCGTGAAGTCTTTGGAAGGCCCTGCAGGCAGCCCATTCCCTGGAGAGAGGGAAGGTTTACAGGGCTGAGGCCGGTGCGGTCAGGAGTTAATGTTGCCGTCCTAAGTCTAAATTCCAGCAGGCAGGCCAGGTGCAGTGGCTTCTGGCTGTAATCCCAGCCCTCTGGGCAGCAAAGTCAGGAGGATCACTTCTGGCCAGAAGTTCAAGACCAGCCTGGGCAACATGGTGAGAACCCTGTCTCTACAAAAAATGTAAAAATTAGCCGGGTGTGGTGGGGTACACCCGCAGTTCCAGCTACTCGGGAGGCTGAGGCAGGAGGATCGCTCGAGCCCAGGAATCGGAGGTAGCAGTGACCCACGACAGTACCATTGCACTCCAGCGTGGGCAGCAGAGCAAGACACTGTCTCAATAAATAATAAAACTAAAAAAGAAGAGGTGATATTTGAACTGGGCTTGGAAGAATGATTAGGAATTTGCCAGAAAGGGAACGCGTTTAGAGATGGGAACACAAATTGTTGTTGCTTTCCCAGCCTGCGAGGACAGACATTTGTGATAGGGCCCAGGGCTGAGACCTTGTTGAGGAGGGGGTTCACATGGTGGGCCCAGGAGCACAGGTGTTCAGGTGTTACTACCGCTGGACCCTGGGAGCTTCGTGGCGTGAAGCCTGGCTCGGGCCACTGTTCTTTCCGCAGGTGTTTGGGGACATAAGATGAGGCTTCCCTCGCTCTCGCTCCTTTGGCTCTGAACCGTCCTCTCAAGGCAGACACAAATGGTGGATTAAACTGTGGGCTTGGGATTGTTGTGTCACCTTTCCAGATGGCATTTTTAAAATAATATTTTTCTTCCTAAAATCAATATGAGTTTCAAGTGTATTTTTCCCTTTTGGTTTTTTTGATTTGAATGTCCTATTCATGAATGCAATGTGAATGTCTGCTACTTAAAAATGTAATTTTGAAAACAACCCCCCAAACCACAGGTGTGATGCTGAAACGCATCCTGCCCTGCAGGCCAAGCACAGCCCTCCCCTGCCCCACACCCTCCCCTGCCCCACACCGTCATCGGGACAGCCACAGGAGGAAGTGCTGGCATCCACTTCAAACACAAGGTCTGGGGTGGGGAGCCAGGTGTGGTGGTGAACAGGTCAGGTGCCACTTTATTCATGTTGAAACCAGCCCCTTCATTTGAATGCCAGTGTCGTTCTGATCTAGTAATTTTTGTTGTGAGGCTCCATGGGGAGCACCCTGCTGAGCATGGCGCTGCCATTTGTCTTCTGCCTGGCCTGTGCCGGACCATTCGTACATTCTCACGTGGAGCCTGTGAGGCAGATCTTGTTACGGTCCCATCTTAGTGGTGGGAAGTGAAGGGCTAGGCCAGTGAGGAAATGAGGACAAAGAGAACGGCCATTCAAGTCGAAGCGTGTGGCAACTCTAAACTCTGCTGTTAACCAGCACTCTGGTGAAGATGGAAACGATGCCTCCCGCTGGCGCTGCGTGTGTGTTCCCGAAAAGCCCCAGTGCCTGAGTGGTCTGATCTCAGAACCTGATGGCTAGAACACCGAGAGGGCCTGCCTCCCTCCGCGAGGGCTGGAGAGCAGCTGTGTTCAGTGGCTCAGTGGTTCCAGCACGCCTTCACCAAGGAGGCTGTCCTGGCTCATGCACCTTTCTCAGCTTCTGACTAGAGTCCTTTCCCAGCCATGTGGTGACGCCGCTGACCTCGGGTTATCAGGGTGCCGCGTAGCAGGGGTGTGAAGCTGGCTGATGAGGGTGGAGACCCCCGGCTGAGCTCCGTTCGTTTGGTGGGCAGTGTCCCTCCAACACTGCGCTCCTGGTGTTGATGGGGAGCCCCACGGTAGAAGGGGTCCCGGTGGTTGAAAGGTGGGGTTCTCTCTGAGGGAGCTGGGGTGCCTCTGGACCGGGAGGTGTGCAGGAACACCGCTCATGGCCATCTGCCCTGAGTAGACTCTGTCTGCTTGTTCAAGGCAGGGCTCTGATCCGATGACCGTGAGGATTCGACCTCTGTGTGAAAAGAATTGATGATTGGGTGCTTGTTGGTCTCAAGCCTGAGGGACTTAAACGCTGGTTTGATGGGGCTGGTTCCGTTTTCCACGTGCTTGGTGGGAGAATAAATCAGCACCTCGTTGGAGGGGACTTTGTCAGTATTTCTCAAAATTAAAAATGACCCAGCAATGTCACTTCCCGGCATCTGTGCCCTAGACACCCCGAGTGAACGCGGCCGTAGGTGCCAGGACTCTCCCCTTCCCCCGGCAGACGCTGGCTGGGCCGGGCCCTTCTCAGCCTCCGTAGGAAGCTTCCCCACCAGGCCCCCTCTGTCCCTCCTGCCCGTGGCCTCTCCTCATAGCACATGGGCTCTGTGGGAGCTGGGACCGTCTCACATGGGGCCAGTCACATCTGTCACCTCCCAGGGGTTGGTGGCAGGAGTGTCCAGCCACAGGCAGGGCTCTGGATTCCGCCCAGGAGAACAGCAGTTTCTTCTCAGCCAGCACTTTGAGTTTGCCCAGCCCAGCTGTGCACATCTGCATCGCCAGCTCTGCTGACCTCTGGGTTTTGTGGGGAATCCACTCTTACTCTTGCATGGCTTCACGCTGCAGGGTGACCCAGGAATTTGTAAAAATGCCGAAGTGGGGGCTGTGCTCTGGTAGTGTGTGCTGTGTGTGCTCAGCGTGTGGTTAGCGTGTGCACAGCACAAGCATGAACTCGCTTTGTCGGAACTCGGTTCTTTGTGGTCTGCAGAAACCTTTTCTGAGCAGCAGCTTTAGTCAGAGGAAAGCTGTCATCCCCCTTTCATGTGCTTCTGTCATATTGAGAAACAGCTACAGACAATGACAGGCACCTTCTACATCCACTCGTGAGGATCGCCGGCCGCCCTAGTGCTCCACTTCTTGGCACCCCAGAAAGCACCGTCCCCCGCACCACGCACCCCAGACACTCCCTGTGGCTCTCAGCAGCGGAAGTCTGGCCTCGGGGCTGTGACCCAGAACACCCAGTGCCTGGTCGGTTTTCTGTGTGTGGATTCTCCTTGTTTCCGTGCCCTCACACCTGTAAAGCAGTGCAGGATTGGTTGGAAGTGAGGAAGGAAGCGTGGTGGGGCCGCCCTGGTTTGCTGCTTTCTGAAGCTGGCACAGCCCACGTGCTGATCTTGTGTCTTGTGTCTGGTCAAGCCCAGTTGTTTCCTTGACATTCTCTGGGTTTCTCTATGGTAGCAGAGTGCGGGTGTGTGGGCGGACCAGCCATGGCCCTGCCTCTGAACAGATGTGGAGGGCAGAACATGGGTGCCTCACGTCAGGAGATGATGTGGCCTACAGGGCTGACCGTTTGGTAGAATTCAGAGAAGACTCACACAGGACGTCCAGGCAGCCCACGGAGCTGTGCTGCCCTGCATGGCTCGTTTTCCTCTGGCCTGGGCCAGAGGCAGGAGATCCCTCTGCTGGCTGGGACAGGGGCTTCATTAAGAGCCCCAGGCTAGCAGAGGAGGCAGACACCCAAATCAAACAAGCAGAAACCAAGGGCAGTAGTTGAGGGTCTCAAGCACAAAACATACTTTGGTTCTGACAATTTTCACTGTCATGAGATTTGTTTTGTTAGGTGACGATGAAGTGTTGTATACGGTTTCAGACTAAGAGCAGAGAATAAAACTGTTTAGTACAAACCGCAGGCAGTGACACGGTAGCTTTCCCCTCGCTAGTTAACGAAAGAGCTGTGCTGGAGAGAGCGAGCCTGCCGAACGTGGGCGCAGATCCCGCAGAGGGGACGTGGTGTGCGGGAGGAGACGCGACAGGGTCGTGGGGTCACTGCTGCCCCTTGGTTTTATTTTATAATGTTGTCTTTCGCTTGGAAATGAACATGCTTCCCTTCCCCCATTGAGTGTTGAGTGTTGTGCCTGTGAGAAGCGTTAGACACACAGCCTGGGTCCTCAGCACAGATGCCCGTTGGCAGGTGTCCTCGCCGGCCTTCCGGGTTACAGCGCCAGTCCTGGTGCCCGCCCCAGGAGGATGAGCATGTGCAGGCCTTCGCCTCGTCGTGCCCCTCCACCTGCTGAAGCAGCTGTGCCTGCTGCTCCTGTGAACTGCCAGCTTCCCCTTACCTCTCTCTCTGGCTCGGGAGCTGGGTGACTTTGAACTTGGCCTCCTTTGCTTTTCTGTGTGTGAACAAGTGGTTGCCTTGTTTGTTTACTGAACAGAGTGTGGTTGAGGCAAAATGCTGAGATGAAACCTAATCTAATATGTGTGTGTTAGATGGTAGCATCATTGTCAAAATAATACTCGTTCAGAGTCCCTGAGAACCACATGGACAACTTGACTACGCGTGGGCCACAGGCCTGGGACGCTGTCAGAGGCCCCTGAGTGCCCAGTGGGTGCTTCCCCCAGGAAGGGAGGCAGACCAGCCTATTCTTACTTCAGAGGCTGAGGTAGGGACAGCGCAGTACCTGAAGGAGCTATGAAGCTGGGGGCTTGAAACCAGAGCGAGTTACTGTTGTTCACCCCAGCAGGCCGCATCAGCGCTGGGAAGGAAACATGGTCAGTTCTGCTGGTCATAAAGAGCCTGAGAAAGCAGATTGTCCCGTGCCCTCGTGAGTCGAGCGAAGCTTCGTTTATAAAAGGCCAGGGATGCAGGAGCCTCGTGGAAAGTGCCACCCCTTCTCCTCGCTCTGGAATGCGGGGGCTCTGCCCTGGCCTGTGTCCGCGTCCTGGGGCGGTGTCCCGTGGGCAGTGTCCTCTGGCTGCACAATGCATATTGCAGAGTTGGACCAGCCCTCACGCGTCAGGAGCATTGTGCCCTGGCTTGTTCTCGGTCTCCTTTCTCTGAATGAAGAATTCCAGCGGACAGCGGGCCCGCACAGCTCCTCCCAGCGAGCCCTCGCTTCCTGCTGATTTATTAGTCATTTAGTAAAGTTTTTTGGGGGAAAGGGGAGAATTATAGTTCAACCTAAAACACATTCTCTAGCCCTGTGAATTGCCTGGTTTAAAGCTTGGCTTGGCTGGGCGCAGTGGCTCACGCCTGTAATTTCAACACTTTGGGAGGCCGAGGTGAGTGGATCACCGGAGGTTGGGAGTTGGAGACCAGTCTGGTCAACACGGTGAACCCCTCATTTCTACTAACAATACAAAAATTAACCAGGCATGGTGGCACGCACCTATAATCCCAGCTATTCAGGAAGCTGAGGCAGGAGAATCACTTGAACCCAGGAGACAGAGGTTGCAGTGAGCCCAGATCATGCCATTGCACTCCAGCCTGGGTGACAGACCAAGACTGCATCATAGATAGATAGGTAGGTAGGTAGGTAGGTGAGCCCAGATCATGCCATTGCACTCCAGCCTGGGTGACAGACCAAGACTGCATCATAGGTAGGTAGGTAGGTAGGTAGGTAGGTAGGTAGGTAGGTAGGTAGATAGATAGATAGATAGAGTGAGACTCCATCTCAGATAGATAGGAAAGAGAGGAAGAAAAAATGGTGAGAGAGAGAAAGAAAAGAAAAGAAGGAAAAAAGCATGGTTTACACCTACCATAACCCCAGGACTTTGGACCAGACTGGGCAACACAGTGAGACCTTGTCTCTACCAAAAAAAAAGCTGGGTGTGGTATCACATGCCTGTGGGCCCAGCTACTCGGGAGACTGAGGGTGGAGGATGGCTTGAGCCCAGGAAGTGGAGACTACAGTGAGCCATGATTGCATCACTACACCAGCCTGGGCAACACAGCAAGACCCTGTCTCAAAAGAAAACCTTGGCACCTCACCACATTTCCACTGTGCACTTGTGTGGGAAGGGTCTGAGAGAGGCAGCACCGTGTCTGCCCTGGGGGCGGGGTCTCCAGGCCATGCCTGTTGTGAGCGGGAACACTGTCTGCCCCAGGGGCGAGGTCTCCAGGCCATGCCTGTTGTGAGCGGGAACAGTGTCTGCCCTGGGGGCGAGGTCTCCAGGCCATGCCTGTTGTGAGCAGAGACCGTGTCGGCCCCAGGGGTGAGGTCTCCAGGCCATGCCTGTTGTGAGCGGGGAGCCGTGTCTGCCCCAGGGGCGGGGTCTCCAGGCCATGCCTGTTGTGAGCAGAGGCCATGTCTGGCCCAGGGGCGAGGTCTCCAGGCCATGCCTGTTGTGAGCGGGCCGTGTCTGCCCCAGGGGTGGGGTCTCCAGGCCATGCCTGTTGTGAGCAGGGACAGTGTCTGCCCCGGGGGCGAGGTCTCCAGGCCATGCCTGTTGTGAGCAGGGGCCGTACTGAGCTCTTCTCCACACTTCCTCCTCTCATGGGTGGTTTTCCAGGCTCAAGATTCTAAAACCCATTATTCAGATGTACCTTAAGTGTATTGAATTTTATATGCTTCTCCTTGAAATAAACTTACCTAGTTTATTTCATTGTTCAGAATCTTGTGTGATTTGGGAATCCTTAAACTAGTGAAGTGAAATAGAAAGCTGAGATGCTGGGCGCGTACGGAATGTTCCAGTGGCGTGGGCGAGGAAGGCTGGACGCGGCCTGTCTGATGTGCTGCCTCCTGACTGAAGGTGCAGCAGGCGTACCTGGCTGGGTACTGGAAGGTGTTTTAGATCCTGTCGTGGCTACGTTCGGATGGGACGGTTGGGCACTCACGTGCTGTGCCTTGCCTTTCTCCAGGTTGGCCCCAGGAGGCTCCCGGGAACGCCTGTCCGTGCGATGCTGCCCCATGTGATGCTCACCTTACGGCGCCTGGGCTGTGCCTCGGCCTCCTGCCGGCTGGCTCCTGTGAGACACAGAGGAAGTGGCCTTCTGCACACAGCCCCAGTGGCCCGCTCGGACAGGAGCGCCCCCGTGTTCACCCGCGCCCTGGCCTTTGGGGACAGAACCGCCCTGGTTGACCAGCATGGCCACCACACGTACAGGGAGCTTTATTCCCGCAGCCTTCGCCTGTCCCAGGAGATCTGCAGACTCCGCGGGTGTGTCGGCGGGGACCTCCGTGGGGAGAGGGTCTCCTTCCTGTGCGCTAACGACGCCTCCTACGTGGTGGCCCAGTGGGCCTCGTGGATGAGCGGCGGTGTGGCAGTCCCCCTCTACAGGAAGCACCCCGCCGCCCAGCTGGAGTATGTCATCTGCGACTCCCAGAGCTCTGTGGTCCTTGCCGGCCAGGAGTACCTGGAGCTCCTGAGCCCGGTGGTCAGGAAGCTGGGGGTCCCGCTGCTGCCGCTCACGCCAGCCGTCTACACTGGAGCAGTAGAGGAACCAGCAGAGGTCCCCGTCCCAGAGCAGGGGTGGAGGGACCAGGGCGCCATGATCATCTACACCAGTGGGACCACAGGGAGGCCCAAGGGCGTGCTGAGCACGCACCGAAACATCAGGGCTGTGGTGAGTGCCGCCCCTTGCCGCGATGGCACCGGTCACGGCGCAGCACTCCGGGTGGGCTCCGGGCCCCTCGCCGCGATGGCACCGGTCACGGCGCGGCACTCCGGGTGGGCTCTGGGCCCCTCGCGGCGATGGCACCGGTCACGGCGCGGCACTCCGGGTGGGCTCCGGGCCCCTCGCCGCGATGGCACCGGTCACGGCGCGGCACTCCGGGTGGGCTCCGGGCCCCTCGCCGCGATGGCACCGGTCACGGCGCGGCACTCCGGGTGGGCTCTGGGCCCCTCGCGGCGATGGCACCGGTCACGGCGCAGCACTCTGGGTGGGCTCTGGGCCAGAAGCACATCTGTTCATTTGCTTCCCTGTGGAGTCGTTCACGGTTGTCACCGTCCTGCAAACCGGTGTGAGATACACGGACGCAGGCCCGCAGGGTGTGGCCACTGGCCACGCAGGATGGCTCAGGCAGGGGCGAAGCCTTCAGGTGTAGAGGGATTGAGGGGCCGCCAAGTGACCCCACCAGGACCACGTGGCGTGAGGTCAGAAGGGGCCACTCACTGCCTGTGATGCTGAGGGGCTTTTGCAAGGCCAGCCACATGTTAGGATTCCTGGTCGGGACCCTACGTACACCTGCATCTTACTCGTTATTTTTGTATCCTGTGACCTCAGTCACATCTTCACAGAACTCTCCACTTACTTGTCATTTGTGTAGTGTCATAAAGTCTCCTATGCGGTTGAAGCAATAAAGTAAAAATGAAAGCCGAAAGCCACGAAGGGGAAGGCAGGAAGTGGACCCCACGGAGTCGTGGGTTGATGGAGGCACCATGGACACGCTGCAGGCTAGGCCCTGCGTGGCCTGCGCCGTCACTTCTGGAAGCAGCGCGCCTATCGGGAGGGACGGGCTCCTCTGTCCTTGCTGAGGGGAGTGGCACTCACATGTGCTTGTCCCTGGAGCCTGTGCAGGCAGCAGGCAGTGTCCTCCGTGAGACTGGACGGTGGATTCAGTGGGCCGTGCCTCACGCTGCTTCTCAGTAAGAGCTGAGGATGCGCTCAGGAGCCTGGCCCTGGGTTCTGTCCTGGCTGAGCAGGTAACAATAATTCACAAATCGGCAGAGCTCTGCAAGGGCAGTGCTGTCAGCTGAGCCAGTGGTTGGGCTAGGAGTCGATTCCAGCCTGAATGGCGCTGGATCCCTGAGTCCAGGCTTGGGCAGGGGTGGAGCTGGGGATGGCGATGCTGAGTCACAGCTCTGTCTGCCTGGTGTCTGCAGAGCCACTCCCCCACTGTCTAAATTCCCTAAAGCCCCTGGCTGTGTGTGGTGCTGTCCTCTGTCCCCAGGGTAAGTGAGTGACCCAGCAGATCTGCTGTGGTTTCGTCATCATCTTGAGAAGCTGCTAGAGGGGAGCAACAAAGAGCCAGCCTTCTTCCCCTGCCTCAGCTGAGAGGCCCAGAGCTCCTGTCCCTGAGCGCCAGGTCTGTGTATGCTGCTGCGGACCACAGTCTCGCTCCTGCTCTCAGCTGCGCTCTTGTCCCCTGCAGGTGACCGGGCTGGTCCGCAAGTGGGCATGGACCAAAGACGACGTGATCCTCCACGTGCTTCCACTGCACCACGTCCACGGTGTGGTCAATGCGCTGCTCTGTCCTCTCTGGGTGGGAGCCACCTGTGTGATGATGCCTGAATTCAGCGCCCAGCAGGTGAGTCAGGGTCAGGGCTCCTGGCCGCACCCTCAGACCAGCTGCCTTTCCCTGGTCAGGGTCAGGGCTTCTGGCCACACCCTCAGACCAGCTGCCTTTCCCTGGTGTGCAGTCGCCCCATCCACAGGGGACACGCCAATGCCGAGACCCTGGGTAGCATGGCACCCTGTACTTATAGTGCTTTTTGCTATACATACGTACCTATGATAATGCTGAATCGGTAAGTCAGGCACAGTAAGAGATTAACAGTAACAGAACAGTTATAACCACGTACTGTGATAAAGTTATGGGAAAGTGCTCTCCTCTCTGCAAAATACCTTCCGGTACCGTGCTCGTCTGTTGCGAGACCGCAGTGGGCCGCACGCCACTGAAACCGTGAATAGCGAGACTGTGGATGGGCTCCTGGGGCTGCAGCGGACGCTCACACACTTGGTTTAAAATACTGCGAGTTTGTTCTGACATGCTTGGAGGCCAGGATTCTGAGACGAGTCTTGCGGAGCTGACGCTGGGTATGGTGGGGCTGCTCCGACAGGAGGCTCCAGGACAAAGTCCGTTCCTGCGTCTTCCAGCTTCTAGAGGCCGCCTGTGCCCTTGGCTCCAGCTGCTTCACGTCCGGCTCTGCTTCTGTAGGCACATGGCCGCCTTCTCTCCGTAGTCAGGGCTCCTTCGGCTTCTCTTTGTACAGCCTATGTGGATATTCCAAGATAATCTCCCATCCTGAGGTCCTTCGCTTCACCCACCTGCAGTTCCCACCACTGCGTGAGGTGACACATTCGGGGTGCAGGGTGCAGGGCGTGGCCCCTTGAGCTACGATGTGGCCACTGTGGCAGCTCTTGGTTACTCCAGAGTACTGGCCCGGCTGGAGAGCTGCTGGCTGGGAGGGTTACTTTGGAGTATTGGCCCAGCTGGAGGGCTGCTGCAGAGTCTCTGTTTCCCCCCTCTGCGTCGCTTCCTCTGTAGTGTCTCCCTTGGAGCAGGCAGGGAGGGGAGGACGTGGCACTGGCCACACACAGCCCTGGGGTGGAAGCAGTCGTCGCCGAGCTGCCACACGCAGCCTTGCCTGTGCAGAGCTGTCTCCAGGGCAGATGAGGATGCTGCTTTAGAGGGAAAGGACCTGGGCTCGAGGTGGGACCCTGTGTGCAGCATCGGGCCTCGCCTGTCAGTTGGGGATGGTGGTGGCTTTTAGGAGTTGCTGTGGCCCTGTGTGCATTCCAGCTGACTGCAGGCGAGAGCCACTCACCAGGCTGCAGAGGGCATGAGGGGCAGGCCTTGAGCCCACAGGAAGGACAAGGTGTGCGTATGTCACAGGTGTAGTGAAGCGGAGCCCTCCGGTGAGGCCACGGATGTTTTCCAACCTCTGCCCATATAATGAATACGCCTTTTATTCACAGGAAAAGTTTAAAAAGTGAATGTAGGGAAAAGCCCTTAGGATTTGGGTCGTATCATGATCGTTCTCAGCACAGAAGAGCCCATCTCTGAGGCCAGATGCCTGGGGTTGGGCTCCTGGTCTGTGCAGGGCTGTCCTGCAGGGCAGACGTCCCGGCCAGCAGAGGCACAGTCCTAAAGCCCAGAGCACAGCAGCCACTAGTGGCTGGTCCCACACTCACTGCTCTTGCCAGGACTCTTCCTGTCTGAAGTCTTTCCGGCCCCCTTGAAGGCTGTGTGGAACTCTGAGGCCTCTGACCCGGAGCTCAGGACTCAAACCTTAGTCCGGTGTGAATTTCTCCAGGAAGGGGGCCCTGTGAGCGGTCGGCCCCGCCCACCTCGCTTCTGCTTCCGCTGCAGCTGAGAGGCCCCGCCCACCTCCCCTCTGCTGCTTCCGCTGCAGCTGAGAGGCCCCGCCCACCTCCCTTCTGCGCTTCTGCTGCAGCTGAGAGGACCCGCCCACCTCCCCTCTGCTGCTTCTGCTGCAGCTGAGAGGCCCCGCCCACCTCCCCTCTGCTGCTTCCGCTGCAGCTGAGAGGCCCCGCCCACCTCCCCTCTGCTGCTGCTGCAGCTGAGAGGCC
>NW_012098098.1:6662717-6666700 GCF_000951045.1 Mandrillus leucophaeus
CAGCTGAGAGGCCCCGCCCACCTCCTGCTGCAGCTGAGAGGCCCCGCCCACCTCCCTTCTGCTTCTGCTGCAGCTGAGAGGCCCCGCCCACCTCCCCGTTGCTTCTGAGGCAGCTGGGAGGCCCCGCCCACCTCCCCATTGCTTCTGAGGCAGCTGGGAGGCCCCGCCCACCTCCTTGCTGCTGCTGCTGCCGCCGCTGAGGCCCGTCCTCTTCACTGTGGGGCACCCGACCCCACACAGTGGCTGGAGGTGGAGAGAAGGCCTCTCATCTGGCCCTCCACCTCTCTGACCTTTAGTCTCATCCCCGGAAAATAAGGGGTCCTGGCCACATAAGCCCGAGGGGCGTGTAGGAGGGTCTGGCCTGGTCTGGAGCCTGGCTCACAGTGGGCACAAACTTCAAAAAGAGAAGGGGCTCTTCTCCAGCCTCCACTGGAGGGAAGGTCTCGAAAGAGAAGCCAGTATGTAGAACAGCTTTCTAAGAGCAAGTGAGCCAGTTTCTTCACAGATGATAACGCTGGGCTTTAGAGAACGACCTCTTTAAAATCTAGCAGTTACTGCCGTGCCAACGAGAGGTGGCTGCCAACACACTTGCGTCATTAGCCGTGAGCTCCCTCCACTGCTTGCCAGGGCGCCTATAGCCACAGAGTCTCCCGAGGGCCCCGTCACCAGGGTCACCTCCTGAAGAGCCTCCCCAGGACCCCATCTCCCTGACACACTCCACATTCTTGTTGGCTTCAGCCCTTATTTTTCATGGACATCTCAGCACTGACCACAGCTGCGACACAGCACTCTGGTTAAGATGGCAGACACTGAGGTTGCCTCATCTGTGTGGTCCATCCTGGAGGCATCTGCCTGGCGCTCTGCTCCAGACCTGTCCTGGCTCCCCCGGTAGGGATCTGGCTTAGTGGCCCAACCCTCCCTGTGGCTGTCTCTGGGGTGCGCCCTAAATGCACACAGCTGTCCTTGGTGAACACAAGGGTGGTTTTGTTGCAGTGAGCTCCCCGTGTGTGTGCTGTGTGGGTGGTGCAGCGCCTGGTGTGTAGGGACCTTCGGTGCCTTTGCTGTGTCTCTGGGGGCTCCTCTGGGGCTGTTCCCTCCTCTCCACCTTGAGCCCCTCCTTTCCTTTGGCTGTCAGCTCTGTCGAGGGTGTTGGTTTCTGTGCCTGTGACTGGGCCTCCTCAACCTGCCCCACCTCAGCCCCTGCTCCTTGGCAGCCTGGCCCTGAACCTCTGTTGGGGGCTGCCCGGGCGCTGACGGTGGCTGGTCTGCCATGGTCACTTGGGCAGAGGCAGCAACGGCCTTTGTCGTGGACCGTGCCAGGGTAAGATGCAGCTGCAGGGGCAGAGGCAGAGCATCTCCCAGGGAGCCAAGGGCAGGTTGGTTCCGTCCTCCCCAGTAAAGAGTGTGTTACTCTCAGGGTGAGAGGCAGGTGGGTGCAGGTGCTGGCACAGACCAGCTGTCAAGGATCTGGACTTTCTCAGTTTGCTTCTTCTCCAGCACTGTGTGAATGACACCACCTGGCTCTTTCTGGTGCCCACACACAGCTTGGGAGCTGCTGCTGTGGCGTCTCTGCCCAGGGGCATCAGCCGTGGGGGTCCCTGCCCTGGGGTCTGTGTCACAAGGGTGTCTGCCCAGGGATCTCTGCTGTGAGAGTGTCTGCTCTGGGGTCTCTGCTCTGAGAGTGTCTGCCCTGGGGTCTCTGCTCTGAGAGTGTCTGCCCTGGGGTCTCTGCCTGGGGATCTGCTGTCATATTCCGGACACTGCAGACTGGCTCATTAATGGACACGGGAAAGCCTCAGACCTTCAGTGGACACAGGAAAACCTCAGACCTTTAATGGACACGGGAAAGCCTCAGACCTGCACTGTTTTTGACGCTTACTTCAGATTTTTCTCTAAACTATGCTGTGAAAACTTAATTTTTTTTTTTTTTTTTTTTTTTTTGAGATGGAGTCTCGCACTGTCAGCCAGGCTGGAGTGCAGTGGCGCGATCTTGGCTCACTGCAACCTCTGCCTCCTGGGTTCAAGCGATTCTCCTGCCTCAGCCTCTTGAGTAGCTGGGATTACAGGCGCCCGCCACCACAGCCAGCTAATTTTTTGTATTTTTAGTAGAGACAGGTTTTCACTATGTTGGCCAGGCTGGTCTAGAACTCCTGACCTCGTGATCCGCCTGCCTCAGCCTCCCAAAGTGCTGGGATTACAGGCGTGAGCCACTATGCCCAGCCAAAAATTTAATATTTAAACAAATTCGATGCTGTGGCTACAAAAGATTGCAGCTCTTTTCCATCAATTCCCAAGTTTCAGGGTTTCCGACTTTAGAAATTTCTATGTGTAAAATCCAGCTGTCAGCGTTATTGAATATTGGGGTTCTGTCTAAGATTGTATTGAAGAATGTGTAGGATACAAGTGTGGGGTGACCAGACACCTGCGGTGGTATCGGACAATCTTAGACGCGGTGTCTTCAAGTCATCCTGCATAGAGGGCCGTGTGTGTCAGTGCCTGCAGGTGACGGATGGGGTTGGGGGACAGGAGGAGGATGCCGGAAGATGGATGTGCAGCCACAGCCTCTAGAGATCAAAGTCGCCGCAAAGTTGCCAGAGGCTCAGATCAGTCACTTGTCTCCGACAGCGCTGCCCTGGCCGACATCCTCAGGATCGCAGCATGGACTCAGGAGGGCAGGGCAGCAAATCAGGGCGGCTGGGGGTGACTCCTCGGAGCAGCCTGCGTGGGAACTGCCATCTGGCGGGGTCTGTGCTGTGGCAACTCGGGTTAGAGCAACAGGCCTGCTCCTGCCGCCTCAGAAGCACTTGCTAGTTAGTCAAACGTTAAGGCGCCCTTCAGGGGCCTCCAGGTCCTACAGGTCTTGGAAGTGTGGCAACACATTGGGATGTGCTGGAGGAAGGAGGTCGCGCTCGGCTCTCAGTGCCCTTCTTTAGGGCGGCAGCTGCCATCTGAAGATTTGGATGACTTCCAAGAAATGCCATCCTTCGTGTCTTTCACCTCTGTGCCTGCTCCCCGCCCCTCAGCCTTGTCCCGCTGTGTGTGTACTCTCCCCTCCTCAGCACCATCCTACTACACGCGTGCTCTCCCCGCCTCAGCACTGTCCCTCTACACGTGTGCTCCGTTTTCCATGCCTCAGTGTCACATTTGTGTTCTCGTTCACTGTACTGTTTGACAGTTGATCTCTGTGTTGCATCAAACGCAGTTTGTTCTTTTTGCGTTGCCGTGTTGTATTTCATAGTGTGCAGAAGCCACAGTATGCTTATCCATTCTGCTCTTGAAAGATTTGGGATTGTTTTCAGTTTGTGGCTATTAGAAGTCACGGTTGCTATGAACATTCTCACACAGATGTCCCTGTGGACATTTCTCTTGGCTCTGCACCTCCTGGTGCCGGCTCACAGGCTAGACATATGTTTCATTTGAGTGGAAACTGCGGAAGAGTTCTCAAACGTGGCTGCATGTTTCTTCCACCCCCAGCCCCATTCTTCTGGTACCAATTTACTGTATTAGTCCATGTGCACGCTGCTGATAAAGACATACCCAAGACTGGGAAGAAAAAGAGGTTTAATTGGACTCAGAGTTCCACATGGCTGGGGAGGCCTCAGAATGATGGCGGAAGGCAAAAGGCAATTCTTACATGGCGGCAGCAAGATAAAATGAGGAAGAAACAAAAGCAGAAACCCTTGATAAACCCATCAGATCTTGTGAGACTTATTCACTATCATGAGAATAGCACAGGAAAGAAAGACCGGCCCCCATAATTCAATTACCTCCCCCTGGGTGCCTCCCACGACATGTGGGAATTCTGGGAGATACAGTTCAAGCTGAGATTTGGGTGGGGACACAATCAAACCATATCAGGAGTCCTTAAATTTGTTAAATTACCCACACATCTCCTCTTCTGGTACCTTCATTTGTCCCTGCAGAGGTTCTCCAGGAAGGACCGTGCTTCCCCCTAACTCATATTTCCCTTCAGCCTGGAGAAC
>NW_012098098.1:6667260-6669055 GCF_000951045.1 Mandrillus leucophaeus
GTAGCTGGGACTACAGGCGCCCGCCACCTCGCCCAGCTAGTTTTTTGTATTTTTTAGTAGAGACGGGGTTTCACCATGTTAGCCAGGATGGTCTCAGTCTCCTGACCTCGTGATCCTCCTGTTTCAGCCTCCCAAAGTGCTGGGATTACAGGCTTGAGCCACCGTGCCCGGCCTCTGTTTAATGTTTTAAGAAACTGGCAAACTGGCTGGGCATGGTGGCTCACACCTGAAATCCCAGCACTTTGGGAGGCTGAGGCAGGTGGATCCCTTGAGGTGGATCCCTTGAGTTCGAGACCAGCCTGACCAACATGGTGAAACTGTCTGTACTAAAAATACAAAATTAGCCGGGCACAGTGGTTCACACCTGTAATCCCAGCTAGTCAGGAGGCTGAGGTAGGAGAATCGCTTGAACCCAGGGGGCGGCGATTGCAGTGAGCCAAGATCACACCACTGCACTCCAGTCTGGGTAACAGCAAGACTCTGTCTCAAAAAAAAAAAAGAAAGACAAGAAACTGGCGAACTGTTTTTCCAAAACGGCTGTGTTGCTGTGTGTTCTCACCAGCAGCGTATGAGAGTTTTCATGTCTTTACGTCCTGCCAGCACTTGTCACTGGCTTCAGTTTGTGTTTCCCTGATGACTACTGATGTTGAGCTTTTTCTTTTTTCTTTTTTTTTGAGACTGAGTCTCGCTCTGTCACTCAGGCTGGAGTGCAGTGACTCAGTCTCGGCTCACTGCAAGCTCCGCCTCCTGGGTTCAAGCACTTCTCCTGCCTCAGCCATCTCAGCAAGTGGGATTACAGGTGCACAACTCCAGGCCCAGCTAATTTTTTGTATTTTTATAGAGATGGGGTTTCACTGTGTTGCCCAGGCTGGTCTTGAACTCCTGACCTCAACTAATCTGCCTGCCTCAGCCTCCCAAAGTGCTGTGATTATAGGCGTGAGCCACCACACCCTGCCAGATGTTGAACATTTTTTATGTTTATTTTTACTTTTTTCCTTTTGAATTATTTTTGTAGAGACAGAGCCTCCCTATGTTGCCCAGGCTGGTCTCACACTCCTGAGCTCAAGGGATCCTCCCACCTCAGCCTCCCAAAGTGCCGGGATTACAGGCGTGAGCACCGCGCCCAGTGGGCAAGATCTGTCCTGTGTGTCATGAGCCTCCCTTAGGTGCTGACCCCACAGCACAAAGAGTGCCCTCCGCCACACTGTTCGGGGCTCCGTGTGGAACACTGCGGGTAGAGAGGGCCATGGAACGAGCGTGGCTCACCAGGTCTTCCTGAAGCTTTATGGGCAATGCAAGAAACCACTAACAAGTGAGCAACTTAAAACATACTTATGTGTAAGCAAGAAGTGTTTATTATGGAGTAAAATATAAAATTCACATGACTCTTTTAAATAAAAGACTTCACCGTTCACTAGTCACTGCATGCCTTTGCATACTGGGAAGTGTGCTGACTTCGGGTCGCGGGCGGGCGGCCGCCGGGGCCTCCTGTCAGCTTCCCCAAGGTGCACATCCGCCCTCCTCTGTGTACCTGGAAGAACCTGGCCACTCACGTCTGTCCAGGCTGCAGATCCCAAAGGCCTTTCCCAGCTCTACTCACGATTGCTCTTCCCCCCACAGGCCAAATGCAGTTGTCCCGCGCAACATGGCTTCTGTGGGAAGGGGTCAGAGTCTGAGGCACCCTTTTTAGACGGAGGCACTGCAGACTCTTGAATGTAAACCATGAGAACGCGAGAACACTGTGCCTGGAGCCAGGAGCCTCTGCCGCGGCCTCAGTGCCTGCTCATCTTCCTAC
>NW_012098098.1:6669112-6669235 GCF_000951045.1 Mandrillus leucophaeus
AGTGCTTCCTTTCCTCCGCCGCAGGTCTCTGCCTGCTCATCTTCCAAGTGCTTCCTTTCCTCCGCCGCAGGTCTCTGCCTGCTCATCTTTTTACCGAGCGCTTCCTTTCCTCCGCCGCAGGTC
>NW_012098098.1:6669350-6678771 GCF_000951045.1 Mandrillus leucophaeus
AGGTTTGGGAAAAGTTCTTAAGTTCTGAAATGCCGCGGATCAGTGTCTTCATGGCAGTGCCTACAATATACACCAAGCTGATGGAGTACTATGACAGGCATTTTACCCAGCCGCACGCCCAGGATTTCTTGCGTGCAGTTTGTGAAGAAAAAATTAGGTAAGTGAAAAGAGCTCACTTTCCCGTTCAGAAAGTCTTAAAGATCAACAGATATGACTTATTTCTAATAAGTCACTTCTACTAAGTTCTGGGAAGCACTGCTTTCCATTTCCTTTCAATGTTCCCTCGCTCTCTCCCCATCTCTCTCTCTCTCTCCTCATCTCTCTCTCTCTCTCTCCCTGTCTCTCTTTCTCTCCCCATCCCTCTCTCTCTACCCGTCTGTATGTATATCTATAATCTCATCCACGTCCATAGCTGCTTGGATTCTGTATCGCTCTCTCTGTCATTCTCTGTCTCTCTGTCTCTCTCTGTCCTCTTTGTCTCTCTCTCTCCATCTGTCTCTATCTCTCCATCTATCTCTCTGTCTTCTGTCTCTCCTGTCTGGCTCTCCGTCTGTCTCTGTCTTCTCTCTGTCCCTCCATCTCTCTTCATCTGTCTCTCCATCTGTCTCTCTGTCTTCTGTCTCTCCTGTCTGTCTCTCCATCTGTCTCTCTGTCTTCTCTCTGTATCTCTCCTGTCTCTCCATCTGTCTCTATCTCTCCATCTCTCTTTGTCTCCATCTATCTGTCTTCTCTCTTTCCGGTTCGTCTCTCTCTCTGTCATGGAGTCTGAAGGACAAGGGTGAGGACGGTAAGCTGACCCGCTCACTCATGCCTCGTCTGCCCACATGTCCCACGGCTCCTGCCTCTACTATGCAATGCCTTCGTGGGCAGCCCTGTGACGCCTCCTGCCTGGGGCATGTTCTGCTGCTCTTCCTCTCAGCCCTGCTCCTCCCCTCCCAGCTCCCTGGATAAACCCCTCCCTCCCAGGACAAGCTGGTCTTTTGGGCCACTCAGGGGCGTGTTTGCTTTGCACTCCTGCATGAACCTGCAGGCGTGGGAACGTTTCTTTTCCCTCGTGGCTGTTGGAGTGCAGTTCACTAACTGGAAATGCACACGCGTGGCTCAGTGAGTCTTCACACGCATCCCAGGCCCTCATCTCCAGCAGAGTCGTGGGTGGGGTACTTTTTCTTTTTGTGAGAGGGAGGGGTGGTGTGGCGGGCGCACTGCAGGAACTGAAGGCTTGACTGTCATCCAGTTTCCAGTGGGTCGTGTGCGTGTCTGTGGCTGCCGCGCACTCCTCCCAGTCCCCAGGAAGTGCACAGGGAAGCGGCACCGTCGTTCCTGGAGAGAATTCCGGGTTGTGCAAGGCACATGTCTGATCCCACTTTGCTCTCTTTACCGTTCCTTTGCCCCTTTTCTGTGAGGCCACCGGAGCCCATGGTTTTGCTGCTGCTACTGCTGGGATGCCTTGGGGCTGGGAAGACCCCGAGCTGAGCAAGATGAGCAGCATGTTTTACCAAATCTAAGGAACAGAGGGCAAGAATGAGGTCAGTGAAGGAGAGGGTCAGGTGATTTCCGGGATGACGGAGGCAACGAGACCTCAGCCACCTGATCTCCCAGCGAGGGTCCTGTCAATGGTGCCTGCTCGTAAAGCAGGGGCAGCAGCAGGGACCACTCTGCTCAAACCGCAAACAAAAGCACCTTCCCTACTGCCCGTGAGGCTGCAGGAAATGCTGTGTGAGCGGCGCGGGCACTCAGGGTTCTCAGGACCCGTGTTCTCCTGCCAAGCCTGAGCCAAGCGTGTGAGCCAAGACGGCTCCAGCTCTGTGGGCGGTTCTGAGCCCCTTGGGTGTGCCCGGCCCCGCCCCTTGGGTGCTGCAGCCATTCATCCATGTCCACGTTCTCCTGTGGAGCCCTGCAAGCTGAGCTGGCTCTAGTCCCCAGATGTGCCTGGCTGCGGCCCACAGCACCGTGGCTGTTCATCTGTGATCAGCTGTGTGGTGAGCAGCTGCACGGTCACTGTTGTTCTTGAGCGTGGTTATGAACAGCGCAGGAACTTTGCAGGGGACACCACGGACCCTAAGCACATTGTTTACCCTCATTAGCTGTTGGACCTGCTTCCTTCTAAAATAAACCCAACAAATCATTTTCAGAAAACAAAGTGATGCCCTAGTGCAGACTGCAGCATCGGTCTGAGGTGTTGCACGGTGTGCTGGACCCACGCCTGGGGCTCCTGTTCTCGTGAAGGAGCTGCCGCCTTTGCACGCGAGGGCCACGTCCCCAGGGGCTAAAGCTGCCGCCTTTGCACATGAGGGCCGCGTCCCGAGGGGCTAAACCTGCCACCTTTGCACACGACGGCCGCGTCCCGAGGGGCTAAACCTGCCGCCTTTGCACGCGAGGGCCGTGTCCCGAGGGGCTAAACCTGCTGCCTTTGCACGCGAGGGCTGCGTCCCGAGGGGCTAAACCTGCCTTTGGTTGTGCCGTGTAGGCTCATGGTCTCAGGCTCAGCTGCCCTGCCCATCCCGGTGCTGGAGAAGTGGAAGAACATCACGGGCCACACCCTGCTGGAGCGGTACGGCATGACTGAGATCGGCATGGCTCTGTCCGGGCCCCTGACTGCCACAGCACGCCTGCCAGGTACAAGCATTTCCCACAGCTGTGTTCCTCTCCCACTTTGCCCTGAGCCCCCCAAGGTGGGCCAGTCTCGAACCACCCACCTTTGGAATGAAAGGTGGTGTGAAGGATGCTGCCCTGTGGGACAGGCCACCAGGCCAGGAGAGCACTCAGGATGCACGGTGACCTGTCCCCTCTGGGCCAATCAGCCTTCTCCCAAGTCTCAGTCAGGGGTGGGTCGGGGGGTGTCTGTGCTGGCCCCTGGCTGGATGAATGGGGAGACAATGGGAAGAACAGCAACATCTGGAACACAGGCGTCGGTGCACGTCTCAGAGGAAGGCCGGGGGCCATGCTGCTTGCTCCAGACCACATCTGTGGTGGGAGCCTCCATCTGTCTGGAGTCCGGGTGCCACGCAGCGCCAGCAGCAGTGCCGGGGCAGGTGGGTGTGGTGGGCAGGGTGGGATGAGTCAGGCACCTGTCTTCCTTCTCTAGACGTGGGCTCCTGGTACTGGGCCCCTCTTGTCCAGCCCTCCCTAACACATCCCATTCTGACTTTCACCTGACCCAAGCCTTCGAGCCCCGGGTCCTCCACAGGGACTTCTGGGAGCGGAGCCCACTGCTGGGGGCCGCCCTGCTTGTTTCTGTGTGGCCCGCTCAGTCTGTCCAGAGCAGAAGAGAGATCTCAGTGCAGACGTAAAAGTGAGACCATCCCGCACGTCTGTCTGTGCAGCTGCTTACCTGCGACACAGTAAAATTCACCCCTCTGGCGTGCAGCTCTGAGAGTCTTAAGAAACATCATCACAGTCAAGATAGAGGTAGAGAAGGGTTCCTCACCTCAGAAACTTCCTTCCTAGTGCTTAGCACCCCTTCCACCCCCGAGTCCCAGCCCCTCGTTCCTGTTTCTCTTCCTGTGGTGTTGCTTCTTCTGGGAGGTCACGTGGCTGAATCCTGCAGGACGTGGCCTCTGAGCCTGTCTGCTTCCACCCACAGTCACCTGTACTGTGTGCATCAGAGTCTGCACCTTTCACTGCTGAGTGGCATCCGTGGTGCTTCTGCCCACAGTCGCCTGTGCTGTGTGCATCAGGGTTTGCGCCTTTCACTGCTGAGTGGCATCGTCGCGTGGATGTGCCACCACTTGTGACCCTGTTTTAAGCAATGACACGTAAGATGTTATAAACATTTGTGTGCAGATTTCTGTGTGAACGTGGGTTTTTATTTCACTTGAGCAGATACCTAGGAGAGAGAGTGCTGTGTTGTCTGAAGCTGCCGAGCTGTTCCCCAGGGCGGCTGCGCCCTCCCCTTCCCCCTGCGATGGGCGGGAGGTCAGGAGCACCCGTGCTCCAGTGGGCGGTGGGGGTGTCTTGTTGCGTTCATGATTCTCTCATGACGGTGGCGTTGAGCACCTGTTCCTGTTCTTGTCATTCCATTTTCAATTGGGGCATTTGTCTTCTTGAGTTTTGAGAGCTTTTTAAAATTCTGGACGCAAGTGTCAGCTGTGTGATTTTAAATACCATCTTCCAGCTTGTGGTTTGTCTTCCCATTCACCGAACAGCATCTTTAAAATCAGGAGTTTTAGATTTTGGCCCAGTTTATCAATTTGTTTTACGAATTGTCTATATGAGGTCCTATCTAATAAATCCTTGCCTAGCCCAAAGTCACAGAGAATAGTTTCAGCTCTTACATTTAGGACGGTGATCCACTTTGAGTTCATTTTTATACTTAGTGCAAGATACGGGCCACAGTTCCTCTTTGGTGTGGACGTCTAGCTTTTGAGCACTGTTTGTTGAAAAGATTCCCTTCTCCATGGAACGGGTGGTCTTTGTTGAAAGTCCGTTGACTCCGGGGGGGCTCCTGGACTCTGCTCTGTCCCGTTGACTCCTCAGGGGCCGGCTCCTGGACTCTGCTCTGTCCCGTTGCTCTTCCCGCGTGCCCTTTGGCTCATTCCATGCCTGCCTGATTCCTGGGCTCTAGGGGAAGCCTGGACATGGGGGTCCAGGCCCAGGCGGGGACCAGCTGGTGCCAGGCAGCGATATGGTGCTGGGGCCTGCAGGGTGAGTGTGAGGGCGGGCTGGCTGCTGGGCTGGGAGGAGGAGAGGCTGTAGGCTTAGGTCCCTTTGCTGGGCCTGGGGAGCCATGGGGGCTGCTAGGTGTATTCTGAGTGTAAAGGGAGGTTTCTGTTTGCCTGGGTCATCATGAGCAGAATGACAGGGCCATGACAGTGAGATCCTCGGCTGCCGTGCAGAGCTGCCAGTGGGGTGGCCACACGGAGTGCAGAGCCTGCTGCGACAGGGCCCAGGGTAGTGGGCAGGTGGGGGCGTGTTGTGAAAAGAAGTCAATGCGAGTGGTGAGAAATAGATCCTAGTCTCAGACCCCAGGAAACCACCATCAGTGCCGGTGGCCCCTGCCGTGGGCCGGCTCGTGCTTTAGTTTCAGACCCCAGGAAACCATCATCAGTGCTGGTGGCCCCTGCCCTGGGCTGACTCACACGTCCCCACAGTGGCTATGGCACCAACTCTTTCTTTGGTGGCTAGAGCTCCCTGGTGGAAATAAGATGGGGACCTTGAAATCAAATGTGAGCAGTCCCTCGAGTCTCTGTCCTCATCGTCGTCCTTAGTAGGATGTGCTGGTTTTGTCCAGTGCCACCGGCCACAGTCACCACGTAATATGGACGGAATGAACAGAGCTCAGCTCGCTGAGGGCTGCAGGCTGCAGGCAAGTGAGGACTGAAAGGGTAACGGGCTCCAGGCTTTGTCCTCTCTTTGTTCCGGACGTGTGAGCAGGACAGGTTCTGTGTATTCAGAATCTGTCTACACAGAGAGTTTGCAGTTGACGATGACTGTTTACATAGAATTGCTTTGTGGGCGTCCTCATTTGATCTTCTCAAAACAGCCCCTGCTGTGGGGTCATTTTTTCCATTCACACACAAGAACCCATGGAGCCTGCCCAGGGTCATGCGGCTAGTGAGTGACGCAGACACACACACACTTCCCAGGCAGTCACGCTGCCAGGAGCACGGTGGCCTCTTCAGTGGTTTCAGGAGCAGCCCAGGGACCGCTGTCCACACCAAGGGCGTCAGGAGCAGCCCAGGGACCGCCGTCCACACCGAGGGCGTCAGGAGCAGCCCAGGGACCGCCGTCCACACCGAGGGCATCAGGAGCAGCCCAGGGACCGCCGTCCACACCGAGGGCGTCAGGAGCAGACAGGAAGCCAGAGGCCTGGGGGAGGCTCACCCTCCCCGCACTGGAATCAGAACTCCCAGGCGAACAGGAAGGAGCCCCAGACAGATGGTACAGGGAGTGGGGTCCCCGCGAGAGCACCTGTCCCCAAGTCTTCAGCTGCCGACTGCAGGTTTCCTCAGGTGCCAAAGACGAAGCCTGGGCGCTGGGGACATTCCCTCTTCTCTAAAACAGAATCAAGTATCTGATTTTGTCCTTGCCTCTAAATCACCAGCAGTGTCAGGTCTTTGGTTTGGAAAAAAAGTAAAGTCGCCTCAGCATTAAATCCAACAGGCCCCACAGAAACTCCAAAATGCAGCCTCCTGAGCCGTGTTTCCGGAGGACACAGTGGGGAAGAGCCTTCCTCACTCTCAGGCTCTAACCCCCACCCTGCTGGCCGTGGCTTTGGCACTCGGGTCGGCTCCAGCCGCGGCTCTGGGCTCGCTTGGCCTCACTGCGCAGTGCCCCCTCCGTGCTTGGGGGAGAGAGAGAAGCCGGGTGGAGGGTGAGCTCTGTCGCGGTTATGGTTACGGCGGGCGTGCCCTGTGCGGTTCCTGTGGAGGGAGATGAATAATTCATGGCCAACGACTGCTGGGCCTAATCACACTCTAATTGGAGGTTGAGTTCAGAGCTCACAGCTCCTGGGCCGCTCTGTGGTGTTGACAGGGAGCTCCAGGACCTTACTGGTGGTTTCCCTTCCCTCGGTCCCAGGCACGCAGAGCACCAGGACGTCCCAGACACCAGGACAGGGGCCGCAGGCCAGTCAGAGTTATCAGGGAGGGGCTGGCTGACAGAGATTTTAGAGGTGGGCCGTGGCAGGAAGGCAGTGCCCCCCACCTGCCTGCGGCCGCGCCCATCCACATTGGCCCTCGCAGGGCCGGCCTTTGTTCACTCCCTTGAGCTCTCACATCTACACTGTCACATGCCCGGGGCACAGCGAACGGCACCTGGAGTGTGGGGGCCCCTCCCTCAATATCTCATGAACGGCACCTGGAGTGTGGGGGCCCCCCTCAGTCTCTCACGGGCAGTGCCACTGCTCGTCTTCTGCAGAATCCAGACACCATCCCGGAGCCTCTTCAGCCTCTGCAGATGGTGTGGGACGGCCACACGGCCTCCCTACCTGCGGCCCCGCCCCAACCCCAACTGTGCCGTGTCCTGGCGCTGCATCCCCACCCCAGTGGAGGCGTCCCCACCCCAGTAGAGGCATCACCAGGAAGAGGCGAGAGGCCGCCTGTGTTGTTCCTGTTCCTGTGAAACGCCCAGAACAGGAAACCCACGGACGTGGACAGCTGACGTGGGGCCAGGTCTGGGGAGGGAGGGTGTGGCGGTCGTGGGCCATGCGGGAGTTCTGACTGGTGCGAGCAGGGGGCTGTGCAGTGTGCGTGGAACACCGCCATGCCACACACTGTGAAATGGCAAGTCGTGTTACGCGGGTTTCACCTCCATTTTAAAATCTTCAGAAGCAAAACATAAAGGAGGAGAAAGAATGGGAGAAAGGGGGCTGAAGCCGGCCCCGCCACACCCCCCCACGGTGGTGACACGGTTTTCTGACCAGAGTGGAGATTCGGGACGTCTGCACACCTGGAACCACAGACAACTCCCTAGGTGACGCTCTGTGCACCACGCTAGCCCGGCTTTGCCTGCGGGACCAGCAAGAGCGAGCCAGGCACCAACAGCCCTTCACCAAGCGTCTGGAGGCCGGGACGCCCCGTGGATTACAGAGTTCGCTGCACTGACCCTCGATGTTGACCCTTGAAGTGCCTCAGATCTCAGCGTGGACTCTCACACGTGATAAGCGTTCAGGCACTTCCCTAACGCAGGCCAGGGCAAAGGCTTCACACCCTGGGGTAGACGGGAAGTCCCACTTCTGCTCTGCCCCCAGGTCGTGCCCATGCTGATGCCACATTGCCAGGGCCGCGCTCCATGAGCAGCCTCTGCCGTCCCACCAGCACCCTAAACCACAGGCAGAGCGAGGCTGCGGCAGCCTGTGTGGGCCAGTGGGACACATCTCGCCACCTGGGCTCTGCCCCCACCTTGGCCAGTGTAAGGTTTGATTTTAGCCACGTTGGAACTGTGCAGGTGGGGTGGATACACTGAGCAAATCATGGGTGTCTAATAAATGAGCTACTACAAAGTGTGGTCCACCTGCCATGCAGAGTTCAGGACAGCTCTTCCTGGAGACATAGGGCAGGTCCTGCCTTAGCCCGCCCCTGTCCCAGGCACGCACAGGTCACCTCATCATGGACGGCCCCAGGGCCGTCAGGGCGAGGCGCCAGTGCTGCCTGGCCAGCAAGTGTATAAAAGTGGAAATGACACCAGAGTCCGTGGGCAGCTGTGAGGCTTCGGGAGATAACTGGGAAAGTCATATCTGAAGGGCCCGGGGCAGGGCAGGCGCAGTGTGCCACGTGAGCATCTGCTGTGCTGTGTGGCCATCGCTGTGGCATCGACTGGGCCTGAGCACACCGTGCTCCCCAGCCACATATTGTGTGGTTCTTCACCCGCTGGTTCCTAGGCCATGTTCTCTCGGGGCCACAGGGTACATCTCTCCCTCCGCACAGACTCCTGCACGTGGCACACAGGAGCCCAGTGGAATCCGAGCGCAGGGCGCACTTCTCTCCTCCAGGCTCCTCACTCCAGCCTCCCTTTCAGTGTTTCTCCTCTCTTGTAGGTTCTGTGGGGACCCCGCTGCCCGGAGTACAGGTGCGCATTATCTCAGAAAAGCCACAAAAGGAAGGCTGCTCCTACACCATCCACGCAGAGGGAGACGAGAGGGGGACCAAGGTAAGCCACTCGGCTCTCGGCAGGCTGGTGGCCGTGTGTCCAGACTGGGCTCCCCCCAGGGTGGTTACACTGGTGTGTCTTTCCGCTGGAGGCAGCCTCCCCTCCATGCAGGGGACCGGCCTCCTGGACATTGCAGGTGCCGGCTGGTGTCCTGGGCCCTGCCTGCTGCGGGTTCGTCTGTGCGCTCACAGAGCAGTGGGCAGAGGGAGCCCAGGGCAGAACACCAAAGGGACTCACACCCAGACACACAGCTCCTCCCAGGGGCCCCGTCCATGGGGACAGGCTGATGTGGACCACGATGGCCTTGGCTGAGGGGAAGAGAGAAAACAGCAGAGGCCATTGTCGTTGATGGGAGTCTGGTTAGAAATATGAACTGGCCTGACCCTGGCACCCGTCCTGAGGGGCCGCTGACCCCAGGCCCCCAGAGTAGGTGTGAGGAGATTCACAGAGCCCTGCACACTGAGCTGGGCACCCATGCAGTACTCTATGGTGGCCTCCTCATCTAGTACATTATTCTAAAACTGACAAGGGTGAACGAGAAGAAAGGACATTGTCTCATTTCTGTGAGGATTTTAACGTGAGAATCTGCTCATCACAAGTGAATTCACGTCACAGAGAAAGTTCTAGGGATTATGGGGAAGTGGAATCTTGATTTAAAAGGAAATTATTTTCTGTAAAGCCAGTATCCATACCTGATACCACACATGACTGACTGTGTTGCCCTGAGGTTTTCAAAGATTGAGGGATCCTGAGTCTCATCTCAGCACATTTCCTTCTCTGTGGTGCCGTCTCAGACCTCACGGGCACGACTGAGCTCCCCGCACAGAGGCTG
>NW_012098098.1:6679367-6683039 GCF_000951045.1 Mandrillus leucophaeus
GTTTTAGCTCCAGCAAACAAGTAGGACGTGGGTGGCTTTCAGTGTCATTAAATGACACTGAAAGGTGCAGTGGCCGCACCTTGTGTGGAGGGCCGCACGGTGTGTCCTGCCTGGTCTGGGCCACCCGCAGTGGGCTGTTATCCCCTGTGGCCCCCACTGTGGCCCCCACAGAGCCGTGGGGCACCTTCCTGAAACCCACTTGGGTGGCTGCCCCTTGCTGGATACCCGCCTCCCCTGCCCTCTGTAGGGCGGCCTCAGGCCCCAGCCCGTGCTGTTGTCCTGACACCCCTCTCCTAGGATTCATGCCTCTGCCCTGCTAGTACTAGGCTGCTGGCCACACCCCGCATATCGGGTTCCTGAATACACCTGCCCTTCCTGGCTCTCGACTCTGTGCCCTGTGGTACCGCTGCCCCCACCTCAAAGACCCCACAGCTCAGCCAGTCCAGCCCTGTCTGCAGGGACGGGGCTCAGTCTGTGCCTGGGTTGGGGACACCATCTAGTCATGAATGTCCCCAGCAGAGAGCAGAGCGTGAGTGGCGTGTGGAGGAGTGAGACGCCCCGTGGCTGTGCAGCCCTCTCCAGGTGTCAGTCAGCTGACGCTTCTGCCTCTCAGCACCTGCTCTGCCAGAAATGGCAGAGATGTTGCCACGGAAAGGGGCGGAGTGGTGGTGGGGAGCGTTTCTGTCTTAAATTAAAACAAAGCTTAGCAGCTTCACACCTGCATTGGCTGCCGCGTCACCCGACTGCTCCTGCCCGAGTTTCTTTAATTGTTTCTGTCTGCAGCTTTCTTCCCTGAAACAGGCTTGAAATAGAAGCAGCAGACTCAGCTACCTGGGCACCCTGACAGAGATGCCGCGCAGTGGCCTCTGCGACAGGCGTGCAGGGAGACCCTACAAGGTGAAGCCGCACAGATGCTCTGGGGCTGCTTAAATCTTAGCGTACGGGAGGTTTGCATCTGCTGGCAGCAGGCCCTGGAACATTTCCTGTTCAGCCAAGGAGTCTGTGCAGCAGGCGGGGTACAGCTGCCCTGCAAGGCCTGGCTCCACCAGGGGCCGAGACCCTTACTGGGGAGGAGCACAGCCCGAGGGCCTCAGGGTTTGTGCCCTCTGACACCTGAGATTCAGGGTTCCCGGAGGGGTGGGTGGGCGCCCCAGGACGACCAGGTGACAGCATGGGCGCTGTGAACTCTGAAAAGCCCCAGCATCAGGGTCCTGCTGCTCTCTCCCGGGGGCTCATGCGAAGCAACTCCCCACCCCATGCTCACACTTACTATTTTCATCTGAGCCCCACACAGTGGCCCTTCTCTCCACAGCATCCCAAAGCCCAAGGGTGCCCCCAATGCTGCGGTCCCAGATCCACATGGCTCAGGTGAGGCTGTGGCGGTCAGCTGGGCCGTCCAATCCACTCTTGTCTGGGCCAAGGTGTGGGTCCCAGCTGGCCTCGCTCCCCAGAAGGGCTCCCTCAGGACCAGTTTGTCTCTAGTCATGAGAACAGCTGTCCCTAGGCCTCGGGGATGACTCATGACTCTTTCTGGGCAGATGATCAACCAGGCCTTCGGACCTGAATTATGAGGCTTGGTGTCATGTTTGTCAGGAAACAAAGTGCCCGCAGGAAGGAATGTGCCGTGTGGGGATGGGAGAACACCTTTCCAGGATCATCCCCGGGTCCAGAGTATCTGGACCCTCCCCAGCTGGCAGCTGGCCTGCCAGACCCAGGGCTCAGCCCCCTCCATCACCTTGTCGAGTGGCTGGCTCGTAGCACTCCCTCATGTCCTGTGACGTATCACAGGTATCACACACGCAGTGAACACATGGGTATCACATACACGCAGTATGCACACAGGTACCACACATGCAGTGTGCACACAGGTATCACACACGTGCAGTGCATACACGGGTATCACACGCAGTATGCACATGGGTATCACACATGCAGCACGCACACGGGTATCACTGCACGCACAGGTATCACACATACACAGTGTGTGCACAGCTATTCCACACGTAGATACACACAGAAAAAACCTGAAGGAAACACCAAAAGTCAAAATGGCTAAGCTCCAGGCTGAACTGTCTGACAGTGTCATAGGACGTGAGGCGCGTGTGCACACTGTGTGTATTGGTGTATGATACCTGAGTGCACACTGCATGTGTGTGTGATACCCGTGTGCACACTGCGTATGCGTGTGATACCGATGCGTGCACTGTGTGATATCCATGTGCACACTGCATGTGTGTATGTGTGATACCTGTGCGTGCACCGCATGTGTGTGATACCCATGTGCACACTGCATGTATGTGTGATACCCATGTGCACACTGCGCATATGTGTGTGATGCCTGTGCGTGCAGTGTGTGTGTGTGATACCCGTGTACGCACTGAGCATATGTGTTATCTGTGCACGCTGCATGTATGTGTATTACTTGTGTGCGCACTGTGTTTATATATGTGAGATACGCGCACACTGCATGTGTGAGATACCCATGCATGCACTGCGTGTTACCCATGCGCGCACTGTGTGTGTGTGATACCCGTGCATGCACTGCGTGTGTATGTGATACCCATGCGCGCACTGCGTGTGTGTGTGACATTTGTTGAAAGCCTACTCTTTCTGCATTACATTGCCATTGCCCCTTTGCTAAAAAATAATTGGACATATTTGAGACGGTGTACATATAGGTTATCTGTTCTGTTCCCTTGATCTATATCTATGTTTCCATTCTTTTGCCAACACCACATTGTCTTGACTATTGTGGTTTTATAGTAGGTCTTAACAATTGTTATGTGATTTCACCAGGTTAATTCTTCTTTTTCAGAGTTGTTTCAGTGCACATATTAATTTTAGAATTAGCTTGTCTAGCCAGGTGTGGTGGTTTACTCCTGTAATCCCAACACTTTGATAGGCCAAGGTGGGCAGATCACCTGAGGTCAGGAGTTCGAGACCAGCCTGACCAATATGAAACCCCATCTCTACTAAAAATACAAGAATTAGCCAGGCATGGTAGTGGGTGCTTGTAATCCCAGCTACTTGGGAGGCTGAGGCAAGAGAATCACTTGAAACTGGAAAGTGGAGTTTGCAGTTAGCCAAGATCACACCACTGCACTCCAGCCTGGACAATAAGATCAAAACTCCATCTCAAAATAAATAAATAAATAAAGGATTAGGTCATCTATATCTACAAAAAGTCCTTTTGAGATCTTGATTGGAAAGCCAGGTGTGGTAGCTCATGCCTGTAATCCCAGCATTTTGGGAGGCCAAGGCAGGCAAATCAACGTGAGACCAGGAACTCAAGACCAGCCCGGCCAATGTGGTGAAACCCTGTCTCTTCTGAAAATACGAAAAATTAACCAGGTGTGGTGGCACATGCCTGTAATCCCAGCTACTCAGGAGGCTGAGGCACAAGAATTGTTTGAGTCTGGGAGGTTTAAATGAACCAGGATTGTGCCACTGCACTCCAGCCTGGACAACAGAGCGAGACTGTCTAAAAAAAAAAGAGAGAGAGATGTTGATTGGAATTTAGCCATTCTGATAGGGGAGATCACTTTGGGGAGAATTAACAATTACTATGCTGTCTTCCAATCCATGAACATGGTATGTCTCTCCACTTAGATCCGTGAACACGGTATGTCTCTCCACTCACTTAGATCCGTGAACATGGTATGTCTCTCCACT
>NW_012098098.1:6683988-6702007 GCF_000951045.1 Mandrillus leucophaeus
TTGTATTCAGCATATAGATGCTGTACTTGTGTTAGATTTATACGTAAACGTTTCTTCTTTTCTTTACTCCTCTTTCTATTCCTTCTCCTCCTTTTCCTCTCCTGTTTAAACTATTGTAAGTATGGCAGGTGGGTGGCCGGGAGAGGGTTGTTTGTTTTTTGAGACAGTGTCTTGCCCTGTCGCCCAGGCCGGAGTGTGGTGGTGGAATCTCAACTCACTGCAACCTCTACTTCCTGGGTCCAAGTGATTCTCATGCCTCAGCCTCCCAGGTAGCTGGATTTACAGATGTGTGCCACATCTGGCTAATTTTTGTATTTTTAATAGAGGCAGGGTTTCACCATGTTGGCCAGGCTGGTCTCAAACTCCTGGCCTCAAGTGATCTGCCTGCCTCGACCTCCCAAGGTGCTGAGATTACAGGTGTGAGCCACTGTGCACGGTCAGGTTTTTGTTGCTGTTGTTAGTTTGCAATTGTTCATTGCTAGTAGGTAGAAATAGAATTGATTTTTGTGTGTTAGCCTCAAATACTTTAGTTGTTACCTTGCTGAATTAACTTACTAGTTTTAGGAGATTTTTGTAGACCTCTTGGGAATTTCTACAAATACAATCATGTTCTCTGCAAATACGAACAGTTTTATTTCTTTCTTTCCAATCTGTATGACCAAAGCCCTGACTAGGACTTCCATGTGATATTGAACAGCAGCAGGCAGAGTGGACCTTCTTATTTCTGATCTTAGGGAAAGGATCCAGTCTTTCAGCAAGTGTGTTAGTTACTGGCTTTTGCAGATTCTATTCTATCTACAATATGCTGAGAGTTTTTATCACTATATATATGTTGAATGTTTCCAAAAACTTTTTCTGTATTGATTGATTTTTCTTTATTAGGTTGTTAATATGGTAGATTACGTTGAACCAAGCTTTCCTTCCCAGGACAAACCCCACTTGGTCCTGGTGGGTCATTTTTTTTATATGTAGTACTGGATTTGATTTGCTAGCATATTGCTGAGTATTTTTGCGTCTCTATTCATGATAAATTTTGGTCTGTAGTTTCCCTTTTTTTTTTTTTTTTTTTTTGAGACAGAGTCTTGCTTAGTCGCCCAGGCTGGAGTGCAGTGGCGCGATCTCGGCTCACTGCAAGCTCCGCCTCCCGGGTTCGCGCCATTCTCCTGCCTCAGCCTCCCGAGTAGCTGGGACTACAGGCGCCCACCGCCTCGCCCGGCTAATTTTTTGCATTTTTAGTAGAGACGGGGTTTCACCGTGTTAGCCAGGATGGTCTCGATCTCCTGACCTCGTGATCCGCCCGTCTTGGCCTCCCAAAGTGCTGGGATTACAGGCGTGAGCCACCGCGCCCGGCCAGTTTCCCATTTTTATACTTTACTTGGGTTGTGTTTGAGGGTGATGCTGGCCTCATTAAATGAGTTGAGAAGAGTTCCCTCCTTCTCTATTTTTTTCTGGAAGAGATTGCGTAGAATTGGTATTATTTCTTCTTTCAATGTTGGTGGAATTCACCAATGAAATCATCTGGGCCTAGAGGTTTTCTTTTCTATTATTACTTTGTGTGTGGGGGACAAGGTCTCGTTCTGTCATGCAGGCTGGAGTGCAGTGGTACAATCATAGCTCACTGGAGCCTTGAACTCCTGGGCTCAAGTGATCCTCCTGCCTCAGCCTCCCAAGTAGCTGGGACCACAGGCATGTGCCACCATGCCCAGCTAATTTTTTTTTTTTTAATTTTTGTAGAGTTGGGGTCTCGCTGTATTGCCCAGGCTGATCTTGAACTCCTAGCCTCAAGTGACTCTCCCTCCTCGCCTCCCAAAGTGCAGGGATTACAGGTGTGAGCCACTGTGCCCTACCAGTGCCTTTTTTTGAAAGAAAAAGAACTATGAATTCAATTTCCTTAGTGCTTATAGGACTGTTCAGGTTATCTGTTGCATCTTGGGTGACTTTTGGTATACAGAATGTTTGAGGAATTGGTTCATTTAATCTGTTAAATTTCTTTGTGTAGTTTCCCTTCAGGCCATGAAACCATTAAAAGGTTAATAAGGGAATCCCCATCTTAACCTTTTCGTGGTTTCAGGGCCTGGAGTTATAAATGGCCCTGTTCCTCATGTTGGTCATCGGTGTCTTCTGTTTTTTTTTTCTTTGTTATCCTTGTTGGAGGTTTATCTGTTTTATGGCTCTTTTTTCAAAGAAGTCACTTTTGGATACATTGATTTTTCTTTATTTTTCTGTTTTTAATTTCACCGATTTTGTTCTTGGTTTCTTCTACTTGCCTCTGGCTTTTCTCTTTTTCTAGTTGCTTAAGGTAAAGCTTTAGATTATTGATTTGAGACCTTTCCTCTTTATAAGGTGTACATTTAATGATATACGTTGCCCTTAAGCATTGCTTTAGCTGCATCCCCAAGTTTTTATGTGTGTGTGTGTATATATGTGTATATATATGTAGTTGTTGTTTTGAGACAGAGTTTCACTCTTGTTGCCCAGGCTGGAGTGCAATGGCACGATCATGGCTCACTGCAACCTCCACCTCCCAGGTTCAACCAATTCTCCTGCCTCAGCCTCCCGAGTAGCTGGGAGTACAGGTATGCACCACCATGCCCAGCTAATTTTTTGTTTTTAGTAGAGACGGGGTTTCACCATGTTGGTCAGGTTGATCTCGAACTCCTGACCTCAAGTGTTCAGCCCGCCTTGGCTTCCCAAAGTGCTGGGATTACAGGCGTGAGCCACCATGCCCGGCCTAAATTTTGATATATTTTTATTTTCATTTAGTTCAGGGTATTTTTAATGTTCCTTAAGACTTCCTCTTTGGCTTGTGGATTATTTAGAAGTACAGCACATATTTTTGAAATATTTGCATAGTTTTCCATTATCTTTCTGTTACTGACTTCTAGTTTAAGTCCATTGCAGTCAAAAGACATGCTTGGTATATTTCAATTCTTTTAAATTTGTTAAGTTGTGTTTTATGGCCCACAATGTGGTTTCTTTTCAAGAATGTTCTGGTGTACTTGAAAAGAGTATATATTCTGCCCAGGCGCCATGGCTCATACCTGTAATCCCAACACTTTGGGAGGCCAAGGCAGGAGAATCACTGCCCAGGAGTTTGAGCCCAGCCTGAGCAACATAGTGAGACCCCATCTCTACAAAAAGTTTAAAAAAAAATTAGCTGGGCGTGGTGTTACATGCCTTTTGTCCCAGCTACTCAGGAGGCCAAGGTGGGAGGATCACCTGAACCTGGGAGTTTGAGGCTGCAGTGAGCTCTGGATTGTGCCGCTGCACTCCAGCCTGGGGGACCGAGCGAGAGTGTGTGTCCTGCTTGTTTTAGTAAATGTCTGTTCTGTAAATTAGGTGAAGATGTTTGATCTTGGTGTTCAGTTCTTCTATATCCTCGCTGGTTTTCTCACCACTTGTTCTGTTACTAAAGAAGGGGTTGAATTTTCCAACTATAACTGCCTGTTTCCGCTTTCAGTTTTTGCTTCATATATTTTGAAAGTCTGTTGTTTAGTACATTCACATTTATAATGATTGTGTCTTATTGGTGAATTGACTCTTATTAACATTTAATGCTCTGGTAATACTCTTTGCTCTTAAGTTTACTTTGATATTAATATAGCTATTTTAATTTCTTTTGATTGGCATTTGCATGTATAATTGTATTTGAGGGAAGTTACTTATGGACAGCATGCAGTTGGATTATGTGTGTTTTTTTACTCCAGCCTGACAAGCTTTGTAATTGGTATGTTTAGACCATTTACATTTAATGTAATTATTGATATGCTTGAATTTAAGTCTACCATTTTACTATTTGTTTACTTTTGTTCCCTGAGGGTTTTATTGCTTAACTTTACTGCCTTCTTTGAGGTTATTTTTTCGTATTCCGTTTTAATTTGTCTCAAGTTTTTTAGCGTAAATGTCTTTGCATAGTTTTTTCCGTACTAGTTCCAGAGACTACAATGTACGTACTTCCTTTTTACAGTCTCCTTAGAGTCAACATTTCAACACTTCCAGAAGAATGTAGAGCCACATCCCTGCCTCCATGTCGGTTCCTTACCCTCTGCCGTTAGGGCGTGGTTAGCGTAATACCTGTATTTGTTGTCAACTCCATTAGACAAAATGGTAATTTTTGCTTTCAACAGTCAAAAATATTTTAGAGAACTTCAGAAGAAAGGAACTCAACTTCATTCATCCAACTGTTTGCCGCTTCTGTTCCTTTTCCTGTATTCCCAATGTACCAAGTCTCCTTCTGATACCAGTTTCTTTCTGTCTGAAGGACATTCTACAGGAATTATTTTAGATCAGATCTGCTTGCAACAAATTATCTTATTTTTCTTCATCTAAGAATGTCTTTATTTTATTTTCCTTCCTGAAGGATATTTTCATTGGATTAGGAATTCTGGGTTGACAATTATTTTCTTTTAGCACTTTAAAAATATGATTCTTGGCTGGATGTGGTGGCTCATGCCTAGAATCCCAGCACTTTGGGAGGCCAGGAGGGGTGGATCACCTGAGGTCAAGAATTTGAGCTGGGCACGGTGGCTCATACCTGTAATCTCAGCACTTTGGGAGGCCAAGGCGGGCGGATCACGAGGTCAGGAGATCGAGACCACAGTGAAACCCCGTCTCTACTGAAAAAAAAATAAAAAAATTTAGCCGGACCTGGTCGTGGGCACCTGTAGTCGCAGCTACTGGGGAGGCTGAGGCAGGAGAATGGCGTGAACCTGGGAGGCGGAGCTTGCAGTGAGCCAAGATTGCACCACTGCACTCTAGCCTGGGCGACAGAGCAAGACTCTGTCTCAAAAAAAAAACAAAAAGAATTTGAGACCAGCCTGGCCCACGTAGGGAAATCCCATCTTTACTAAAAATACAAAAATTAGCCAGGCGTGGTGGCGCACACCTGTAATCCCAGCTACTTGGGAGGCTGAGGCAGGAGAATTGTTTTAACCTGGGAGGTGGAGGTTGCAGTGAGCCGAGGTCATGCCATTGCACTCCAGCCTGGGTGACAGAGTGTGACTCTGTCTCAAAAATAATAATAATAATAATAAAACTCCACTTCTTTCTGGCCTTCATTGTTTCTGTGGAGAAATCAGTGGTCGTGGGAACCCTTGTTCCTCTCTGTGTGTCAGTGATTGGATTATGATGTGTCTGGGCTTGGACATTTTCGGTTTGTCTTGTCTGTGATTCTCTCAGCTTCTTTAATTTATAGGCTTATGTTTTCACCAAATTTTGAGTTTTTAGCCAAGTTTTATCAAACGTCTTTCTGCACTTAAGTCTTTTCTTCTGTCACTGCAGTAACATGAACGTTGTTAGCCCTTTGTGTGTTTTGTGTTTACTTTTCCTGGCTATTTTTCTTTCTGTTCAGATTTTGGGTCATTTCTGTTGCTCTTTCTTCAAGTTGTCAGATTCATTTCTTCATCGTCCTTCTGCTCTTGAGCCAGTTTGTGACATTTTTTATTTCTGTATTTTTCACTTTTGAAATTTTCGTTTGGTTCTGCTTTATATCTGTTATTTCTTTGTTGAGACTGTTTTTCCATTTATTTCCAAGTGTTTGCCCTTTCTTTTTTATTTGTTCTTTTTTTAAATTTTTTATTATTTATTTATTTATTTTTGAGACAGGGTCTCACTCTGTCAGCCAGGCTGGAGTGCAGTGCTGCAGTCTCAGCTCACTGCAACCTCCACTTCAAGCGATCCTCCCACCTCTGCCTCCCAAGTAGCTGGGACTACAGGCACGCACCACCACACCTTGCTAATTTTTGTCTTTTTTGTAGAGACAGGGTTTTGCCATGTTGCCCAGGCTGTTCTCAAACACCTGAGCTCAAGCAGTCTGCCCGCCTCAGCCTTCCAAGCTCGAGCAGTCTGCCCGCCTCAGCCTTCTAAGCTCGAGCAGTCTGCCCACCTCAGCCTTCCAAAGTGTGTCCTTACGTTTTGGAGCATTTTTGTAATAGTGCTTTAAAGTCTTTTTCAGATAATTCCAATAACTATGTCGTCTCAGTGCTGTCGTATTCTTTTTCTATATGAGTTGCTATTTTTCTGGTTTTCTCCTGTGTTGAGTAACTTTGTATTGTACCCTGGACATTTTTAATGTTAGGGATGAGATTCTTGGTCTTGTTGACATTCTATAAAGATGTTGAGGTGTTTGTTTTACTGTGACCTCGTTGGCTTAACTGCGAAGTCTGACCTTCCTTCCCTGGGATTGGTCTCAATGTCATTTTATTTTTAGGGCCTTTGCCTTGCTGTCTCTACATGTCCCACAAACATACTGACCAGTGGCCAGTCTGACCATGGCAGTGGAGCAGATAAAGGACAGCAGTGAAAACATTCACGAAATCAGATAAAGTCCGTGGTTTCATTTGAAAAAACAAACGCAAGGCTCTGAGCAGCAGGAGTTAGGCCGGGCACTGTGCGGACAACCCTGTCACCATGCGGGGCAGGGGTTCCACCCCTGTGGGTGGCGTCAGCCCCTCCTGGAGGAGCCCAGGCTGGCAGGTTGGCAACAGGACGACGCACTGGGTGGAGTCTGCCGTGGGGCAGTGTTGGCACCAGGACGTCTCAGCGTCCTTTCTCCGCGTCAGATAAATAGGTTCTGCTCTTTCGCTGTCTACTTCCCTGGCCCCTGGTTTTTTGAAGTCCATTCCAGATGGCAGGTGATGAGCCTCGGTGAGACTCTGTACACATCCCTTGACCTCCTGGGTCACAGCCAGACGCTTTCACAGCCCTGCGGAGGGCACTGCCCACTTTCACAGTTGAGAAGGGTGAGGGTCGTGGAGCTGGCAGCTGCTCACCTGAAGCCCCTGCTCCTTCTCTGCCCTCCCCAGACCCTCCTGACCTATGAGCCGAGGGCTCGGCCGATGTCTTCACAGACCCACCGTGTCCGGGGCCTCCCACGTGCTCACGCCATCTGTTCCTGGTGCTTCTGGGACCCCCAGCCCAGGCTCACATAACCCAGCCTCCCTCCTGCCCTTTTCGCGGTCACAGTAGAAGAACGGCGAGGCTGTGCTTCCTGGGGCCACGGCAGTGCCCGCGTGCGTAACGGGCCTCCAGGAACCCCCCACCCTCGGGCCCCACCTTCCCTTCCCACGGAGTCTTCCCTCTTGTGATTGGTCACTCAGCCCTGCAGAGGGCACTGCCGGCTCCGAGCTGCCACAGCCCCTGCAGGCGAGGTGTGGACAGATGCCCGCTGCTGTGTTCCCTGGTTTGAGAAACACCCCGAAGGTGGGATTTGGGCACAGGTTTTAGACGTGGACAGGCTGCCTGGATCTAGCTCAGGCCCTGAGTGCTGAGGCCTGGGCCGGTTACGTGCTCGAGTCTAGAGGATGGGGTAGGAGCGCCTACTTCTGTGGCTGTTCTGAGAGGAATGAAAGGACACCCAGCTCCTGGCCAGGGCACCAGGGCCCACAAAGGACAGCGGGGACACCCAGCTCCCGGCCGGGGCACCAGGGCCCACAGAGGACAGCGGGGACACCCAGCTCTCGGCCGGGGCACCAGGGCCCGCAGAGGACAGCGGGGAACGCTTAGCTTAGCATGGTTGGCTTCCACCTGTCGAAACCTGCGTTTTCCAAACATTCCAACAAAGCACTCAGTTTCAGAAAGCACGCGGCCCTGGGTGGGCTGGAAGCAGCCCACAAGGTGAAAGGGCCAATCCCAAGAGGGTGTGCCCGGCTCTGACCTCCATCTTCTTCATCCTCCACAGGTGACCCCAGGGCTTGAAGAGAAGGAGGGGGAGCTGCTGGTGAGGGGACCCTCCGTGTTTCGAGAGTACTGGAATAAACCAGAAGAAACTAAAAGTGCATTCACCCTGGATGGCTGGTTTAAGACAGGTAGGACCCAGCCCCGTGGGAGTGGAGAAGACCCCGAGGGGAACAGGCAAGAACTCAACTCGCTGCCCAGGTTGAGTGGCACCGAGGCTGGGAATTCCCAGAATTTTCAGCCAAAGGCGGAAGATGGGGTGGAGTGGGGCTGCAGTTACGGTGCTGCCTCCTGAGCACCCAGCCTCCCCACCGGCCTCTAGAGCAGGCTCCTTGGCCCTGTCCCTCAGTGCCAGGGGCCCTGGTGCCCTGTGACAAGGCTTCCACGTTGTCCTCAGCACGACAGCCGCTCTGGCACGCACGTACCCTGACCACAGACGCTGGGCCCCACGCAGCCCGTCCTGGTGACCCTGCTGCCCCTCGTGGGCTGGGGCACCCTCCACCTCCGAGGTGCACCCCTGCACCCTGCACCCTGAGACCTCACCACGCCCATGCTCAGCCACACTTGTGCCCTCCACATCCTTCTCCCCACCGGAGTCAGAAGTCAGTGGCCACAGTGTAGTTGGTTTGCAGTGTAGCTGTTCGTTTACTGTTCCACAAATCAGCACATTCTCTCTGCCTGCCAGAACAGGCCTGTGGGTGAGCAGGAACCTGCCTGCCTGACTGAGGTGGCCCAGGAAGCCTGTGGCGGTCAGGAGAGACGGCAGCACCCCTGGAGCCTACTGGCAGCTGCCACTGCCACCCTCCTGCTCTCCCTGAGCCTGCCCTGAGCCGCTGCCGCCTGGCCCCTCCTTTGTGAGAAGCTAGCTTGGTCCCAGGATCCCGCGTCCCGCCCCATGGGGCATATTTGGACAGTGGATATTTGGACATTTGGATAGTGGGCGTATGTTGATGGACATCTGGATAGTGGACATATGTGGATGGACATTTGGATAGTGGGCGTATGTGGATGTGTTACTAAGGGGTCCTTGCTCCCAGAGCTCCCAAGATGGTGGCGGGCCGCTTCCAAGATGGTGGCAAGCCTCGTGTTCTCTGACCTGGGGTTCTTGGCCTCACGGATTCCAAGGAATGGAATCTTGGGCCATGGGGTGAGTGTGAAAGCTCTGTTAGAAGCTGTGGGTCATGGAAGAGAACCGTGGAACCCAGTGACTAGTGTTGAGCTCGATTAGGACGAACCTGGGCACTTAGCCATGCAGGAACAGTGGCGAGCCTTTAGCCCGATCAGGAGCGGCAATGGGCGCCTCGCTGGATCAGGAGCACAGCGGACACCCTGCCGGATCCGGAGGGATAGAAGTCAGCGGCGGGTCTGCGACAGCGGCTGTCAGCAGTGGTGGATGGCGAGCGAAAGCTCAGCTCGAGCTGTAATAAACACAGACCAGAAGAGAGCGCAGTTGCAAGATTTAATAGAGTGAAAACAGAGCTCCCATACCAAGGAAGGGACCCAAAGAGGGTAGCCGTTCCGGGCTCCAGTGCCTGGGTTTATATCCCGACCATTGTCCCTCCCACTGCGCTCTCAGGCGATAGATGATTGGCTATTTCTTTACCTCCTGTTTTAGCCTAATTAGCATTTTAGTGAGCTCTCTTTACTACCTGACTGGTCGGTGTGAGCAAGCCCCATGCTTAAAGGCGGACGCGGTCACCTTCCCAGCTTGGCTTAGGCATTCTTAGTTGGCCCACGAAATCCAGCTGGTCCTCTCAGATGGACATTTGGATGGTGGACGTATGTGGATGGATATTTGGATAGTGGACGCGCGTGGGTGGACGTTCGGAGGGCGGACCGCGTGGGTGGGCGTTTGGAGAGTGGGACCCCGGTGGGTGTGGCTGCAGGTACTCACTGTGGTGTGTTTATCCTGAAGATGTGCGCGCTGCTCCTGACCCCTGGGCAGTGAGATTGTGGTGGTTTTTCTTTTCTTTTTTTTTGGTCTGTCTGTATTTTATGCTGAACATCATTATTTTATAATAACCTTTAAGTAATATTTTCCAACAAGAGAGGCCCATTATCACGCATCAGAATCTGTTGACCCGAAATCAGAAACACGTCTGCCCCGTGCCTTTCCACAGGGAGCAGAGCTGGGGGGATGCAGCACGCAGGCGGGACGGGCTCCTTGAGGGGTGCTGGAAGGGGCCATGTTGGCCCGCAGCCTCGCGGCCTCATGGCCTGATCCTGTGGGTCCCAGAGGCCCTGGAGCATGTGCTGCTGTGAGGCAGGTGTGCTAGGTGTGTGGTCGTTCCGCACGTTTGCAAAGCAAAGTTTCCATGAGCTCCTAGAGCAGAGGCCAGTGCCCTACGCAGCGTCTCACAGGCTTCCTAAGGCATCCTGGGAGGCACCTCCGTGGGCCGGACATCAGCAGAGGACCCAGGGCTGGGGCCTTAGAAGCCTCTCTGCGACAGGACATGGTCAGCACATCAAACACTCCCAGTTTATCTTTTTTATACATCCCCATTAGTGCACACTGAGCTGGGGGAACAAGCCTGTCCATGACTTCCCTTCAAGTGCAGAATTACAGGAACCTGACTAGAGCGGGTCCTGCTCGGAGCCTCCCTGCAGCGCCCTCTGAATGCCCCGACCCCAACCTGACTCATGCTGCGGTTCTTTTATTTCCTTATTTGTGTATGTATTTATTTATTTATTTTTGAGATGGAGTCTTGCTCTGTCGCCCAGGCTGGAGCGCAGTGATGCGATCTCGGCTCACTGCAACCTCCGCCTCCCGGGTTTAAGTGATTCTCCTGCCTCAGCCTCCCAAGTAGCTGGGATTACAGGCGCCCGCCACCACACCAGCTAATTTTTGTATTTTTAGTATAGATGGGTTTCACCATGTTGGCCAGGCTGGTCTCAAACTCCTGACCTCAGGTGATCCACCCGCCTCAGCCTCCCAAAGTGCTGGGATTACAGGTGTGAGCTACCGCTCCTGGTCAGTTCTTTTATTTTTAAATTCGGATAAAAAGCTGAAGATGTTTTTTTCTTTGAAAGCACAGGAACCACAGCCCTGTGGATTTTGCGAGTCGCGGGGCTCCCTGAGCCGTGGGGAGGGCAGCCGTGTGAGATGTGGGGCTGTGAGTGCGGAAACACTCGTAGTCACCGGTGCCGATGCGTATTTCAGCCGGGGCGGAATCGCATGCATTAATTATTGTAAAGAGATGTCTTTAGGAGAAAATGATTTTGAAATTCAGTTTAATTTCATTGTAACGTGCTGCAAACAGGAAGGGAGTATGTGTGTTTAATGGGCTCTCGGGGGTAAGGCCTGGAAGCCGCATGCCTTTGTCACAGGCCATTAGCGATGCCGCCTGCATAATGAGAGCCTGCAATCAGCTCACAGCTGCCGCCCCTGCCGGGAGAGCATGATATTAAATAGAAATCAGGAGAAATTAAACTTAACCCTTTCCCTGGCCAGCCCCTCCTGCCACACAGATTCTGGCATAAGCTGGTGGGCACAGGGGATGGCCGGGGATGGCTGGACACAGCCGAGGATGGCCAGGATGGCCGAGGCCGGCCTACAGCTCCTCAGCAGTCTCCTCCAGGTCAGGATGAGAGGAGAGGTTGCCAGCTTTGATGCCGGCCGCTCCTGCCCCCTTACCTGCCTCCTTGCCTACAGCCTGCTTCTGCCTCAAGATCACACAGGGGGTTTGCGAGGCCAGGGGTCTCTGCCGCTGCTCAAGGAGATGTCAAAGGTCTGTTTCAAGTAACTGCTCTGACCCACCAAAATGATCTCTCCAGATGCTCTGACTCCACGTGCCCTCGCTCAAAGACACGTAGGCACATTTGCCGCCTGGGCGAGTAGAAGGTGACACGGAGGTGGGCAGCTCTGCCGGGCAGGTGCGGGAGCAGCAGCAACCCCTCCTGGGGGTATCTGGGGATCAGGAGAGGGGCGGTGGGGCAGGCTGGAGTCCCTGCAGGGGTGAATGGGGTCTTAGGCTCCAGCCGGGAGAGGAAACCTGTTGAAGGAGCTCCTCAGAGAAGAGCCAGGGATCCCGGAGAGGACCACCAGGAGCTTGCGGGGAAGGATTGAGGGGAAGAGCCCCAGGTCCTGGGAGGACCACCAGGAGCTCACAGGGAAGGATGGGGAGAGGCGAGTGGCTGGAGAACCCCCAGACTGAGAAGTCCTGCTTAGGGAGGGAGAAGAGAGCTGGGCCTGAGTGGCCCCATCCCCCAAGGTAGAGCATCAGCCCAGTCACCCGGGCCCTCCATGTGGTCACAGGCACCACCGTTGGGCACTAGCCTAGTTGTCACCCTGTCTGAGGCATGTTAGGGGCAGCAGCAAGGGCCCAGTGCTTCCAGGGCCCGGCTGGGGCTCCATGCGTCCCTGGGCATCCCCAGAACCTTCTGTGTCTCAGCCGTTGGGTGCTTACATCTGGGCCAGTGGCAAAGGGTTAAAGGGACCTTGTGATTTAGTTGGGACTCATTGGCCTCAAGAAGCAGAAAATCAAAGGGGCAGCAGCCCCAGCCACCACGGTTTCCCCTGTGGAGCCAGAGCTCCCCGGCAGGCACTGTGGAGGCCAAGCGGGGACTGGCAGTGTCATGGTCCTGGCCCACGGCCTCGCAGCCTCCCACAGCCTCCCACAGCCTCCCACTGTGGGAACGAGGTGGACGCTGAGCCCCAGGCCTGATGGCACATTTGAGGTCAGATGGGGACACGTGGGCTGTTCCGGCAGCTGTCCCCTCATCCAGAGGAGGGACCTTCTCAGAAGCCCTAGGGCCTTTGTCTCATGGACTAAAACTCTCTCCTGACCATCCTGCCTTCACAGGGCACTGGGCATCTCTGTGGGGCAAGGGAAGGAGCACGGGCATCCTGGTGGGGCCCCAAGACCCAACCAAGGCTCATCTGGCTGGTGCCAGCCCCTGCGCCAAGGGTGCCGACCAAGGTCAGAGCCAATTGTGGGGATGACAGGTGCCGAAATGGCCATGCCCGCCCCAGCCCCTTCCATCCAGCAGAGGGACCTCGCTGGGCTTCCCGCACTCAGCTGGCTGTGCTGTGAAGCCCCCTCTTCCCTTCTCAGAGCCATCCGTCCACACGACAGCTCCTGAGAGGGACCCTGTTTTGCTGCCTGCAGGTGCCAAGCTGACTGACGGGCCATGCTGAGGAGGGTGGCCCCAGCCCTCCTGCAAGATGCCCTTCTGTGCAGCCTGCGGGGCCACCAGGCCCACGAGACGGGCATGGCCTTCAGATGTATCTTAGCCTGGGTTCCCTAGAAACACACACGGACTCTGGGCAGAGGGTGAGTGTTTTGACGTTTTTTTTAAAAGCCAAAGTTACACACCCGTGGCTTAAAGACCCAAGTGGTTTCAGCAGTTTGAGAAGAACCACAGCCGTGCCCCTTCCCCAGACTCACCAGCTGCTGCTTCTGTGCAGTCTCTGCATCCTGAGGGCTGCCAGCGCCGCCACCTCTGGACTCCTTTTTACTGCCGTGACTTGACTCCCGCAGAGGAGGCCCCTCCTCGGGCGTGGCGCGGCTCAGGCCCTACAGCATCTGCACTGTTGAGACCATGGAGTCGCCGATGAGAACTGAGCCCAGGAGACACTGAGATTTTTCCTCTTTGTTTGTTTTCCAGAGTCAGGAAAGTCTTGGTTTTCTTGGTCTTCTGGTGCCAATTCCTCGTGGGCTGGGCTGGTCTCCCCACGGCGCCTCCTTTCCCATCACCACCACCCCTTCCCTCCTGGCGAGTGAGGACTTCCGCTCCCAGCCCACAGCATCCTCCTCTTCTCACTTCCGTCCCCAGCTTTGGGGACTGCTTTCCCCGGGGCTTCGTGAGGCAGGGTGTGTAGGGTCAGTACTTGGAGACTCGCGTGTCTCTCCGTGTCTTCGTTCTGCCCTCAGCCGTGCTTGCTGGTTTGGCTGGGTATAGGTTCTGGGTTAGAAGTCGGTTCTGTGTCATTTTCTGGCCTTCAGATTTGCTGGTGCCCCAGCCGTGCTGAATCCTGGCACTTGGTGACTCCCTCTTTTCTTTTTTTTGAGACAGTCTCGCTCTGTTGCCAGGCTGGAGTGCGGTGGCGCCATCTCGGCTCACTGCAACCTCTGCCTCCCAGGTTCAAGCAATTCTTCTGCTTCAGCCTCCCAAGAGTAGTTTGGATTACAGGCACCCGCCACCATGCCTGGCTAATTTTTGTATTTTTAGTAAAGACGGGGTTTCACCATGTTGGCCAGATGGTCTCAATCTGCTGACCTCGTGATCTCCCCACCTCGGCCTGCCAAAGTGCCGGAATTACAGGCATGAGCCACTGCGCCCAGCCATGACCACCTCTTTTTAATGTACAGGGTCTCCTCTGTCCCCAGACCCCTGAGCCCAGGTCGAGGAGTCACCAGGTGAGGACTGACCAAGGTCAGGGAGCCTCCGGGTCAGCGCTGAGCCCAGGTCGGGGAGCCGCCGGGTGAACGCTGAGCCCAGGTCAGGGAGCTGGGTCTCAGGCCATCTCTGGGACTCCCTCTGCCCTCAAGTAGCCTCTCCCACTCCTGGCCCACAGAGGAGACCTGGCTGGCACTGGGGTCCAGGTGCAGAAGCCTCCAGTGTCCACAGCCACCTGAGCTTCCAGCACCTTCCCTCCTGCTGGGCGGTGGCCTCTGCCTGGCCGCGATGGAGGCCGCCTGCCCTGCTGCCCCTCTGAGCCTCGGTCTGTCTTCCCTGCAGCCACCTCCCCTAGCCAGGTGCCCAGGGGCAACCAACTGGTGGTGCCTTTCATGTAACTGGATTTCCAGCTGCTTCTGCACACACATGGGGGCACCTGTTCCAGCTGCCTCTCTCTCTGCACACACGGGGCACCTGTTCCAGCTGCCTCTCTACACACACGGGGGTACCTGTTCCAGCTGCCTCTCTCTCTACACACACGGGGCACCTGTTCCAGCTGCCTCTCTCTGCACACACACGGGGCACCTGTTCCAGGCTTGGAGGCCGGGGACTCAGGGGCAGAGGTCTCAGGGCAGGGGCTTGGGCTTCCCTCGGTGCTTTCCTCAAGGACCAGGGGCCAAGCTTCACATTCTGTTGCTGGCATCAGTGCCATTTGGGAGCAAAAGTCCGACAGACTAGTTCTGGGCCTCTCTTCACCCTGTTTCCTGGGATCGGGCTTTGGAGGCTGGTGTCACTCCAGATCCAGGCTCAGGAACCGGATCTGCACAGCAGAACAGGCGTTGTTCTTATCTTGCGTGCCGGTCAGGACACCCCCCGGCTGGGAGTGCTTCCTCCAAGGCCCACAGACAAGGTCTCGCTGGGGGACTGGGGACTGCAGCACCTCTCTCCACCCACACTTCCAGAGAATTCAAATCTGAGTATTGGGAGATTTATTTTCAATTACAGTGGAAGGCAGAGACATGAAATAGCACCGAATTCAAAAGCAGGTCATAAATCCAGGTAATAGGAGTTTATTGATTGCTATATTGTATCTGTCAGAACAAAACTCCTTTAATGCACACATCAGGCCGAGGAGATACACAGCCCATTGGCAGCCAACTCCAATTCCAGAATCAATGCATTTTGATAAATAGGTTGTTATAAAAAGTAAAGGTTATTTAACTTGTTTGACGTGCATTTCACAATGATTGCGAGTTGCCCTGGAGCCCTCTGAACCTTCTGAGTCGCCCTCGCTGCCGCAGGACAGACCTCCCGCGGTGTCCGACCCACTCTTGCTTGGCTGAGACTTTGTTTAAACCCTGGCTCCGATGCCGCTGAGCCCTTGGTAGCAGCGTCCCAGCCTGGAAGAACAAAACCAGCCACTCTTCCCCTTGGCAAAGGCACAGCAAGGCGGGTGAGGCGGGCGCTGGACAGTCTGGGAATGGGCAGGGAGGTGTGACCCTCAGAGCGGAGGTTGCTCCGCACTGAGAAACTCGAACAAAGCCTGACACGTTCCAGAGGGCAAGCTCAGGGCTGGGAGGGAAGCATCGGGGCAGCCCCTTTGGGTGGCGGTGCCCAGGCCTTGCAGGCAAGACACTGGCCAGGGGAGGTGGACCAGGGGCACCAGGGCAGAGGGGCCCTGTGTGTGCAGCAGGAGGGACCCTGAAGGGCCCCGGCCTAGAGGTGGCCTTTGCAAGGAGGATTGCCAGGAACGTCCAGGCCAAGGCAGCCAGGCAAAGGCATCCGGGCAAAGGCGGCCGGGCCCAAGAGACGCACGTGTGACTTGGGCTTTCTTCTGTGGGCAGTGGGGAGTCTCTCCCTACACCCAGAAGGGGCTCCAGGCAGCAGTGAGGATGGGGATGCTGAGCTGGAGGGTGGAGCCGGCAGCAGTGAGGATGGGGATGCTGAGCTGGAGGGTGGAGCCGGCAGCAGTGAGGATGGGGATGCTGAGCTGGAGGGTGGAGCCGGCCCTGGGGTGCTGGCTGGGCTGACAGCAGCACCACCCTCTGATGCCCGGGGTGGGACGGACACATGACTGCCACCATCCACTGAGGGTCCCCGCACGCCAAGCACGCGCTCTGAGCACTGAGGGTCCCCACATGCCACACATGCGTTCTGAGCACAGAAGCACCTTTCAGAATCGTCCCCGAGACACGTATCCGTCACAGAGAGATAGGTCTCAGTCCTGCACTGATTGGCTCTGCCCAGTGCTGCTGAGGAGTCTCAGACACAGCCTTTTTCCAACAGGTGTAGCTGCCACTTTCTCCAGCACAGAAGCCTGGGGCCCTGAGAATGGCACCATGCTGCACGCGGACCCTCGGGGTTCTTCCTTCTGCATGGCTCAGTGGAAACCCTGCATGCAGCACAGCGGGCAGGCTGGGGCCTGTGACGACCCTGGGGTTGGAGGCCAGGCAGGGCTTCACTGAGAAGCGGGGATCTGGGGCCTGGCGCCCAGGGAATGGACGGCTCTGCAAGCTGCCCCCACCAGTCCTTCCTGAGCACTGGCTTCAGGAGAAGCATCTCAGGGCAGAGGCAGCCAGGCCCAGGCAGGGAGTGACCCCTGAACAAGGCCTGCAGCAGGGTCTCGGGGCCTGACTGTGCCAGAAACAGCCCCGAGCCAGAAAGGATGGGCAGGTGCTGACTGCCACCACTCCTGGGATATCTCAGCACCAGGGCTTCGACCCCTGGGGATACACACCCACGCCTGCAGACACACCCACACCTGCAGACACGCCCACGCCTGCACACACGCCTACGCCTGCACACACACCCACGCCTGCACACACCCACGCCTGCAGAGACACCCACACCTGCACACACCCACGCCTGCAGAGACACCCACGCCTGCACACACACCCACGCCTGCAGAGACACCCACGCCTGCGCACACACCCACGCCTCCACACACACTCGCGGGCACGCGCACCATGGGCCCATTCGTCATGAGACATCTTCGGGCTGGGAGTGCAGGTTCTGAGGCTGCAGCCTGCTCTCCTGGACTTCTCACCCTCAGTGGCTGGTGGTGTCTGTGTTGAGCTACTCGAGAAAGAAAGAAATGGGGGAAGCTCAGTGCCCACAGGAGGGCTCCAGGAAGGAAAGTGTGGGGCAGCCCCGGCCATTGTTCTAGGACCAGCATGGTCAGGTGCGGAGGGCAAAAGACGGGCACCAGCAGGAGGCTCCAGGCACCCAGGAAAGGCCCTGTCCTCAGCCACCAGTGGCGCCTCTCCCATCCAGAGGGGCTAGACAGTCACTGCTGGACCCCACCGTGGTGGATGTTGTAAGGTGTCTGGTTCACTTGTTTTATGAATATTTGGTCTGGATTCTCTTGTGGGCCTGAGAGACGGCAGGACAGGGCCTGGTGGGTCTTGGCCCCTCCCCGAGAGCCTACCTGCGTGAGGGGCGCTGCAGTCCCAGGGGTGCCGTCTGGGGGCCTTTGCAGCGGCAGCAGCACAGCCAGGAGGCCCAGCACACCCTGGCATCCATCCTGAGGGAGGGTCAAAGCATCAGACCTTGTGCTTGTTGCTTAGAAAAGGCCATGTGTCCCACCATAACCAGTGGTTATCAATCACTGTGACAGAAACAGGTCCTGAGCCGGCTTACTAATGCAGGGTGTCTGCAGACCATGGGCCCAGCAGGGCTCCTGGCACCTCCGGGTCCTTGCAGGCTCTGGGCCCACTGCTGACCTGACCTGGAGGAACTGCATACAGCTGAGCGTGGGGATGGGACCCCACCTCATGGGCACAGTCCCACCTTGGGATGCGCGTCACGACCACCAGGAATGTGGGCTTACCTGGCATAGCTGCTTCCGCATTGGAGTTGCCACAGGGTAGTAACCAGAGCCCTCTTTCCTCAGAAGACACTGTGGTGTTTAAGGACGTCCAGTTAACCAGAGCCCCCTTTCCTCAGGGGACACCGTGGTGTTTAAGGATGTCCAGTTAACCAGAGCCCCCTTTCCTCAGGGGACACC
>NW_012098098.1:6702157-6719943 GCF_000951045.1 Mandrillus leucophaeus
TGGTGTTTAAGGATGTCCAGTTAACCAGAGCCCCCTTTCCTCAGGGGACACCGTGGTGTTTAAGGACGGCCAGTACTGGATACGAGGCCGGACCTCAGTGGACATCATCAAGACTGGAGGCTACAAGGTCAGCGCCCTGGAGGTGGAGTGGCACCTGCTGGCCCACCCCAGCATCACAGGTGTGTGGCTGGACTTGCGCCAGGGAAGCCAGGCGAGACGGGTGCTGCCTTCCATGTTTGAGTTTTAGACGATCACGGATGAGGCGACGCTGTCCCAGCTGCCTGCAGGAGTCCCTGTGACACTCACCTCTGCTCCCTGCCCTGACCAGGGCACATGGGGCTAGTGGGGGTGCAGCCTGCTCAGTGTTGGAGCCACTGACCCCATGCCCACTGGAGCTCCCAGGCCTGACTGGGCGCAGCTCCCATCTGCATGATGCCTGTGCAGGGAGGGTGCAGAGAGCCAAGGGGTGGGAAGGCAGAGCCCCTGTGAGTGCCCAGCCACCAGATCCACCGTGGGGAGCCCATCCTTACTCCCTCCCAACAGGACCAGCCAGCACCAGGATGGGTGATCGGAGTGGGGCCTCCCCAAGGACAGGCTCCAGGGCTGCGGCCAGACTGCACGCTTCCTGTGCGTCCAGGCACTCCCCGGCCTGTGAGAGTCACTGAGGCATTCCCATGTCCTCAAACTGTTCTTCTGTCCGCAGATGTGGCGGTGATTGGAGTTCCGGATATGACATGGGGCCAGCGGGTCACTGCTGTGGTGACCCTCCGAGAAGGACACTCACTGTCCCACAGGGAGCTCAAAGAGTGGGCCAGGTAGGGCTGGGCGGGGTGGGCAGGGGGCACTCATGGGGTCTTGGGGCCCGGGGGTGAGGGCCACCCTAGGTCTTGGCATCGTCCGTCGTAGAGGTGGAGGTGAGGGATCAAGAAAGACCAGCAGTGAGGGTCCTTAGAGACCTGAAGGCCACACACAGGGGGCAGAGATGAGGGCAGGGGGCAGGAGCCGTGCTCAGATTCGACTTGGTGGCAACATTCCGAGGGGGCAGAAACTCACATTCCTGGGACAGGGCCCTGTGAGGCCTGTGGTGGGTTCCGTCCTAGTCCCAGGAGAGATCCCGAATGAGCCAGGCCAGGCCCATGCAGGAGGTGCATGGAGCTGAGATCCAGGGTTGACACCACCTGACCGCACACACTGGGCCCTTCCCCACCAGGCCACGGGCAGCCTGTCCACTCGCTGCCCCAAAGCCAGTGCTGGGCCCCAGCAGAACCGCAAGGCCCACCCATTCTCCGCTGGCACATGCACGGCCTCTCCCTTTCCTGCCCTGGGGGTTGGTCTTCAAGGTGCCTCACACACCTCCAGTCAGTTCCATGGAGACCCCAGCACCATCCCCTCACTCATTTCACTTTCCCCTCACACCCAGGGCAGGGCCCATTCCTCAACAGCGGCCACCACCCAGTCTGTAAACTCACCTGCGTTTTTTGTTTTGCCTTTACCTTACCCAGAACCTTTCCCCAAGGGCTTTCTCTCACCTGTCTCACACCTAGTGGTTTCTGATGCATGGGATCCACAGACCCTTCCCCTTTGCCAGCAGTGCTGGTGGTCAGACCCAGGGCTGAACCTAAGCTATGGCCTCATCAAAGGCCGTCAGGACAGAACCAGGCTGAGCTCAGAAAGGAAGCTTTTAGTTTCACCTACAGCAAATTCTTTTTTTTTTTTTTTTAAATTTATAAAGAAAGGGGGTATAATTGGCTCATGGTTCCACAGGCTGTACGGGAAGCATGGCTGGGGAGGCCTCAGGAAACTTATGGCGGAAGGCAAAGGGGAAGCAGGCACATCCTACATGGCTGGAGCAGGAGAGAACAAGCGAGGGAGGAGGGAGGGGCCACAGAGTGAGCAAAGGAGGAGGGCGGGGCCACAGGGCAAGCGAGTGGGGAGTGAGGAGCCACAGAACGAGGGGGGAGTGAGGAGCCACAGAACGAGGGGCGAAGGAGGGGCCACAGAGCGAGGGGCGAAGGAGGGGCCACAGAGCGAGGGGGGGAGGGAGGGGCCACAGGGCAAGCGAGTGGGGAGTGAGGAGCCACAGAGCGAAGGGGGAGGGAGGGGCCACAGAGCGAGGGGGGGAGGGAGGGGCCACAGACCGAGCGAGGGGGGAGTGAGGGCCCCCAGAGCAGGGTGGGGAGGTAGGGGTCACAGAGCGAGGGGAGTGGGAGGGGTCACAGAGTGAGGGAGAGGGGAGGGGCCACGCACTCTCAAATACCCAGTTCTTGTGAGAACTCACTCACTATCACGAGAACAGCAAGGGGAAAATCCACCCCTGTGATCCAGTCACCTCCCACCAGGTCCCTCTTCCAACAGTGGGGATCACAATTCAACAGGAGATTTGGGTGGGGACGCAAATCCAAATCCTCCCTGGCCCCTCCCAAATCTTATGTCCTTTTTACATTGCAAAATACAATCCTACCTTCCCAACAGTCCCCCAAGTCTTAACTCATTTCAGCATTAATTTAGAAGTCCACAGTCCAAAGTCTCGTCTGAGACAAGGCAAGTTCTTTTCACCTATGAGCCTGTAAAACCAAAGACAAGTTGCTTCCGAGATACAGTGGGAGTGCAGGCGTTGGGTAAATACACCAGTGCCAAAAGAGAGACGTCAGCCAAAACAAAGGGGCCATGAGCCCCAGGCAGGTCCAAAACCTAGCAAGGCAGTCACTGAATCGTTTTTTGTTTTTTTCTTTTTTGGTTTTTTTTTTTTTTTTTTTTGAGTCTTGCTCAAAAAACGGGGTCTTGCTCTGACGCCCAGGCTGGAGTCCAGTGGCGTGATATCAGCTTACTATAGCCTCTGCCTGCAAGCTATTCTCCTACCTCAGCCTCCCCAAGTAGCTGGAACTATAGGCATGCACCACCACACCCAGATAATTTTTGTATTTTTTAGTAGAGATAGGATTTTGCCATGTTGTCAAGGGTGCTCTCGAACTCCTGACCTTAAGTGATCCACCTGCCTCAGATTCCCAAAATGCTGGGATTACAGGCGTGAGCAACCCTATCCGGCCCAATAAATCTTAAAGCCCCAAAATCTCCTTAGACCCATGTCTCACACCCAGGCTACACCGATGCAAGGAGGTGGCTCCCAAGGCCATGGGTATCCACCCCTGTGCCTCTGCAGGGTACAGCCACCATGCTGCTTTCATGGGCTGCTGTTGTGTGCCTGCAACTTTTCTAGGTGCCCCACATGGTGCAAGCTGTCGGTGGGTCATTCTGGGGTCTGGAGGACAGTGGCCCTCTTCTCACAGCTGCAGTAGCCAGGGCCCCGGTGGGGACTCTGTGTGGGGGCTCCAGCCCCATCTTTCTCTTCTTCACTGCCCTGGAGCAGTGGCCTGAGCTGTATCTGGAGCCCTTTTAGCCCCAGAGCAACAGGGATGCAGGGGCCAGTGTCCCTCAGAGCAGTGGCCCACAGAACCATTCTTCCCTCCAAGGCCTCTAGGCCTGTGATGGGAGGGGCTTCCATGAAGGTCTCTGACATGCCTGGAGATATTTTCTTCATTGTCTTGGCAGTTAACATTCGGCTCCTCTTTACTTACTCACATTTCTGCAGCCGCCTTGAATTCCTCCCCAGAAAATTGGGGGGGTTTTTTTCTACCACATGGTCAGGCTGCAAATTTTCCGAACTTTTATGCTCTGCTTCCCTTTTAAATCTAAGTTCCAGTTTCAGGTCATCTCTTTGCTCATGCTTAACAAAAGCGATCTTTGCTCCAGTTCCCAATAAGTTCCTCATCTCCATCTGAGTCTACCTCAGCCTGGACTTCATTGTCCGTATCACTATTAGCATTTTGGTCACAACAATTTAACAAGTTTCTAGGAAGTTCCAAACTTTCCCTCATCTTCCTGTCTTCTTCTGAGCTCTCCAAATCATTCCAACCTCTGCCTGTTACCCAGTTCCAAAGCTGCTTCCACATTTTCAGCTGTCTTAACAGCAATTCCTCACTTCCCAGTACCAATTTTCTGTATTAGTCCAGTCTCACATTGCTATAAATGATGCTGGATATTTCTCAGCCACTTTGCCAGCAGGGGACCTCCATGGCCAGTAATGCCCCCAACCCGGGCCTGCCACAGAGGCACCCACCCACTCAACCAACTGGGCAATGCTTGGCTTATGCACTGGCTTAGCCCACCTGTGTTATAGCTTATACCTGCATTCATTGGTTCCCAAGTTCGTGTCCCATGTCCAAGAAGAATGAGGTTACACTGACAATTCAAAGGGTGAGGAGAGTGGAGAAGAATTTTATTGAGCAATGAAATAGCTCTCAGTGGAGAGGGGATGCAAGGGTGCTCAACCACCTGGAGTTGGGTGTGGCTGGGTCCAGGGCTTTTTTGGGCACAGAATGGGGAGGGGCAAGCTGTAGGTAGCGCTGGAAAAGGTAACCTTTGGTTGGTTAAAAAGCATTATTCAGAAAGAACCAGTCAGAAAGAGTGGGCAAACAGGAATAGAAATTCTCACTCCGGGCTGCCGGTTTCAGGCTGTGTTTGGCTTGAAGGTGGGGTTTCACCGGGGACCCACCCCTGTCTATCTGGGCATTTGACTGCTTCCTGTTGCTATCATAAGGAACTACCTGAGAAGGTAATTTATAAGGAAAAGAGGTTTAACTGGCTCGCAGCTCCACAGGCTATGAGGAAGCGTGGCTGGGGAGGTCTCAGGAAACTCACAGTCATGGCGGAAGGGGAAGGGGAGGCAGAAGGGAAAGGGGAGGCAGCATGTCCCACGTGGTGGAGGAGGAGGAAGAGCTCACCTCCAGCAAATTATTTAAGACCAAGCATTTGTCTCTGTTCTGTTCCTTCTCTGGACGCACCCTCCCTGCCTCCACCCTGACTTGCCTTCTTCTGAGCACTGAAGGTGTTTTTGGCTCGTCCGTTGTGATTCCACAGACAATAGGAACCCTTGCTTCATCAGGGCAGCATCAGGGCACCACACATGCCTGGGTTTGCACAACACAGCTGGAGCACTGCCGCTCAGCAGCGGCTGCTGCTTTCATTAAACAGTTACCTTGAGAAGAAAAGATAGGTGTCGGGTGCTGAGAGAGTGCTAGAGAGTTTCAGGGTCCGAGTTTGCAGGAACTGAAGTCCCGATGCTCCTCAGCCCTTGGCTTTCCTCAGACAGGGCTGCCCTCTGCACAGGGACACCAGGCCGCTCGCTCCTGCTCTGTGCGTCTCTCTGAAGTCAGGCTCCTCATCCCGCATCGTTTGGGCTATGACAGTGGCTGTGAGAAGACCCTGAGACAGGAAGCTGTGTGCAGGGCACTTGAGGGCCTGCTGGTGAGAAGCCGCCTGTGAGGGGCAGGACCGGGCAGGGAAGGCCACCAGCCGTGCAGTCACAGCCCAGGACTCCGTCAGTCCTGCGGGAGCCCTGGAGCCAGGCCCTTGCTCTCCAGGCCACTTGCTGTACTTGGCCCACAGCTACCTCCCCTGCAGCCCTGAGTCGTCCTTGCTGTGCCTGGCTTAGGCTGACACTGCAGTGCTTGTCCATTCACCATGAAAGAAAAAAGAACAGGAAGGGAGGCAGGAGGAAGTAAATTGGAGGATTAATTTAAACATTCCAACTGTCTAATGGGAGTTCCAAAAAGAAGATATCCAGGGGAGAAATTAACAGTCAAATTTCCCCAAACCAAAGGTCATGAGTTTTCAGATTGAAAGAAGACCCCAAGAAAGAAGAGAGAAAACAGCATTGTAAATATCAGGAAGGAAGCGAAACCTCGCCTCGGGCCTGCGGTCTCTGTTGGGCAGTGTGGCGGCGTGGAAGGCTGCAGGCTGCTTAATCCAGCGAAGCCAGCAGTTCAGACGAAACGGATAACTTCCTTAAAAGACACAAATTTCCAAGACTGACGCAAACACCAAAACAGACTGAACAGTTCTGAGTTCTCAATTTAAAACTGCAAAGCAAATACCAGGCCCAAAAGGTTTCACTGGTAAATTCTCTCAAACATTGAAGGCAAAAAATAAAACCAGACGCAACAAAATAAGTCTCTGACGAAACAGCAGAGAGGAACAATTCCTAACTCCCTTTATGGGACCAGCACTACCCTGAAATCCAAACCGTGCAAGAAAACGAGAGAACAGTGTTCCTGATGGGCAGACACACAAAATCCTTAACAAACCATTAGCCAGTTAAATCCAATTAATGCACAAAAAGACAACACGTCATGATCAAGCAGCATTTAAGCCAGGAGTAGAGGGTTACTTTCATTTTCAAAAATCAGTCCATGTAATTCACTTTTATTTTTAGACGGACTCTCGGTCTGTCACCCAGGCTGGAGTGCAGTGGCGCGATCTCCACTCACTGCAACCTTTGCCTCCGGGGTTCAAGCGATTCTCCCGCCTCAGCCTCCTGAGCAGCTGGGATTACAGGTGTGCGCCACCATGCACAGCCAATGTTTGTATTTTTAGTAGAGATGGGGTTTCGCCATGTTGGCCAGGCTGGTCTCAAACTCCTGACCTCAAGCGATTCACCCGCCTCAGCCTCCCAAAGTCCTGGGATTACAAGTGTGAGCCATTGGTAATTCACCATATTTACAGAATGAAGAAAAATCATATTATTTCAATAGATACAGAAAAAGCATTTGCAAATGCCAAAGCCCTTTTATAACAAAAACTCTTCACGAACTAGGAGAAGAAGGAAAATACCTGAACCTGATGAGGGAGCCTCTGAAAAGCCACCAGCTGACATCCTGCTCAGTGGCGAGCTGCTGGGCGTTTTCCTCCTGTGGCCAGGAAGGGGCGTCCGCCCTCGCCAGTGCCAGCCAGTCCGCCCTCACCACTGCCAGCCAGTCTCATTCAACACAGAGTTTGTCCGCTGTTAGGAGTCAAGACATTGGTTACACGTGGAGGTTGGGAGTGGCTCAGACAGGCAGAGGGGCTTCTGGGAACCCGGCCATGCTCCCTTTCAGTCTGGGCGCTACTTAGATGGGGGCAGTTGCTTCAGTAAAACTTTAGAAATTCCTACACAGGCCAGGCGCGGTGCTCACACCTGTAATCCCAGCACTTTGGGATGCCGAGGCGGGCAGATCACCTGAGGTCAGGAGTTGGAGACCATCCTGCCCAACGTGTTGAAACCCCGTCTCTATTAAAAAGACAAAAATTAGCCGGGTGTGGTGGCAGGCGCCTGTAATCCCAGCTACTCAGGAGGCTGAGGCAGGAGAATCACTTGAACCCAGGAAGCGGAGGTGCAGTGAGCCGAGATTGCACCACTGCAGTCCAGCCTGGGGGACAAGAGCAAGACTCTGTCTCAAAACAAAAAAAATTCTACACATCCCTCACCACACTGTACATAGGACAGCTGGGTGTAAATTACACCTCCATTTAAATACCTATAATAGTTTTATATAACTATAAAATATGTACGTGCCAAAATAAATTTGATAGGAAAATTGGAGCCGGGCGTGGTGACATGTCTGTAGCACTTTGGGAGGATCCTCTGAGCCCAGGAAGTCCAGGCTTTGGTGACCTGTGACTGCACCACTGCACTCCAGCCCGGGCAACAGTGAGATCCTGTCCCAGAGAGAAAAGAGAAAAAAAGAAAAAAGCGATTTGGAAATGTGGAGGTCGAGGTTGACAGCGACACCAACGTCAAACCACTTGCCCCTGGGGAGGGAGGGACTGGGCTGGGCCGACTCGCACCTCCGCCCCGAGAGGCCTACGGGCAGGGGCAGGTGGGCAGGGGTCTGTGCTGGGTCTCTGGCCACGTCTGGATGGCAGGCAACACTTTCTCCACAAAAAGCGTCAAGAAACCACGACACTTGGTTTCTGGACTTTTCCGCTGGACAGTAACCTGAACAATCGCCGTCAAGTTCGTTTCTGACACGTTTTAGTGTCAGCCTGAACGCCCTGAACAAGCCCTTCCTGCAACTGGAGTGTGGCCGCTGCCTTCAGGGCATTGCTGGGTGGGCGGAGGCCACACAGCCGTCCCCCCTTTTGGGGGTTAATCTCATTCCTTCCTTCCTTTCCTTCTTTCTTTAATGGTGAATGGAGGAGCACCGAGCACCACTGCAGTCTCAGCTTCCGATCCCAGCGCCTTGTCCCTGCCCACTGCCCTCGGCCGCTCATCTGCATTGGCACCGCCCTGGCCCCACCCACCCACATCAGCCCCGCCCACTGCCCTGGCACCACCCACCGAGTTCTGGCCATGGGCACGGGGGACCCTGAGTGGAGGTGTCAAGCCTCAGGGGCTGTCCCTGCTGTGTGGGGGTCTGTGAGGCCTCTTGCCACGCGGCTTGTGTCTGCAGGACTGTGGGGCATTTGCTCCCATCTCAAATACCCCATGCAGGGCAGGCTGCCCCTGCCCCACCTGCCCACCCACTCCCCAGCCCCTTCCACATGCCTCCTCTGGAAGGGGAACCGGCCACAGAATGACATGGGGCGTTCCAGCTCCAGTGCGGGGTCTTGGAATGCCTGGCCCAGTGTGGGGGTCCCTCTGCCCTACAGGCCACTCTGCAGGCCTGTCCTCGGGTGCCCTCGCCCAAGGCCTGCATGCACCATGACTTCTGTGGTACCAGTGGTAATGGCATGCTGGGCACCTCCTGCAGTCACCACCCTGGGCTGCTAGGGCAGAGACAGCTGCGGTTGCCCAGGACGCATGCCAGGCCTCAGGATGGCCGAGGCGCCTGGCCAGGCTGCAGCGTCCAAGGGGCACCTGTCCACACTGCTGGGCACCTGAGCTACCGCTGGGCAGTGTTGGGACAACGCGTCTCAGGCTGTGCTTGTCTCTGCAGAGATGTCCTGGCCCCGTACGCCGTGCCCTCGGAGCTCGTGCTGGTGGAGGAGATCCCGCGGAACCAGATGGGCAAGATTGACAAGAAGGCACTCATCAGATGCTTCCACCCCTCATGACCCGCGCACCAGGGGCTGGGCACTCGGACTGCGGGTCTGGCAGGGAGCAGCAGACGTCTCCCTCACACCGAGCACCGCGGGGGCCTGTCCGAGACCTGGCCTCCCTTAAGCCTGAATGCCCCAAATCAGGTCACGTAGAACAAAAACTGTTTGGGATGAAATCACCACGTGAGGTCCCCAGCCTTGGGCCAGTTGTTGCAGCTCAAGGAGACCGTCCCAGGTGTCACCTCTGCCTGGTCACCGCCAACCTCGCAGCCAGCCCCATGTGCCCACGTCTGCCTGGTCACCACTGACCTCGCGACTGGCCCCACGTGCCCACCCCGGCCTGGTCACCACCGACCTCGCGGCTGGCCTCACGTGCTCAGGCACCTCCTGCCCCACAGTGCCCTGCAGTTGCCAGGCTCTCCAGGGCGGGTCCCGGAGGTGTCCCCCAAAAAAGAAATAAAGACTCCACTGGAGGAAACGAGGGCCGTCCCACACTGTGCCCAGGCCTGTGACTGTGGCAGACTCATCCGCCCGTGCCTGTGGCTCACCCGTGAGCCAGTGTCTCCCAGTCCACATAGGTCTGGGCAGCCACCCGGAGGGCCTCCTGGGAGGAACTGAGGGTTCACAAACCTCCCAGAACCAGCCCTGTCCCATGGGCCCTGGGCATCTCCTGGTGCCACTCTCGGAGGAGGGCAGCTCCCGCTGTGGGGACACTTGCCACCCTGCTCACTACTGTGTGTCCGTCAGCATGTGTCACAGAAAGTGCGTGGACGGACGGCCCTGGAGCGGCTCTGCTGTGACCCTGCCTCACCCCCCATCGCACAGACCTTCCAGGTCATCTCCACACTGCCCCTCAGCCAGTGAACCCTCCCTCCCATCACCGTCTCTACCCAGACCCCCACCTGCCCCATGGCCCCCATCTCATCTCTGTGGCTCGCCAGCTTTTCGCCAGACCCAGGTCCAGAGCCCACAGGCATGGCCGATGGAGAAACCTCAGGAACGTGTGCTGTCAGTGTTGGGTGCACCCACGTTGCATTTACTTAGCAGGGTCAATTCAGACGCACGGGGGCCACATGCAGAATCCAGAAGTTTCTGGACAATTTTCAGAAGAATAGGCTGCCTCTTCCCCACAGCCTCTGGGAAGTAACAGCCCAGCAGTGTCTGGCCTCAACTTACCCAGAACATTCTGCCCCTGGAATGCATGTCTGAAAGGGTGGTCAGAAGCGAGTGTGCCGGGCAGGAGACCAGCGCCATCTCAGGCTCACGTGCCTCGGGGACAGGTGGACGTGGCCTGGGGCCCTTGCCCACTTAAGCATGTTGCCCACCAAGCTTGTCTGAGGCATCCCAGACAGCGGCATCCCAGCCCTGTTTTCCGGGACCGGTGGGCACCCCAGTCCACAGCCCTGCCCCACCCGAACTCCTGCCTCACCATGTGGCCTTGTGCATCCCCTTGGCCTGACCCTGGGAACAGTCAAAGCAAGGGGCCCTGCCCTCCCGCCGGAGGCCTGGACTCAAGGGAACGGCACTCAGAGACCACAGGTCAGACGTTTGTGTCTAGGCCTTGCTAGTAGCTAAGGAAATGCCTTCTGTTGGGGAAAGGGTCAAATTTAACATAGCAAGATTTTTACTTAATTCCACTAATTTTACATTTGCATCTCTCTCCTTTAATCCTGAAACTTGATTCCATAATCATTTGCTTTATCCAATAGTATAGATCATATGCTTTCAAAATAACGAGGATGACTTTCTCCTGACAATACCACAAGCTACAGAAAGCCTGGGGCTCGCTGACCAGCTTATTGACCAGAATATGGTGCTCCAAGGATGTGCAGTTGAATGCCGTGTTCTAAAGTCACGAGTGACTCTCCAGCCGGTTCCTGTGCCGGGTCGGTCGGCCTTCGTGCACACAGTCCACCAGCACCCAGCCAGGCCGTTTCCCCTCCGCCCCACCAGCCGAGAACAAGCTCATCCTGGAGGGAACTCATCCGCTCCTCCCTCCCCATTAAAGCCCAGTTTATTCCCCGTCTTGGTCTCTGGTGCTGACCTGGCCTCTGGAGACACAGGCAGGGGGCCCTGTTTGCCAAGTCACCGTGACTGAGCCCCACAAGGATAGCTAAGTTCCACATGGCTGGCAGCACCTGCCCCACACACCCTGCCCCTTGCTGGGCGGCCCACGCCACACAAGTTAGACCCAGGAGCAGGTGCCCTGGGAGCAGGGCTGCCACCCGCCGGGTCCGAAGCCGCCTCTGCGTGCCTGCTGCCTTTGACCTCCTGGGGAGGCTGGCTTGAATCTGAAAAGTCAGCCAGCTCTGACCCCAGCCAGACCCGGAGGTGCTGCCAGGAGCTGCTCCCAGGCGAGTGGCCCAGCTTCTCTCAGGCACCAGGGGATGGCGGGACTCCTGGTGACCAGCTGGTCCCCAAAGCTGTGGCACCGTGCCTGCTGCTGCCAGCAAAGTCCCACATGGCAGCCTGTGGTAGCTGCCACCCTGTCCTTCCTGCCCCTCCCTCATCAGGGGCCAGGGTGAAACCCCTGCCACCCTCTGCCTTCCCTCCACCTGCGGCTTCCTGGGCAGGGAGACCATGGGCCCAGCTCCTGCTTCCTCCGTTCGTTCCACAGATAGGGCCCGAGCCAGCAGCCCAGGCATTAGGCTGGTGGGTCCACTGAGGCTTAGACGCCCCCCGGGACAGGACAGGCCTGAGGCAGCTGCGCAGTGCCAAGCCGGGCCCACGTTCCCGCCCAGTAGCGGCCCTTCGGGCTGCCTTCCTCCCAGGTGTCCAGGCCCAACACAGAAGGCCTGAGCCTGCTCTGCCTCAGTTTCCCTACTCTGTAAACTGAGGCTGCTGCTCTCTCTGGGCCCTTCTGGCCCTGACCAAGGAGTGGGGCTTTGTTCCCTCGGGAGTCCTGTCCATGGGAACTGGCTACACACATGCCCCACACCGCCCTCCCACCTGGACTCTGGCCCAGTGGCACCAGGGTTGGGAGCAGGAGCCTTAGGACACATGCAGCGCCAGGCACAGCATGGAGCGAGACAGTGGGCGGCGTGGTAAGTGCTGTGGGCACCACTGACCTGGAGGAGCTGTGACTCCCAGACCCTCGTGTCAAAGCTTCTGGCCTCGTTTGCTGGGAGGCTGGGAGGAGGCCCTCGTGCAGAACAGCAGCTTGTTGCCGGCCTTGGTGAGAAGGTGGTGAGTGCGCCGGCCACTGAGTTAACCGTCAGTAACGGGATGTGTGCAGACGGGCGTGGACCACAGGTATGTATGTCTCACACACACGCCTGCATGTATCATATGTATGTGTGTCTCACACATGCACCTGCATACCCCACAGGTATGTCTGTCTCACACACACGCCTGCACATATCACATGTATGTACCTCACATGTCTGCATACAGCACATGTATGTCTCACATGACTGCATATATCACATGTATGTGTCTCACACATGCCTGCATGTCACATGTATGTGTCTCACACACACGCCTGCATACATACATGCACATGGACACCTATGTGCACACCAGTCCCTCCCTCCCTCCCCCGTCGTCATCTTCAGGCTCAGCCGGGCCTGTGATCACTGTCGCCCGAGGCAGCTGCACTGGGGCCCCAGCTCCCCTCACACTGTGTCTGATCAGGTTAGGATTCGCTCAGCTGCTCTCACCGCGAGGTCCTTGGTGCGGCTGCTCTTGGTGGCCCTTCTAGAGCCTTCCTGAGCGAGAGGACTCCCACTGCCCCCAGGCCCACAGAGCCTGCCTCCACGGGCCCTGGGAGCCGATTCTGTCCCCTCGTCCCTGGCCACAGAGCAGTCAGTGCAGCCGCTCTCCTGCCTGGAAGCGTAAAGTGGACCCTGTGTGAAAACGTCGACGACGTGGAGAATGAGCAGCTCACCAAATGGATCGATACGAACGATCTCACCCCACGTGCATCTCCTCCGCAGCCACAGGAGAGACCAGGTCGCTGGAGGATAAACATCCGTGACTGCACCTCCTGATCCATCACCCACGATGGCCACGACATCCCCTGCTAGCCGCCGGCACAGCCATGAGCACAGCCATGAGCACGGCTCGGGAGCATGTGGTTGTCACAGGATGGACGACCATGGATCTGCCTCTCTCTGAGCAGAAAGCCCTCAGGTCCCCACAGGCGGGTGTGGGGAAGGGGCGGGTCCCGGGTCCGACAGGCACCCCCTGAGCACCAGCCCCTCTGAAGGTGGCCGGAGGGCGCTGCCGCAGGTCCCCACACACCCAGCGCACACTGTCCCACACACTGGAGGCACCTGCCAGGTTCTGACACCCTCCAAGTGCCTTCCCAGGGTTCTCACACCCGCTGAAGTCAGCGCACTCAGCCTGCTTTGCACATGAGCAGCTGAGGCAGGTGAGTTGAGGGCAGGGGTGTGACTCACAGGCTTGGGGCCAAAGCCCCAGGTCGTCTCCTCTGGCCTGCAAGCTCAGGCTCCCACGGGGAGCAGCCAGGCTGGACTGGGTGCAGCTTACGGACATAGCACGTGCTGTGGGCGTCGGCCGCGGCTCCTCCGTGCAACGCTGACACTGCCGTCTGCAGATCGCACCCGGTCAGGAGGGAATGGCCCAGGCAGGTGGGCAAGGCCATGGCTCGGCCAGGTAAGGCTGGAAGGGCCCAGGATGGACGTGCATTGAGCCAGGCAGGAGATCTGGAGAGGCGGAGGGGTGGGGAGGGAGCGCCATGCAGAGGCCACTTGGTCCTCAGGAGCTAAGCCTCACGCTGGGAGTCTCAAGGAGGGTGTCCCCTGGCCGTAGCCGGCAGCCAGGGCCAGCATGTGATCTGTGGCAGCCGATCTCGGGGTGGCCTCGTTCGCAGTCTTGCTGGATGGAGACCCCCAGCTCCTAGGGCAAGCGCAGGCGGGACAGGGCCGTCCCGGTCAGCTGACAGGAACTGAGCTGAGAAGGCTGCAAGCCGCCGAGTCGCCCCAACAGCAGGGTGGTCCTGCGGGCAGTACTGAGCCCGCCCTGCTGGGCACCCCACAGTCCCTGCAGCTCTCCAGCTGCCACTGAGGCCCGATGCCCTGTGAGGAGGCTCCCACCTGTGGACGGCAGAATGACGGCCCCGAAGACCCCCGCTTCCTCACCCTGGGACCTGTGAGTTCACACAGCAGCGGGGACCTGCAGCTGTGGACGGTCCATCAGCTCCCTCAACAGGGAGGCTGCCCTGGGTGACCCGCAAGGGCACAGGGTACCCCCATCCTGCTAAGTGGAAGAGGGAAGCTGTGGCAGAGGTGAGTGTGAGGGGACTGGCCGGCCACTGCTGGCTTTGTGAGGGGCCCCCAGCCAAGGAAACGCCTCCGGAAGCCCAAAGAGGCGGAAAATGGATTTTCCCAGGAGCCTGCAGAAGGAACCTTGCTGTTGGTGGAATCGGATGTGAGAGGACACGCAGGCGACCTGTCTTGGGTCACGCTGGTTCCCAGTCCCCACACCAGCCTGCCTGGGCGGGAACCCTAAGAGTAAGGGAGGGGCCAGCACCGGGCTCTCCTGGAAACCGGCCCGGGTGCCTCGGTCCCTGCGTCAGTGTGGGGTCTTGGTGGCCGCCCTGCTGGCTCTAGGCACTCCCTCCGCCTTCCTGCCGCGTGGCTGGTCCTCCCTGGGCTAGGCTGAGGCACCCTCCATGCCCACCCGTCACACCCGGCAAGAGCTGGGGACGTGAAGCCAGGCCCACGAGGACTTGGAGACGGAGGAGTCTCTAGGGCAGGGCAGGGCAGGGCCACTTCCCTGGGGCCATCTGCTGTGTCCAGCAGCCCAGTGCTGCCACTGGCCTTGCCTCAAGGCCCAGCTCTGCCTTTCATCCCCTCATCCCCTCAGCACCTCCCCCTACCTTCCCTCCATGGGTCCCAAGCTGTGGCAAGTCCTCAAGCTGGGACGGCTGGCACCAGCTCTGCCCCCAACAGGTCACTCGGTGGCTCAGAGCCCATGTCCTCATTGGTGACACAGGAACAAGGTGCAGTCGTGCAAGGGCATGAGAGGGTCCCGTGGAAGGCATGTTCCAGAAGGTTCCTAGCCCAGCTCCAGGGATGGGGAGGGAGCGCCACGCAGAGGCCGCTCAGCATGAGAGGCTCAGCAGAGGGGTCCCCTCAGTCCCTGACCAGTGGGCTCCCCAGGGCCCTGTCCAGGCTGGGACGGGTGGAGCTTGGTGCCTGCAGGCCAGTGAGCGCATCCTCAGAACCCAGGGTGCTCCCAGACTGGCCCAGGGCCTTAGGAGCACAGGGTGGGCACAGGACCCCAAGCTGTGCCAGCCAGGCCCTGACTGTCCTGGACCAGCCGCTGCCTCCGTTCTGTGTCCACCCCTGTGCAATTCGGCCTCTCTGGTGGTGCCCATCCCAGCTTCGTTCCCCTGTGGGCCCTGCCCCATCTCCCTGGGACACGGGGGTGCGTGTGAGTCCACATCAGCAAGCGTGTGTGCAGCCGTCACATACACATAGATACACATAGGTGCACCTGCACACCCTGGCATTGCAGAGGAGGGAGACGCCACACCCTCAGTCCTCTCTGTGCCCACCCAGGCAGCCTATCGTCATTGGCTCGCAGGGCATGCCCCCCATTGACAGTCTGACCAGACACTCACAACCATTCAGTTACTGTAGCCACGGAGTCATCAGTCTCCTTCATTACCACCTGCCAGCCCTGCCCTGCCGCGCAGCGAAGCCCATTAAGACAGCAGCAACGCCAGCAGCACGTGGTGCCTTTAATGCATCAGCCGCGTGCCCATATTCCCATCCCAATGGGGAAGAGCCGCGTCTTAGCTAGAAAAAAGACGACACCCCACACCAGCTGAATGGGCTGCCCGCTGGGCGCACACACACACACGCTGACGGGTGTGCACATATGCTCACAGCACACACACACAGACACGTAAATGTCCACAAACAACACAGATCTGGCCTCAGAGCCACACTCCAGGTGCGGCCGCCCTGGGCCCAGCATCCGTGACAGCCACAGCAGGATCAGAGCAGCCTCAAGGTCCGGTCGGGAGCCGGCAGAGCTGGCCCCAGGCTGAGCTTGGGGAGGTGGGCCCAGGCCCGGGACCCACGCTTTCTAATCGGCGGGCGGAGTCCACGCAGCTCCTCCCCGTCTTCACGGAAGCCCACGGGTCCTCCTCCCGCTTCTGCTGTCCCCAGGATAGTGAAATCTACTAATGTGGATTAAGAACATGTTTTAAATAAAAAAAGTTTTAAATATTGAGGACAGAAGACGGAAGATTACGGCCAACCAACCCCATGTACTTCCCGGCCCAGGTTCCTGGAGTCTGAGCCCTCTGGCCTCCTAAGCCTCTGGGCTCTGTTACCAGGTGGACGCCTTCCCCAGCCCCGATGCCTGAGTGATGTCGTGGGTTTAGGTTTCAGTGCTGGCCTGTGTGGCCCACAGAGCGCAGGCTCCTCCGTGAGGACGTTTTTGGCTCATGTAGGGCTTTGCTGTCCCCTATGTTGACTGCCTTGCTCTGGTTGTCCTCAGGTCACTCTGTGGGGTGTGCACTGACCCCAGCCATTGGACCCTCCGCTCCAAGAGCAAAGCTGCAGTCGGCTGCAAGTGCAGCCTCTTGCAGAGTGGAAGAATTTCTCCAGAAGATACTCCTGCGAGTGGAATCACTGGATCGCAGGCCCAGATGTCTCCCACTTCCTCGAGTTTGCCTGATGCCTTCCAAGGAGGCTGTGCACAGCGGGCGTGAGACACCCCATCTCACCGACGGGCCAACATCCCGATGGGAGACGTTGAGTTTTCACCACGGTGCTGAGTGTGATGTGGAATCTTCTTATTGTAATTTGCATTTCCCTGATTACGAGTTAGGTGGAACATCTCGAATATGTTTCTGGGCCGTTGGATTTTCCTGCAAGTCACCTGTTTCAGTTCTTTGCCCATTTCCTGTTGGGCTGGTGGGTATTTTTCGTGATTATACGTTGGTTACATGAGTGGCCTTTGGCTTCATTTGTTAAAGCATGTGCAGAATTGTTAAATTTTAATGTATTCAAATGCATTAATCTTTTCTTTCTTATAGTTTGAGTTTTTTGGGGTCTTGTCCTTAAAAACCCTTTCTTACTCAAAGCTCTTCAATATGTTTTCACATATGCTCTTCTAAAAGTTACAAGCTTTGCTTTTCTCACTGAAGCCATTAATTCATTGGAAATGCATTTGTGTGTGGTGGGAAGTACAGCCCTGATTTTTCCCATGTGGAATTACTGATTTCGGAGCCGCCCACCTCTCCCCACCCTGCTGCCCCTGTGGCCCCGGCGCTCCCTGCTCCAGACTCTGCCTGGCCCAAGACCCTGTCTCCAGGCTGCACTGGGCTCCATCCCACCTCCCGTAGCTTCCAGGCCTCGGGGGAAGCTCCTGCCTCCTCCACAGCACGGTCTGAGCTGTTCCCGGCCATTTACTCTCTCTCTTTTCATTTTTGTTTGTTTGTTTGTTTGTTTTGAGACTGAGTCTCGCTGTCGCCCAGGCCAGAATGCGGTGACACCATCTTGGCTCACTGCAACCTCCGCCTCGCCAGTTCAGGCAATCCTCCTGCCTCAGCTTCCTGAGTAGCTGGGACCACAGGCATGTGCCACCATGCCTGGCTAATTTTCTTTTTTTTTTTTTTTTTTTTTTTTTGAGACGGAGTCTCTCTCTGCGGCCCACGCTGGAGTGCAGTGGCGCCATCTCGGCTCACTGCAACCTCCATCTCCCAAGTTCACGTCATCCTCCTGCCTCAGCCTCCCGAGTAGCTGGGACTACAGGCGCCGCCACCATGCCCGGCTAACTTGTTTTTGTATTTTTAGTAGAGACGAGGTTTCACCGTGTTAGCCAGGATGGTCTCGATCTCCCGACCTCGTGATCCACCCGCCTCGGCCTCCCAAAGTGCTGGGATTACAGGCGTGAGCTACCGCACCCGGCCCGCAGCTAATTTTCTTTAAAAAATTTTGTAGCAAGGC
>NW_012098098.1:6720818-6724399 GCF_000951045.1 Mandrillus leucophaeus
CCCGGCTAGTTTTTTGTATTTTTTTTTAGTAGAGACGGGGTTTCACCATGTTAGCCAGGATGGTCTCGATCTCCTGACCTCGTGATCCGCCCGTCTCAGCCTCCCAAAGTGCTGGGATTACAGGCTTGAGCCACCGCGCCCGGCCTGTTTTTGTTTTTTTGTTTTTTTGTTTTTTTTTGACAGAGTTTCACTCTTGTTGCCCAGGCTGAAGTGCAATGGTGTGATCTAGGCTCACCACAGTCTCTGCCTCCTGGGTTCAAGCGATTCTCCTGCCTCAGCCCGCCGAGTAGCTGGGATTACAGGCGTGCACCACCACACCCGGCTAATTTTTTGTATTTTTTTTAGTAGAGACGGGGTTTCTCCATGTTGGTCAGGATGGTCTCGAACTCCCGATGTCAGGTAATCCACTAGCCTCGGCCTCCCACAGTGTTGGGAATACAGGCGTGAGCCACCACACCCGGCCAACAGTATCTTTTCGTTGTTGCCTCAGTCAGTATCTGTGTGTGTGATGAGCTCTCACAGCGTTTGTGTTATGAAAAGTCTGTACTTGGCCGAGGCGGGCAGATCACCTGAGGTCAGGAGTTCGAGACCAGCCCGGCCAACATGGCAAAACCCCTGTCTCTACTAAAAATTTGAAAAAAAAATGAGCTGGGCGTGGTGGTGGGCACCTGTAATCCCAGCTACTCGGGAGGCTGCAGCAGGAGAATCCGGGAGGCGGAGGTTGTGGTGAGCTGAGATCACACACTGCACTCCAGCCTGGGCAACGAAGAGTGACTTCGTCTCAAACAAAAGAAAAAAAAAAAAGAGAGAGCGAGAGGCACCGGCCCCAGGACAGGTGTGCATCTGGCCCAACATTCAGAGAGAGATCCAGGTTGAGGCTGGAAGAGTGAGGGCCTCTGCAGGGAGCGAGAAGGCCAGAAGCTGCTGTCAGGGAGCCTAGATCTATGTTCAGGCCCAGCCTCTCGGACAGCCCTGTGTCCAGCCGGGTCTCCTGCCTGATGCCAACACCCTGGACGTTATCCAGCTGCTCCTAGACTTGTGGCCGCTGCCCAGACTTGAGTCCTGCCTGGGGCATGGCTGCTCAGCCTGGAATCCTGGCCCTGGGGGAGGCTTCGGATCTGTCCGATGGTTTTTGAGCCGTCCTGGGTGCAGGCCTCTTTCTGGGCCTCCCCTGGTCCACGTCCACTCTGTCTGGGGAAAGGGGATAACAGGAATGGCTGGGTCCTGGAGCTCTGATCCCCTGTAGCTTCCCCAGGATGGCCCAGCCTTTCTTCCCAGCGTGATGGCCGCAGAGCCCTGCCTGTGGGCCAGGCCTGGAGGGTCACCAGAGGGCTTGCTGGACAGCCCCTTTCCCATCAGCAGCTGGAGACGGAGATTAAACGTGGGGAGACCCGCGGCATCAGCTAAATTGATTCTATTACAGCGACTGATTTAATCTGAATGGTCATGACTGTGATTTATGTGGCTGCTTGGGATTCTTTGCTCCCAAATTTATCTCCCGTCCACTTGATATTAATTGAAAGACGATGGAGGAGGTGGGGAGGGGTGGGGCTGCCTGGGCTGACTCAGTGACCCCTAACCCCTCCCTCTCTGCCCTGATTGCAGGGGTGCCAAGCACAGCTGTGCTGGGAAGAGCAGGGAGGCAGCGGAGAGGACTCGGTGCCCTCAGTGTCCAGCACACGCCCCCTGACCTCTGCCCTCCCTCCCACCCAGCTCTGGCCCAGAAGCGCCTGCTGCCAGGCGGCCCATCGTTCCAGAAGCTTCTTGAAGATGGGACCATCCTCTCCTGGCTGGTGCCCCCAAAGGGCAGGGTGTGGATTGACCCAGGGCAATGCTGGGCTCTTCCGATGATTAGGCCGGAAGCTCAAAGGGCCTCTCTGAGAACTGGGGCGTTACCCCAAGTTTCTTCACGTCCGGGAATCAGAACTGAGAGTTGCTAACTCCTGAGGCAGCCCTGCCCTCCACCCAGGAGATGGGATGGTAGGAACAGTAAGATGGTGGTCAGGAGCCACCCACCCAGCCTCCTCCAGTCTGGGCACCACCCAGCTCCAAAAGCCAGGCTGGGTGGCCAGGGGCTGCCACTGCGCCATGGCACAGGCCACCTTCAGGGACATTGGGGATGAGACAGAGACCTGGAGTGCAGGCCAGGCAGCAGCCCCCTGGGCTACAGATGCAGCCAGAGTCCCTCTAACTCCCATCCCTACCCCGTACCCTTCTCCCTACCCAGGAGCTCCTGTCCCTGCAAAGGGCAGCACCCCTGCCCACCCTCCCTGGGCAGCCCACAGCTCTTACTGCCCTGTCCTGGGTGGTCAGTGCCTGTGGCTGAGTGGGGAGGATGGGTTTTGGGGGGCCTGCTCCATGTTGCCCATGCCCACCCCTATCACGGGCCCAGTGTGCTCAAGAGGACCCCATCACACGACCTTCCTTCCAGGGCCCCAGAGCACACGGGGCCCCTCTTCCCCTCTGCGGCCCCTTCCTGCTCCCTCTTCCCCCTTCCTCCACCCTCCCTCCTGTCACAGTGTTGGGTTATGGGGATGAAGGACAGAGACAGAGGCCTGGGGCACTGAGGAAGGGACAGAGGCACCCACGCAGCGGGGGAGAGGACAGACGTCGGGAACTGGGTAGAGATGGACCTGCCATGGGTGGGATTTGCTGGGGACAGAGACACCCACGCAGCGGGGGAGAGGACAGACGTCCGGAACTGGGTAGAGATGAGTCTGCCTTGGGTGGATTTGCTGGGGCGGGGGGCTTTCGCATGGTGTGGGGGGCTGGACAGCCACTCTCTCCGGGACCACAGCTTTCTGGGCTGGGGCAGGACAAGGCCACCCATGCCCCACTTGCCCTTCTGGGGTTCAGCCAAATGAGGCCCCCACCCCCATGACTCGCAAGGCGGCTGGGAGCTCCGGCACTGCCCGTGGGGATGGTCAGGCTTCACCACACCCGGCTGCTGTGGACTCTAGGGGCCTTGGGGGGTGTGGGTTGCTCCGCCACCAGCTCCAGCGCCAGCCCCGGCCGCAGCCTGTCTTTGGAGGGTGCTGACTGGGGGCCGTTACAGCTTATGGATCCCTGTGAAAGCCTGAGCATCGGGAGGAGCCTGGTGACTTCCGCTGTCTGGCGGTGCTGTCCCAGGTCCCCATCTCTGTGGCCAGCCCTGCCCACTCAGCCTCAGCCTTGCTGGGGCCTGGGCTGACCTCAGGAGCCCCTGCTGGCCCGGCCGCCCTTGAACCTTCGCCTCAGCCATCGGGGAGGCTGGGGTGGCCTCGGGGCCAATGCCAGGTGAGACCTCAGGTGAGCTGCACCCCCCTTCCCAGTGCTCGGGGCCAGGGGAAGGGAGGTGGGCGTGGACCACGCTCTGCAGCCCTCCCCTGGGGCATGCCTGGCCACTGGCCTTCCTGATCCCTGCCCGGGTTGGGGCTCCAGCGTGGAAGTCAAGGCGTCCACGCTGGGTGACGGTGCTGGGCTGGCCTGGAGGGGGCAGGCCTGTCCAGCTTGGACAGGGAAGCAGGGAAGGTCCCATCGTTCCCTCCCTGCTCTGCCCTGAAGACCCAGAGGAGTCAGCTGCCCCTCCCCCACCCGCCTCC
>NW_012098098.1:6725684-6731718 GCF_000951045.1 Mandrillus leucophaeus
GGGGTCAGGGACTTCTGAACAAAAACAGCACCCCCATACCTGATGGGGGCTCCTCTGAGCCCACCTGGACTGACCCTCTGTGGCCGCCAGGGACAGGTGGTGGCCTGAACGGGGGGGCAGCGTCACCCGTGAGCCCAGACAGCCCTAGCACAGTGGAGTCCAGGATCGCCCCAGCCACAGACACTTTCTGGCTTCCTCCACTCCCCAAGATCCAGCCACGTCTCCCCTGTCCCAGGAGAAGCTTACAGGAAACTTATGGGCGGAAGCGCCTCTGTAGGGCCCACTACCCAGAGCCAGCCACAGGTACTCAGGCCAGGGCTCAGGGCCCGTGGGGGCTCAGGGGCCGTGGGGGCTCAGGGGCCGTGGGGTTCAGGTGCCGTGGGGGCTGGTGGCCCTAGCCCTTCCAGATCCACTCCCCACCCCTCACTCACTCCGTGGGGACCCTCGTCTGCCTAGATGTGTTGGTCTGTGCTCTTGACAGTCCCAGGACTGGGTGTCGGCCTCACCCCAGCACCCTGGCAGCCTCCAGGCCAGAGTAGAATGTTGGAAGGGCATGGCCCATGGCCAATACCAGGCTCCCGGCCAGGCCCCACCTGTGTCTGCCTCCTCACCCCAGCCTCCTCCAGCCTCAGGACCTGCCTGTCAGACGGGGGCACCTGTCCAGGGGGTCCTCAGGGAGCACTTGCTGCCTGCAGAGCGAGCCCCCGGAGCCCCTCCCCCTCAGGTCCAGAATGGACACAGCTGCCAGACCAAGACCAGGGCCTCCTCACACCAGGGTCCCCTCCCTTGGTGTCCGGTGCCACCCAGATTCCCTGGACGTCTCCCCTCTGCCCTCCACATCCCGCACCATGGGTAGGACCCGCCTTCACACCAGCTAACCCCTGCCCTCCAGCCCCCACTGCCTCTCTGGTAACGGAGCTGCACCTGGCCTAAGCCTGGGGCCTCCACAGGGCCCCTGTCAGGCACACCTTGCTCAACCCCAGCGTCCCGCATCACGCCTGCCCCTTAGTGGCTGGGGTGTGCGTGTATATTTATATTTATACACTGTAATTACATAAATACAATTTAATAATCGAGGGCCAAGCACCGTTATTGCACTGTGCGATTACAGAATCACTCCAGAGCAGACACCAAGGCGTCTCAGCTGAAAACTGGCAGCTGCCTGCATCTGTCGTGAGAAAGCTGGAAATTCCTCAGCCCACTCTGGATCACTGCCTGCGGCGTTGGGAGGGGCAGCCCAGGGCTGGGGGGTGGGGGCACCTCTGGGACATCCAAGGCAGCAGGGCTCCTGGGGGGTCCGGGGCCCTGTTTGTTGTCCCCCAGTTCCTCATACTGAGAAGAGGAAATAGGGAGGGAACTGAGGCTGTGGACCAGGGAGCCCCCTCTACATCTCGGCTGGCCCTGCCCCCACCCCATGCCCATGAGGCGTGTCCCCCGAGCTGGAGAGTTGAGGTGGGCAAGACAGAGGGCAGGAGTGATGGGGGTGAGTCCTGAAGGCCCAGGACTGCAGACTCTGGATAAAGGAGGGGAATGCCCAGAGTGGGGTCCCCGCTGGAGGCTTGGGGTGCAGAGGGAGGGTTGGGCATCTCTGGGTCCAATAGGAAAGAGGAGGGCTCTTCTAGCGCTGATGGTCCTGCAGCCGAAAATGGAGCCCTGCCCCTCACTGTACAGGACCTCCAGACTCAGGGTATCCAGCCCTTCCCTGCCACCTTCCTCTGACACAAGGGGAAACTGAGGCCCGGGGGGAGAACCTCCAGCCCAAGGCTCCGAGGTGGGACTGGACCCAGGCTCCTGTTTCCTGGCCTTCCTGCTGCCCTGGGAGCACGTGGAGCGGGGTCCCTCGCTGGGGCACCTGCCCCTGGAGGATGACCAGCCAACCAGGGAGCACACCCTCCCACAGTGGCCAAGCCTGCTGCCTCCCTGGCCCTGCCCTGCATTTGGGGCTCACCCTGGACTTGGCCCAGCTTAGCCTTTCCCTTAGAAACCCCCACATCCCATGGAGGAGGTGTTTGGCCTCCATTTCTTCCCGAGGTGGGTGGGAGGCAGGTGGTTGAAGCAGGGTGGGTGCAGGGTGGAAGAGAGCAGCTGGGGGTGGCAGACGGCAGCCTCCCCAGGCCTCTTTCTGGGGGGAGGGCGAACACTTCTACCTCACCCCTGCACTAGTCCCGTGAGGCTGAACACCAAAAGCATTCAGAGGGCTTCTCCACCCCTAGTTTGAAGTCCCTGACCACTGAGGTGGGACGGTGGTCCCTAACAGGCTACACCCTAGCCCCAGAGGCCTCCCAGTCTGGAGATGGACTCCCTGCCCTCTCTCATCTTGGAACAGTGAGCGCCAGGGACAGTCCTGGCCTGAGCCTCCTGGGCAGCCTGGCCTCCTTCCAAGCAGGCCAAGTACACAGATGGTGCCTGCACCTGCACAGCCACCCACAGTGGAGAGGAGAGCGGAGGCACCGGGCCTGCTCCAACCACAGAGAGGAACGGGCTTCCCAGCCCGGCTCTGGGCTGGTCAGCAACCCCCACTCCTCACCCTGCCTGCTCAAAAGGGTCCTTCTCCTTCCAGCCCCCTCCACCCTCCCTCCAGGACCTCCCTGACCATGCACGGGGCCTGTGCAGGTGTTGAGCCACACCCACGCCCTCCCAGGGGGCGGGGCCTCGAAGGGGAGAGCAGGTGCCACAGTCAACAGGAGGGCGGGCTTCTGGCCAGGTGGCAAGGAGGCGCCAGGAGGGGGCGGCGTTGATCTTGGGCGTTGAGGGATGATGAGAAGGAGCTCAGTAGGAAGGAAGGTGCTCCAGGCAGGGGGTCTTGGGGAACAAGGGGATGCTGGAGGAGGCGCGTGGACGGGAGGAATTGGGGGTGTCCTACGAGCTGCGCTGGTATCAGAGGCGTGTGAACCAGAGTCGCTCCATATTGAATAGAAGCTGGGTAAAATGAGGCTGCGAAGAGGTGCGTGGAGGGTGGGCCTAGTGTTCACTGGAATGCGGGGAGGCGCAGGAGACGCAGCCAGAGCGGCGAGGGGCCCAAGGAAGTGCTCAGGAGGCCTCCCCCGCAGAGACTGCAGTGCAGACGCCCTGGAGCAGGGGCGAGCCGGGGCCCAAGGAGCAGGAAATGAAGAAGCAAGGAATCTCAGCTGGTGCCTGACCCGGCCCCACCCACCCTGCCTTCCCCACAGCCCGACGCAGCAAGCCGGGGCATCTCCGACCCAGCCCCGGCCCTGGTCCTGTCCGCCAGAGCCCGGCACGCGCTGTCACTCAGCCGGGACTCGCTCCTTGGGGTCGCGGGTGCACTCCGGCCCCGCTCCCGCCTCGGCCCGGATGGACGCCGCTCTCCTCCTCGTCCTCGGGCTGCTGGCCCAGGTAAGGCATCCGCACCTGCGCGGGTCCCCGCGGCCTCCCCAGGCCCTGCGGGACAGTGTCTTCAACTGCAGCCGCACAGGTCTCCCCCGGAACCACTGGCCCTGGCCGCCTTTGGGGACCTGTGAGCTGAGTGGCCCCGGGTGGGTCCCTGGGGTGGGGGCGCACTCCCGGGGTTGTGGGGAGTGAGTGCAACCAAACCCTCCACCTGGCGGACTCACCCCCAGGACTGCAGAGTCCTGCTGCGGTCAGGCAGGGACCATCCAGCAGGCCGTGCCCTGTCTTTGGAGGGACCCCTGCCGGGGTCGGGGGATTGCCAGTCTTGAGTGGAGCAGAGAGAGGCGGGAGCGACAGGAGCGCCCCTGTCTGGGGGCCCTGGCGGCCAGGTTTCCATAGGGACTCCCTGCGGCGGGCACATGATCCCTGGCTAGTCTTGGGTGGTGTCCAAACCCCCCACCCCAAGTTCCCGTCTAGCAGGGGTGGCTGCAGGCCCTGCCCCCAGGAACTCACACTCAGGGCTGTTTCTCGATTGGAAGGACCCAGCCTGAGCCAGGTCCCAACACACAGGACCTTGCCGAGTGGTGTGTGGCAGCCCTGGGTTCCTGGGCTTCACCTGGGCCCCTGCAGCAGCTGCCTGGGGTGATCAGGCCTGGATACCCGGCCCCCAGAGACTGCTGGACTCTGCCTCTAAAAATCTTCTCTGGACTGCTGGCACTGTGGTCTCTCCAACATGGGAGAAAGCCAGCGTGGAAGGAAGCCCAGGCCGCGGCCCCCCACACCCGCCATGGGTCCTGCCTAGCTGGAGCCACGTCTCCTCACCCCCTAGGGGGGCCTGGACATGGAGGATGTGGCCTCAGTGGCTTCAGCCCCCAGGGACTGGGCTGGGGCACAGCTGGCTGTGGTTGGGACGTCACTGGGTACAAGAGGGCAGCCTCTTGCCAGTTTAAGAGAATGCACATAAAGGGCTTAGCGGCACTCACAACATTCGTTGCTCTTGTGGTCCCAGGGTGGTGAGGGAGTGCTGGACACAGTGAGTAAGGGAAGCCACTCCTTTCCCAGCCCCCACTGAAGGGGCTTCCTGAGTCCCCTCATTCCCACAGGCCTCCTGGCTCCAGCTGGCTCCAATTTCAGCCCCTGGCAGCTGACCAGGCGCCTGGCCAGCCAGACCCTCCAGCAGCTGTCCCTGAGGGGCACCACGGCTCCTGCCACCCCCCCACTCCCCCAACTGGAGACAGTGGCGGGGGGAGAGAGTGGTTCAGCATGCGTGCTCACCCCCAGGCTCACCACCCCTCAGCCCTCTGCCGGGGAGCACAGCCTGGGGGGCTCCATGCCTCCAGGGCCCTTCTCCACCTGCCCTGGGGACAGCGTTTCTTCCCTGGCACCCCAACCCGGGGCATGGTGGTGGGGAGGCTGGCGCCTGTGAAAACATTCCTTGAGACCTCTTCCTTTGGATTTGGGAGTGTTTGCCTTTCAACAGGCCCTGGGGGGCTCTGTGGCAGGTGGGGAGGCAGGCAGGACCTCTCCCTCCCCAGAAGCCTCCCCTCTCACTATCCCTTCTTTTCTCCCCCAGGGCTGGGGGACGATAGCCCCCTCCGCCAACAGCTGGAGGCTGGAGGAGTTGGTGGAGGTGGGGGCCAGCTGGCAAGGGGTCTATAGCTAAAGCTCAAATTCACTCCACTATGAGGCAAAATATGTCCGTGTCAGGACCCTGCCTGCGCCTCCCCCACCGGCTCAGCTTTCAGGACTGTGTGCTCCCCTGGGCAGCCTAGGGGTCCCAGGCCGCCTCCTGGTGAGCCCCCAGGCAGGCAGCGTGGTCCCATCAGGGCCTTCTCCAAGTGAGGGGTTGCTCCCCTGCTCGGGCCACCTCTGATTTTTGAGCTCACTCAGCCCCACCTGGAGGGAGGTAGGGGGCAGACTGTGTCTTCAGAACTGGCCCGTCAAGCCTGCTGCACCCACACCATCCCTAGTTGCTGGTTCTACACCTGGGACCCCACCCCAGCTGGGAGGCAGCTGAGGTCTGGGGCAGCACTGCGGACTCACAGAGAGCCCCAGCCTGCTGGGAAGGGCCCCACTTCTGCATCTGGGTTTTGGGAGCCCCTTGGTCTCTGGGAGAGAGTGAGCAGCATCCTGCGGGCCAGGCGGAGGCTGTTAGCTCAGGTGACTGTGACCAAGGCCAAGAAGGGGAGTGGCTCCCAGGCCACTGTTCTTCCCACAGCGGCAGGACAGCCCCAGACACTGTGCTTTGGAGGGGACAGCTGCCTCCACGCCTCTTCTTCCACATCCCTTCTCTGAAGCCTGCAGCAGCTAGAGAGGGTAGGGCCCAGAGAAGATGCTGCAGCTGCTCTGGGCCAGGCCGACAGCTGGGGCCATTCCTGGCATGTCTGGCCGTCCAGGAACAGGGTGGCCCCAGATTCCAGCCTGGGGGAGGGGTTGAAGCCTGAGAAACTTGAGGGGCCTTCACACTCCCTTCCCAGGCAAACCCACCCACGTGCCCACCAAAGGTGTTCCTAGAATCTCACAGCGCCCTTCCTTGGAAAATCGGGCGAGCAGGAGTGTGAGGTCGGCCCCAGAACTTCTCCCCATTCCCACCTCGCAGTGGTGTCCATAAACCCCATTCCCACCTCGCAGTGGTGTCCGTAAACCCCTTCCCACCTCGCGGTGGTGTCCGTAAACCCCTTCCCAC
>NW_012098098.1:6731873-6739277 GCF_000951045.1 Mandrillus leucophaeus
GTGAACCCCAGTCCCACCTCGCAGTGGTGTTTGTAAACTCTAGCGAGCGCTCAGTGCATGCGGGGGCCTTTCTCACGCAGCAGCCCTTTGGGGTTGAGTGTCGGGCGAGGAGCAGACCCCAAGAGAGGCGTGAAGTCCCAGGCGCTCGGCTCCAGCGCGGTGGCCCCAGACGTCTCAAGGGCTTCAAGATGTTTCCCTCCAGGTTCTTGGCTAAGGGCCCAGTCGAGGATGAGCTTGGGGGTGTCACTGGGGAACCACTGTGGGGAAGCAAGTCACTAATGTCCATTGGTCTTGCTTGGCTTGGGTGGGAGACAGAGAGAAGTGGACAGGTGTCCACAAATTCCACCTCCCAGGGTGCTCGCGTCCCCTAGCCCAGGTGCAGGGTTGTGGGCTGGCCGTGTTGATGTGGCTTTGTCTTGGGCACCGGATGTCCCGATCTCCCCAAGACAGCTCCCAGGCCCTCCCTCCCCTGGCCACGTCTTCTGGGACAGGGGTGGGGTGGGAAGACAAAGAGCCAGCTTTGAGAACTGGAGAGCCGGAAGTGGGCCGCGGCCTGCCTGCCCACCCACACCCACACCGGCTGTGATCTGGGCAAGTGGGCCCTGCCAAGGCACTGCGGCCGCTGTGACCTGGTGAACTCAGGCTGTGGACAGGCCTGGGCCCAGGACTCCCAGCCTCTGCCTTGACCGCAGCCAGCCCAGTGTGACTGGAAGGTCTCCAGTGGAGGCAGCTGGAGGGTAGGGGAACAGGGCCGGCCCAGGTTTGGTGGCAGCTGGGCAGGGAGCAGATGGAAACTTCTGCCCTGGTGGGGGTGGCCCCTTCCCCTCAACCATGTGGGGTTCTTATAGCCTGGGGTCTCCCTGCCTCATGCCCAGGCCTAGCCCAAGGCAGGCGTGGCTCTGTGGCTGGGTTTCCTTCAGAGCATGTGGTTCAGAGCCTGGCTTGGGTCTCAGACCCCATGTGGCTCCTGGTTCTGTGTGGCTTCGGGCAAACGCCTCAGGCTCTGCCCAGAGCTGGGAGATGAGGGGACCACCACAGGCTCCCGGGGGTTGGGAGGACCAAGGGAGAGGGGGAGAGGCAAGGCCCAGTGCAAAGCTGCACAGCCAGGGCCGGAAACAGACCCTGTGCCCACCGAGGCTGATAAAGGCCCCATGCTGGGCAGGCAGGTTTCCACTTGGCAGGACCTGCCCTGCCCTGGAAGTGGCTTGTGCTCTGTGGGCGCTGGCAGGCTCTGAGGCCAGGGCCGCCATCTGTCAGCTGGCAGAGAGCTTCCCCGGCAGGGTCCCCCGCCTGGGAGCCTGAGGAGCCCCCACCCGTCCTCTCCCTGCTTCCTGCCCAAGTGTTTGCTACCCTCTGGACTCCCAGGAGGCCATGGAGGGGCCCAGGTCCTGCTGGCCGAGGGCCAAGAACCCCATGGAAGTCGGCCTTGGTTTGGACGCTGCTGCCACTGCCTGTGGGGACCTCTGTGTACTGGGCCAGCCTTGGGGACAGGACACAGTCAGAGTGAGAGGCCCCAATGCCTCATCGCAGGGTGGGCAGATGGGCAGCCTGGGCCTTGCTCGTCCACACGGGGTAAGCTGCCAGTGGTGGAGGACAGAGGCCAAGCCTAATGGAGGTTCAGCCTAACAGGCTTCCTGGCCATGCCGACATCTCCTTCCCGGCCCCTGCCCACTCAGACGTACCAGCCCCTAGCCGCTGCCTCCTCTCAAGGCCACCTGCCCCCACGTCCCAGCCCCTGCCTAGACTGAAGTCTCAGCAAAGCCAGCAGGAGCGGGCGGCACTGGAGGGTGAGGCATTGGCGCGGGGCTGAGGAGAGCGGACAGCCTCAGAGCCAGCAGTGGCGTGGTGGCCAGAGTAGCCGTGGAGGTCTGTGGTTCTGCGGGGGAGGGGTGGCCTGGCTTGCCCAGCTCTGACACCCCCAGTTCTCAGTGCTCCATTTCCAGGGGGGAGCTGGGTGAGGCCTCCCATGCAGGGTCCCACTTACCAGGGCTGACTCAGCGCTCCCTCCACTTGCACAATGTGGGGAGCTGTTCCAGGTGTTGGCGTGGCATGACCAGCACACCCCTGTGGTAGGCACAGGACCTGGTGCCAGCTGGGGAGTCCCATGAGCCTCCCTAGACCCCAGCCCACCTGCTGTCCAGAGGAAGGAGCTCAGGAGCAGGCCGTGAAGACGGTGGTGTTGAGATGGGGGCCCTGTCTGAAAGGGGAGCTGAGGAGTTTGTGTGTGGTGGGTGGTGTTTGGGGCCTGCTCTGCCCCCAGACTCCCCATCGCCTGCCCAGGACCCCCCGCACCTCCCAGCCATCCCCCTGCCCCCATGGCAACCCAGCAGCCTGAGAGCTTGTCCTGGATAGGGGTGCCCCAGAGAGCACAGCATGGGGCAGGGGGTCTCTGTCCCCCTCCCCAGCCGGGTGGTGCAGGAGGCTGCCCTGTCTCTGCGTTAGGGTCTGTGCCTTGGGGAGCTGCTGCCACCCCCACCACAACCCTGGCCACAGGGTCCTGGAAGCTTCCCGCCCTGCCCACCCCAACTCAGCACCTTCCTCTGTAGCCTCCATCACTGGGACGATGCAGATGCCACGCCCTCGTCACACACCGTGAGCGGGGGGCTCAGGTCTCTCACCCACACAGCCCTGCAGTGGGGGGCTGGGAAGGTCGGGAGACCCTCGCCAAGGCTGATTGAGGCTGTGAGCACTGGGCGTGTGGGGCTGGGTGCTGGCCACACATGGGCCTTAGCTGCAGCGAGATGAAAGGGACGCAGCTCCTCACTTTTGCACATTTCAAGGGCTCAGCAGCCCCCTGTGGCCTGTGGGTCTTGGATGATGCAGATCTAGAACGTTCTGGCAGCTAGGAGAGCACTGTTGGGTGGGAGGGGGCCTCCGGGGAGGAGGGTCACCCAAGAGAAGGGCCAGGAGCCTGGAGACCCCCAGGACTGGGGGCTGCACAGACAGCTCCTAGCCAGGCCCAAGGCACAGGGGATGGGGAGGGGGCAGCCCTGTTTCTTCCTCCCTCACGTCCCACTCCCCTGCCTCTCCCCCAGCCCCGGCCCCTCCTGCCCTCACCGAGTCCAGGCGGACTCTGTGCCCCCACGAGCTGCACCAGGCATCAGCCTGACCCGGGAGCTCAGGGGTGACCCCCATGTCTGTGCCAAGCCAAGTGGGGTCAGCACGTCCTGTCAGTTGTGGCAGCTTCTGCCAGGCTGTGCTTTAGGGTCGGGGTCTTTCAGGAAGAAGCCATGCAGCCCATCCAGCAACACTAACTCCCCAGGCTCAGGGGGTCCCAAGCACAGGTGTCCTGGGGGTCCCAGCACAGGCAGGACCCACCGTCTCTAAGCTTCCCTTTGACCAAGGTGGGGCCAGGCACCCTGGGAGGCCAGGGCTCAGGCCCAAGGCCCAGGCTAGGAGCTGGGTATGGCGACCGCATTTTTAAAACAGGAAAATTCAGGATGTGCTTTTGGGGTCACTACGAGTGCGCCTCCCCACCCGGCTCTTTGACTTGGGTCCCTTCTTAGGCCTCAGTTTCCCCATCTGAGGGGTGGGTGTGGGGCCATCTGTGGTCACAAAAGTTGCTGACCGTCAGGACCTCGGGAGAATTTGGGGGCAGCTGCCTCCACTTTGGGGTCTTGACTGGCCCAGGGGTCGTCCCAGCCCTGGAGTAGGGTGGGGTGCACGGCGTCTCCCTCTGCAGCCCCACGCTCTGCCCAGGCCTCATCCCCGAGCACTGGGGCTTCCTGTGTGCATTACAAACAGTGCACCCCAGCCCCTGATGTGGGAGAGGAGGAGATGGGCACACTAGGGTCCCAGCAGCTGAAGTACTGGGGTGAAGAGGTGAAGACTGCACCAAGGTACCCCATTCTGGGAGAAAGCAGCAAGGCTGGGGGTGGGGCTGCCCCCTGTCCCCAGCCATGTCCCTCTTAGCTGTGCAGCCACAACAAGCCCCACCGAGGCAGCCCTGGCCCCGGCCCAGCCGGTCTCAGGAACCCACACCACCAGCGTTGACTGCCCAGCCCTGACCTGGTGGGTCCTGACAGACCAGCGCGGTCCAGATGGGGGCCACTGTACAAACTGGGGATACATTTCTAGCTGCTCTGGATGGACTGGAGCTGAACTCTCGCATCCTGGGAGTCCGTTCCTACAAAGTGCCTGGAGAGGTGGAGGGCGATGGGCACTTTCCCGCAGGCACCTCCCCTGCCACTCCCCGGGACCCTCCACAGCCAGCCCACCGTGCCCACGGGCACCGCCACTGGTTTCTTAGGGTCATTCGGAGTCAGGACCCCCACGCTCTCCCCAGCCCTGGCTGGCCCAGGGGCTTGCTGTGTGCACGGCTACCCTGGCACCTGGGGTGAGGCTGTGCTCCCACTGGGTGAATCTCAGGTGTCCCTCTCAGCCAGACGCCTGGAACCCTAGCGCTACCTCCCAGCGGCCACATGCACTCGCCAGGGGCTGCAGACAGCCTGGCTGCTGCGTGGGCCCCGTGGGAAACTCGGGGGCAGCTGGATCGGGGCTTTGAGGGCCAGTACTTGGGGTGTGGCCACCAAGGCCCCAGCTCAGCCTGATGGGGGTGGGGCCCACGTGCCTTTGCCGTCGTGTGACGCAGCCCTGTGTGTGGAAGCCGCAGTGCGCCAATGTGCACTGACTCGCCGGCCGAGGGAAGCTGCGCCCTGTGGCCTCCTCACCAGCCACAGCTCCCAGCTGCACACTGCCGCCCAGGGCTCCGGGAGACGGTGCTGTGGGACGCATCTGTCTTTGTTGCAGAGCCTCTGCCTGTCTTTGGGGGTTCCTGGACAGAGGAGGTCCACCACCCTGTACCCCTGGCGCCGGGCGCCTGCCCCGAGCCGCGTGCGGAGGGCCTGGGTCATCCCGCCGATCAGTGTATCCGAGAACCACAAGCGTCTCCCCTACCCCCTGGTTCAGGTGAGCGGGTGGAGGGGGCGGGAGGGGAGGAAGGGGTGGGCTGGTCCCCAGTGGGCCTCCCTCGTTCCCTAAAGGTCTCCTGGGAGCCAGCGGGGCCCCATTTCAGGGCAGAGCTGGGGCAGGACTCACCCACCTTGCCAGGGCTCTGGGCTTCCAACCTGGGTCTACAGCAGGGCTGAAACCCTCCCCTTTGCCCCAGGCCTCAGGGGAGTCCAGAGCTGCTCCCACCCCACGTGCACCTCTGGTGGACACATTCCACGTTAGGCTGCACGCTCGGGCGTGATTTTTGTCTGTGTGTTCGCCGACGCTGAGCAGATGGAGGTGAAGGTGAACTGCCTTGCGGAGTGTCAGCTTCACACACCCAAAATCGCCCCAGAGACCAGGGCCCTGAGGACACCAGGGGCTGAGCCTGAAATGAGGCTGCAGGACGGGGCACCCTTGGGGCCACAAGCTGAGCTGTCCCCAGCCCAGCACAGCTCCTCACTGGGTACCAGGCTCCGTCCTCCAGTCCTAGGAGGGTTCGACCTGCCCTGCTGTCAGCCAGGGAGGGGCCTGAGGGGCTGCAGAGAGGGCAGAGGCCCCCGCCCGCAGCAGCTCTCCCCAGCCCCATTTCCTGCCCCACAGATCAAGTCAGACAAGCAGCAGCTGGGCAGCGTCATCTACAGCATCCAGGGACCCGGCGTGGACGAGGAGCCCCGGGGCGTCTTCTCTATCGACAAGTTCACGGGGAAGGTGTTCCTCAATGCCACGCTGGACCGTGAGAAGACCGACCGCTTCAGGGTATGGATCTGCGCGGTCCGGCCTGTGCCCGTCAAGCAGGCCTGGTGGGAATCCAGTACTCCTCCTCCCCATCAGGCTTCTCCTCCAGCTCGGTGGGCTTCAGGCCAGACTGCTGGTCCTGCAAGATCCAGGCACCCTTAAGTGAGGGGCCAGGTACGGGGGTCTGGGACCAAGGCCCTGCAGCCTGAGGAGGCAGCTGTTTAGGGTGATGTTCCCGTTTAACTGGAGGGCAGACAGAGGTCCCGTGGAGGAGCGGCGTGGTTCTGCCCGGGAGGAGCGCGCTGCAGCCGCTGTAGCTTTGTGGCTGCACCACAGCCAGCTCCGCACTGGTCCTGGGAGCTCAGGAACGTCGTGAAGAATCTCTAAATAGTGTTTTTTGGGTTTTTTTTGTGAGTTGGAGCTTCACTCTGTCGCCCAGGCTGGAGTGCAGTGGCACAATCTCGACAGACTGCAATCTCTACCTCCCGGGTTTAAGCGATTGTCCTGCCTCAGCCTCCTGAGTATCTGGGATTACAGGCGCCCACCACCATGCCTAGTTAATTTTTGTATTTTTAGTAGAGACGGGGTTTCACCATGTTGGCCTCCCAAAGTGCTGGGATTACAGCCCTGAGCCACCACGCCCGGCCTCCCAGAGTGCTGGGGTTACAGGCGGGAGCCACCACGCCTGGCCCCAAAATAATGTTGATCCCAGTGGCCGCCACTGTTCTCGGGAGTGGGATTAGTCAGGGAAGAAACCACTGATGCCCCTGGGATTCTGAGGTCTGAGAGAAGGGGCAGTGAGTGCTGGGCGCGGTGGTTCATACCTGGAATCCCAGCACTTCGGGAGGCCGAGGCAGGAGGATTGCTTGAAGCCAATAGTTCGAGACCAGGCTGGGCATCAAAGTGAGGCCTTATCTCTACAAAAATTTAAAAAAACGGTAAAATTGCCAGCAGTGTTGCTGCATGCCTGTGGTCCCAGCTACTTGGAAGGCTGAGGTGCCAGGATCCCCCCGGAGATCGACGCTGCCTAAGTTGTGATTGCGCCGCTGTGCTCAGCCTAGGTGACAGAGGAAGACCCTCTCTCAAAAAACAAAAGAAGAAGAAGAAGAAGAAGAAGAAGAAGAAGAAGAAGAAGAGGCTGGGCACGGTGGCTCATGCCTGTAATCCCAGCACTTTGGGAGGCCGAGGCGGGTGGATCATGAGGTCAGGAGATCAAGACCCTCCTGGCTAACACGGTGAAACCCCATCTGTACTAAAAATACAAAAAATTAGCCAGGTGTGGTGGCGGCGCCTGTAGTCCCAGCTACTCGGGAGGCTGAGGCAGGAGAATGGCGTGAGCCCGGTTGGCAGAGTTTGCAGTGAGCCGAGATCGTGCCACTGCACTCCAGCCTGGGTGACAGAGCGAGACTCCGTTTCAAAAAAAAAAGAAAGAAAAAGAAAAGAGGATCGGGCGCGGTGGCTCATGCCCATAATCCCAGCAGTTTGGGAGGCTGAGGCAGGCAGATCTCAAGGTCAATAGATCAAGACCATCTTGGCTAACATGGTGAAACCCTGTCTCTACTAAAAAGTACAAAAGTTAGCTGGGCACTCTGGCATGCACCTGTAGTCCCAGCTACTCAGGAGGCTGAGACAGGAGAGTCACTTGAACCCGGGAGGCAGAGGTTGAAGTTAGCTGAGATCTTGCCACTGCACTCCAGCCTGGTGGCAGAGAGAGACTCTGTCTCAAAAAAAAAAAAA
>NW_012098098.1:6740237-6744324 GCF_000951045.1 Mandrillus leucophaeus
GGAGAATGACATGAACCCAGGAGGTGGAGCTTGCAGTGAGCCAAGATCGCACCACCGCACTCCAGCCTGGGTGACAGAGCGAGACTCTGTCTAAAAAAAAAAAAAAAAGAAAAAGTAATTTCATACCTGATGTGAGGAAAGGATGCTTCCTGCCTTTGCCTTTGCAGGAAGCAAAATTTCCTTTTATTTGCCCCGAATCTTCCTTTAGACTTCGAGAACCAGTCCTTTGATCCCTTACATCAAATGTTATTAGAGAGTATTTTTCACTTGGAAACTGTAATTGTGCCCATTCTCCAAAAGGATGGGAGGCCTTTAAAATGTCATGTGCACAGGGGAATTAGACTTCAGGAGGAGGCTGGGCGTGGTGGCTCACGCCTGTAATCCCAGCACTTTGGGAGACCGAGGTGTATCACCTGAGGTCAGGAGTTCGAGACCAGCCTGGCTAACATGATGAAACCTCATTTCTACTGAAAATACAAACAATTAGCTGGGCATGGTGGAGTGTGCCTGTAATCCCAGCTACTCGGGAGGCTGAGGCAGGAGAATCGCTTGAACCCGGCAGGCGGAGGTTGCAGTGAGCTGAGACCATGCCATTAAACTCCAGCCTGGGCAATAAGAGCGAAACTCCATCTAAAAATAAAACAACAACAACAACAACAACAATAACAAAAAAAAAACTTCAGGAGGAACCAAGACCATAGAGAGAAAGGGAGAGAGATTAGGAACCCTTTGAGAGCCTTACTTTAGTCACACATGAAGCAGCTGTGAGCTTCCTGGCAGCCAAGGCAAGCAGGGAAAATGGCACCTGCTCTGTCTGCTAAGAGAAGGTGGCTCCCGTTCAGGGACATTCTCAGCCACTGTGACAGATACCCCACCCTGTGCTGTTTGTCTCCTGTTTAAGTTGGTGTTTCCAGCTGGAGACAAAGTCTGAACATGCTGTCTCTTTCGCATGGCCCTAATGGGAGCCACAGAAATTTGGGGCCCACAGAGCCAGCCCTTGCTCTGTGTTTGAACAGCTAAGAGCGTTTGCCCTGGACCTGGGAGGATCCACCCTGGAGGACCCCACGGACCTGGAGATTGTAGTTGTGGATCAGAACGACAACCGGCCAGTGTTCCTGCAGGAGGCGTTCACCGGCCGCGTGCTGGAGGGCGCAGCCCCAGGTGAGACAGGACGGCGGCCCCGGGCTGGGAGGGGCTGCAGGGAAGGGCTCTGCGAAGCCAGAAATCCAGGATGTCCCTCAAGCAAGAATTCCAGAGGCCCCTCGGAGAGTCTAAAAATAAGTAAACAGGTCTCCGAGGAATGTCCGTTTCCACAGGTCAACTCAAGCCACTTCCCATTTCAATATAAATTTCAGACCCAAAAATCTGTGCCTGGGAGTGGAGGGTTTTCAGGGGTCCTGTTCTCCCCAAAAGCAAATGACTTCTCCCTCCTGCTGAGGGGGCATCTGGAGCCAAGCACACCCCATCCTCACCCTGTACTCACGCAGGGTCCGAAGCACCCACAGGCATCCCTTGGTTGTGATTCACCCCAAACCCGGGTTGGCCTGCAAGCCCCAGTCACGGGCTCGTTCCCACCTCCCTGGGGGCCCGTGGTAAAGACCTGGCGGAGGGACACAGGCCCCCTCGTGTCTGGGGCTACCAGGGACTGTGGCCAGGCCTGGCCCAGGCTCAGGCTTGGAGGCTCATATCCTGCCTCAGTTTCCTTCCTGTGTCTGTGGCACGGCCTCCGCGCCTCGTTCTGTCCCAGGTGACAGACAGCACGTCCTGGCTCCAGCTGTCCCGGGGGGGAGGTCACAGCCGGCCAGGAGCTGCTCCCCAGTATGGCCCGAAGCCTGTGCTTCCCACCCCACCTCGGTGGCTCAGTCCCCCTGAGCTGCCAGAGGAGTCAGATCTAAATCTCAGGAGAGGGAAATGGGGGGGAGGTGAAGCATAGCCCTACCACAGGTGGCTTCCTCTAGCAGCACCTTCCCGAGTGCTGCTTCCCACAGCAGGTGGGGCTGGGGCTCTGGCCTCCACAGACGCGGTGTGCGTCCTCCACTCAACTGCCGTGTGTCCTCTGTTTTATCCTGCCCGTGCATCCTCTGTTCAGCCTGCCCATGAGTCCTCTGTCACCCTGGATGCCAGCAGCTCCTGGAGGCCCCCCGCTAGCTAGCCCAGTCTGACCCAGTGCCCTCAGTCCCTGCACCGGGCAGGCACAGGAGCCAGCACCTGTCCCAGGAGCATCCTATGTTCCTGTGCTGCGACCCCATAAACAGTACAAGCCGGGCAAAAGGCTTCCACCACATCGGTGGCCTGGACACGGCGTGGTGAACTTCAGGGGCAGCGGGAAGCATCTGGACTTGGGGGTTGCCGCGTGTAGGCCGCCTTGGTGACGCGAACAGCAACATGGACTGACTGCCCCATCTGGGGTCAAGCCGTGCTGGAACCAGGGAGCCTGTGCACACGAGGTGCCCCCGTGCCCCTCACGATGCCCCCAGCCCATCGGCCCTGTGGACGCTGACCCTCATGCCTCCCTGTGCTTCCCAGGCACCTATGTGACCAGGGCGGAGGCCACAGATGCCGACGACCCCGAGACGGACAACGCAGCACTGCGGTTCTCCATCCTGCAGCAGGGCGGCCCCGAGCTCTTCAGCATCGACGAGCTCACAGGCGAGATCCGCACCGTGCAAGTGGGGCTGGACCGTGAGGTGAGGTGGCACCCTGGCAGCTCCACCCCGCACAGCCAGAGCAGCCCATCTCCTGTGGGTCCCTCTGCCCCCAGCCTGCCCACCCCAGACACTCCTGTCCCTACCGTCGCTGCAGAGCTGGCAGTGGCCCTGGCTCCCGAGGAGATGGCGTGGGGTGAACCCACTGATGCACAGACAGGAGCCGCACTGGCCCAGGCGGGAGGGATCTGGTCCACTTAGAGCGTGAGGGGCCCGGCACAGGGCAGGGCTCCCCAAGCAGCCCCTTCCCTCTCAGCTTCATGGCAACAGCTCCCCGCTAGTAAGTAACTAGCTCCTTCTGTCAGGGCCCCCGCTGCCCCTTGCTTTCGGACTTCTGTGCTCCCCAAAGACCCCCCTTGAGTCAGCCCCGCTGGGAAGCCCTCCTGGTTACACTGTGTTATGTGGTCTTTGTCCATTTCTGTCCCTGCCACTAACCACGGCTCCCCAGGGCAGGGTCCCAAGCTCACTGGTATGCTAGGCACTGAACACACAGTAGGTGCTCTGTAAACGCTTACCCAGCGCACAGTAGGTGCTCTGTAAACGCTTACCCAGCGCACAGTAGGTGCTCTGTAAATGCTTATCCAGCGCCATAGGCTGGGGCAGCACCACAGCCGCATGCACTTAGGATCAGGGCAGGATTCTCAGGGCCATTTGGAGTCTTCAACACCCACTGGGCGCTCCCGTAGGAACTGAGCTGGCCAGGTGGCCTGGCTCCCGCCCCTGACCAGTCCCTATGTGGCCTACCTGGGCCTTCATCTTCTGACTCTGTGCCCCACATCCCCAGGTGGTCGCGGTGTACAATCTGACCCTGCAGGTGGCAGACATGTCCGGAGACGGCCTCACAGCCACTGCCTCAGCCATCATCACCCTTGATGACATCAATGACAATGCCCCCGAGTTCACCAGGGACGAGGTGCTGCTGCTGTCCCTCCCTCAAAAGTAGCCCCTGCTTAGAGCTGCCTTCCCTTCTTGGGCTCCTGCAGAAGGCAGGGGGCTTCATGATGGGCCCGGGGGTGGTGCGTGGCAGCATGTGAATGGAGTCAGAGCTGGGAGAGAGGCCCTTGGGGAGAAGCAGCCCGTAGGGCCCTCTGGGACCATCTAGCATCGGGGAGCAAGTCTCCCTCCGGCCCTTGCTGTATGGGAAGGGAGCATGAAGCTGAGCCCACAGAGGAGGACCATGGAGGCCCCTGGGGGGCAGTGACTCACACAGACAGACCTGAGGACACCCAGTGGGTGGGGAGCAGCTTCGGCAGGAGCAAGGGAGGACATTCCTGCTGGGAGGCAGGAGGGAGGCTGGGAGGGGTGGGTGAGCTGAGGGCCCTGAGGGCCCCGCCCATGCTTTCCCCCCAGCCCTGCTGGTAACTGGGGCTGGGATCCCCCCC
>NW_012098098.1:6745769-6747689 GCF_000951045.1 Mandrillus leucophaeus
CTGAAACCCCTGCAGAGCGTGTGCTTGGACCTTGGGCTTCTCCCCAACCACCACCACACACAACCAGCATTTTAATAATATTATTTGTGCCTTCTCGTCCTGCATAATTTGTTTTTTCAAGGTTAAAAAGGGGCAGAAGGAAAGTACAGGCACTGTGGACAGACCCAAGGAGTGGCTCCCCCATGGCACCCACCCTCAGGTGCCCACACTTGCATTGGGTGAGTGACGGGCTGTGCTTCCTTCCCTCAGGCCTTGGACTATGAGAGCTGTGAACACTACGAGCTCAAAGTGTTGGTGCAGAATGAGGCCCCGCTGCAGGCAGCTGCCCCCAGGGCCGAGCGGAGCCAGGCCAAGGTCCGCGTGCATGTGCAGGACACCAACGAGCCCCCCGTGTTCCAGGAGAACCCACTTCGGACCAGCCTAGCAGAGGGGGCACCCCCAGGCACTCTGGTGGCCATCTTCTCTGCCTGGGACCCTGACACAGAGCAGCTGCAGAGGCTCAGGTGGGGATCCTGAGGCACTGGTGGAGGCAGAGGAGGCTAACGGCCCCATTCCTGCTTCGGGTGCCCCTGACCCCTGGGCTCTGAGGGTCAGAGGGCGTAGCGGCCATTTGCTGGTGTGGGTTCCTGAAGGTCTGGAGGGTCTCGAGTCCCAAGCATCCCCGTGTGTGCATGTTGGGGTGACCTCACCCCCTAGGGCAGGCCCGGCTCCAGCCTGTGCATGCCACAGTCTGTCCCTGCCAGCCGTGTCCATCCCCGGAGGCCCCTGTTCCCAAGAGACTGGCCGTTCACATCTCATTTCACCCCAAGCCTGGCCCTGTGAATCCCTGTCTGTGTCCGCGGTGCCCAGGAAGGGCGAGCACCGACTGGGGCTTAACTAGGTTGCCACACTGTCTCAGGGCCCTGGACAGCTTGCCTGCCCTCCCTGAGCCTCAGTTTCCTCACCTCACAGGAGGTGCCAGTGACTGCAGCTCCCATCATATGCACATGGGTTGTGTGTACATGTGTGTGTGCACATGTGTGGTACATACGTGTGGTGTATAGGTATGGGGGGAGGGTTGTGCAAGGTGTGAGAGTGTCTATGGGTATATATGTGCATGTGTGTGTGCTGTGCATACGCATGTATGTGTATGTGGTATATACATGTGTGTGCATGCGTGTGCATGGAAGGGTGTGTGTGTACACGTGTAGTGTGTGCATGTGTGCATGCATGTGGTAGGTGTGTGTGTGCCTGTGTGTGTGTGCAGTGCATGTCATGCACCCATACCTGACCACACCTGTGGGGCCCTGGGATAAACTCAGATCCCACTCTTCCCCTCCCCTGTATCAGCTACTCCAAGGACTACGACCCGGAAGACTGGTTGCAAGTGGACGCAGCCACTGGCCGGATCCAGACCCAGCGGGTGCTAAGCCCGGCGTCCCCCTTCCTCAAGGGCGGCTGGTACAGAGCCATTGTCCTGGCCCAGGATGACGGTGAGCGGTGCGGCTGGCTTGGGGCTCCCTGACCCGGCTTTGTCCCGGCTGAGCACCCCTGCCGGTGTCCAAGGGCTCTGCCCATTGCCGCCCGGGGGTTCAGAGCTGCACACCCCTCTGAGCCGACTGGTGGGGCGGGCTGGGGTGTTGGGGTGGGGTCACCGAGCCACAGCCCTCTCGCCTGCAGCCCCCCAGCCCCGCACCGCCACCGGCACCCTGTCCATTGAGATCCTGGAGGTGAACGACCACGCACCCGTACTGGCCCTGCCGCCACCAGGCAGCCTGTGCAGCGAACCGCACCAGGGTCCCGGCCTCCTCCTGGGCGCCACGGATGAGGACCTGCCCCCCCACGGGGCCCCCTTCCACTTCCAGCTGAGCCCCAGGCTCCCAGAGCTCGGCCGGAACTGGAGCCTCAGCCAAGTCAACGGTGCGCTCTCCCCCACCGCCG
>NW_012098098.1:6748374-6756220 GCF_000951045.1 Mandrillus leucophaeus
CTGGCCAGCGCCCTCCTGCTGCTGGGTGAGTGAGCGCCCACCTCCACCTGGACCCTCAGACCCTCGGACCCTCCTCCCCAGGCCGCCCGCTGCTAACCAGCCACGCCCCTTCCTCCCCAGTTCGGGCTCCTTCTCCCTAACCCCGCCCCGCTCAGCACAAGACACGCCCCTTCCTCCCCGGCCCCGCCTCCTCCCCGGCCCCACTCTCATTACCAGCCACGCCCCTTCCACTCAACCCCGCCCAGTCTTTGCCAGCCACGCCCCATCCCCCAAGCCAGCCCCTCCTTACCAGCCACGCCCCCTCCTCCCCAACCCGGCTCCTCCATGCCAGACACGCCCTTTCCCAAGCTCCGCCCCCTCAACCCCTTCCCTGGTTACCAGCCATGCTCCCTTTTGCCCCGCCCCGCCCCCTCTTCCCACCTCCCTCGCAGCCCGGCCCCTGAAGTCGCGTCCTGTTCCTGGCCCCAGCCTGCGTCCCCTCATTCCCCAGTGCTAGTCCTGCTCGTGGCACTCCGGGCACGGTTCCGGCAGCAGTCGCGGGGCAAGGGGCTGCTGCACGGCCCCCAGGACGACCTTCGAGACAATGTCCTCAACTACGATGAGCAGGGAGGCGGGGAGGAGGACCAGGTGAGGGGGCAGGCGTGGGTGGGGAGGGGTCCCCAAGGAACCCAGGTCGCGGGCCTTCATACAACAAGCTGGCCAGGAGCCTCTACCTGAGACCTCCACCAGGGCCACCCGAGGGATGCCTGGCTCTGTTCCACGTCCTCGCCCACAGGACGCCTATGACATCAGCCAGCTGCGTCACCCGACAGCGCTGAGCCTGCCTCTGGGGCCGCCGCCACTTCGCAGAGATGCCCCACAGAGCCGCCTGCACCCGCAGCCACCCCGAGCGCTGCCCACCAGCCCCCTGGACATCGCCGACTTCATCAGTGATGTAGGTGCTCCTGGGGGACACCCCAGTCACACTGGCACGCACAGGTGCACACACATATGCACATTTACACACCTGCACATGCATGCACTTATGTACCACCCAAGGACACCGCACAGCAAGATGATGTGTGGGCGGGAGTGTGGAAGCCCCACTGCCACCGTCCGAACTGGGCCCTCAGCTTCCACCCACCATGCAGGTCTTTGCATGAATGGAGTGGCGGTGGCCACAGACCCATCCACTGCCCTGTGTCCACCGTGGAGTGGGTGGGGGAGCCCCGGGAGCACCCCTTGGGCTTTGGTGGCTCTCAGTGGAATCAAGGCCTCCCTAGGAGCCCCTCTGGACGCAGTGTTAATGATTCCCTGCGGTCCACAGGGTGAACATGAACATGGGAAATCTGGGGTGGGGGCTGCACAGGGAACCCTCCTCTGCACCTGTAGCACCTGACTCGGAGAAAGCCCTCAGCGAAGGTGTACACCCCCAGTTAGGAGCGTGCATGTCCCCATGAGCTAAGAGGACAGACGTGCAGACAGAGCCTCCAAAAGGCAGGCGGGCCGTCCTGTGGATGGAGGTGTCCGGGAGGTTCAGGTTCTGCCTTGAGTGGACAGAGGCCGCCGGGATGAGGAGACCAGGGTGATGGGGAGCAACCCCTTCCCACCTTGCTGGGGCAGGGCAGAGCCCTGGGGGACGGGCTGGCCGCTGGCCTAATCCTGAGGAAGGGGCAGTCCACGGCCCCCTCTTCATGGTCCTGCTGCTGTGCCCTCAGGACGCTTTGCCCTCAGGTCTGCTGTGCCCCTCAGACCTCACCCCAGACATAGGCAGCTTCCCCTTCCTGAGCCTCTGCCTTAAGCTGACTTCGCCCTAGGCTGTGGCCATGGCGGTGGGGCACCTGCTGGCCCCTCCGTGCATCCTGAGCTCTCCTGGCCTCTTTGCAGGGTTTGGAGGCTGCAGATAGTGACCCCAGTGTGCCGCCTTACGACACAGCCCTCATCTATGACTACGAGGGTGATGGCTCGGTGGCGGGGACCCTGAGCTCCATCTTGTCCAGCCAGGGCGATGAGGACCAAGACTACGACTACCTCAGGGACTGGGGGCCCCGCTTCGCCCGGCTGGCAGACATGTACGGGAACCCATGAGGGTCGGAGCAAGGGGCCAGATGGGACCACGGGGCCAGGGAGGGTCTTTCTCCCAGGGCACCTCTACCCAGACACAGAGGCCGGACAGCCTGACCCTGGGGCACAACTGGACACGCCACTCCCCGGCCGCGTGGCAGCGATGGCCCCTGCAGAGGCAGCCTGAGGTCACCGGGCCTGACTCCCACGGGCCTGGGGCAGCCTCCTTCCTGCAGGCGAGGGCCCAAGTCTGGGGGCAGAACCTGAGTGTGGATGGGGCAGCCAGGAAGAGGACCCTTCCTGCCGGGGTGGGAAAAGTTTCTCTCCTTCGGCCCCATGGGGGTCACCCCCCTAGTCCCACCTTTGCCTCCTACCAGTGGATCTCATCTTTGTACGAAAGACAGAAACCTCCTGGGTAAATCTGAATGAAAACCGTGCTAGTCTCTCTCATGTGGGGCGGGCGCCCAGTGCCACACTGACCATGAAGGGGATGGGGCCAGTGAGGCCTGGCCTGGCAGAGACCTGAGAGCTGGGCCCCCATCCCACCCTGCTTGGCTGGGGCAGGGGGCGACCGGGGGCTGCCACTACCTGGACAGGGACTATGGAGCAGCTGCTGACACCCTGGCTCCTCACTAGTGAGCCCAGAGGTGGGGAGCAGGCACAGGTGAGGCCCCTCCAGGCCCCAGGTGTGGCCTGAGGGAAAAACCAGGGAACCAGTTCCATGGAAGCCTTTATCCTCCACACCTGCTGGGTGTGGCCAGGGAGGAGACCCAGGGCCTCCCAGTGCCTGGGGCCTGGCTGAGGACACCTTCATGCTGTCCCCATGGCTCCACCTGCACTGAGACACGGGCTTCTGAGGCGAATGTGTCTCCCCTGGACCAGATGTCTGGGTTACTCAGTCATGCTCCAGGTCTTGACCTCGGTCCCATTCTGGCTCCCAGGGCCACCAGGCAGGACTAGCGCTGCTCGGGGGTGTGGCCAGCCCAGCAGGAGTCGGAGGGCGACAGCAGGGGCAGGTGGTCCTGGCGGGGGCAGCCCCGCAGGAGTGGGGAGCGACACAGGCGGTCGGCGTCCTGCAGGGACTGCGGCAGCCCTCGGCCTCGGCTCTCAGGCAGCAGCAGGACACACAGCAGGGCAAGGACAGCAAGGGAGGCGAAGACGATGTGTTGCAGAAAGAAGCCGTGTCGGCCGTGCAGGGCATCCAGGGGGTCAGCTGCCTGGCCCAGGAACCCGGCCCCCAGCACTAGGCCCAGCCCGGCCCCCCTGTGGGAGAGAGTGCGTTGGGGGCAGCTGGTGGGGCAACAGATCTGGGGACATGCACGTGACTCCAGAGTGAGCGGCAGGAAGGCCCGGCCTCCGCAGAGCCTGAGGTTTGCTGGCTGAGGATAATTTGAAAAATTGTTTTGGGAAAACCTCTTTCTCGTCCTGGAGCACTTTTTCCTCTGTTCATTATAAGACTGGAAAGTGACCGGGCGCGGTGGCTCACGCCTGTAATCCCAGCACTTTGGGAGGCTGAGGTGGGTGGATCACGAGATCAGGAGATCGAGACCATCCTGGCTATCATGGTGAAACCCTGTCTCTACTAAAAATACAAAAATTAGCTGTGCACGGTGGCACGTGCCTGTAATCCCAGCTACTCGGGAGGCTGAGGCAGGAGAATCGCTTGGACCAGAGTTGGAGGTTGCAGCGAGCTGAGATCGTACAACTGCACTCCAGCCTGGTGACAGAGCGAGACTCCATCTCAAAAAAAAAAAAAGATTGGAAAGTGATGGTTTCCCCTGGAATTCTGCCATTGCTGGAGGCTTCCTCATCTCACGCCCAGGCTGCACACCCCGCTTCAGGCCTGCATGGCCTTCCCTCCCCTTCCCAGTTCCTGAGTCATCTGCCCAGAGCCTTCTGTGGGCAGTGGCCCCCGCCATCCAGGAGCAGGGGGCTCCAGTGCTTCACCTCGAGTCCTTACTGAATGGAGGAATCACAGGCAGGAACCTGAGTGGGGTGTGGGGACAGGGCCTCCTGTCCACCTGGGCCCTCCTCCCCAGGGGGAGCCCTGGACCCTGCTGTGTGGCCGGGCAGCCCTGAAGCTCACCTGATCACCGTGGGGAAGACCTCAGCTGCAAAGAGGCTGCTGAGTGCAGACACAGCCCTGGAAGCCAGGAGCCCCAGGACAGAGAGGGACAGCATGGTCCAGCCTGGCAGATCTGAGGACAAAGGATAGGGGTTCCCAGCCTTTCCCCCAAGGCCTTCCACCCTGGCCACTCAAGGCCCCTCCCCAGAAAACCACACTGCTTGTCTGGCGACCCACTTCCCAGGCCTCCTTCTCCAGCCCCTCTGAGAAACCTGGCAGGGGAACCTGTCCTCTGCAGCCTGATTCCAGCCTGGCTTGGATTCTAAGGATATTAGAATCCTGACCCCAAGTCACAGCCACACCGACCACCTCCACCCAAGCCTGCGCTCAGCTACTGCTGTGCTGTCTACTGTCTTCGCAATTTCGAGAACCATCCTAAAATCTTGAATACTTTGGAAGCAAGGCCTGCATTTCATTTTGCACCCAGCTCCACACACCATGTGGCCGGCCCTGAGTATATGGGCCCTCCCACGCCAGCCCATGGCCGGCCTCGGCCACCTGGAACTCTGGGAAGAGCTTTACCCAGCCTGGTCTCCCGACCTCTCATGCCTGTGCTGCATTCTGTGGCTGGGGCAGGTGTTTTAGGCTCAGACAGGCTCCTTCCTTTAGGCCAGTCACAAAAGCACCTTTTGGACCTTCCAAAAGGATCAGAGGAAAACAAACAGCAGCTGGCCTTGGGCCGCCGCCCCAGCCTGCTCCCCCATCAGCACTATGGCCCCCTGGTGGGGCAGACCCTCAGCCCAAACACAATGGCCCCTGTATGGCCTGCGGGGCCCCAAGCTCACACTGGGCCCCGGCGAGGAGCAGCAGGGATGCCAGGCCTGTGGCCATGGTGCCCAGCAGCAGGACGGGGCGGCGTCCACAGCGATCTGCGGTCAGGAGCAGGAAGACCAAGGCTGCCGCCTCCAGGCCGGCCTCCACGAAGTAGGGCAGGTAGAAGGTCGGCACCTGAGGTGCCAGGCTGCGGCGGAAGCTGGCTCTGATGCCTTCACCAACCAGCCTGGGAGAGAGGGCAAAGCTATGGGCCCAGCCAGAGCTGGGGACTCTGGGGACCACACACCCACCCCCGGGGGAATGTGCAGGACCCCAGCCCTTCCTCAACTCACGAGCTGAAGCCCAAGATAAGTCCATTTCTCCAGGTGACTTGGGTGCGCAGGAGCCCCAGCGGGGACTGGTACTGGGGCTGGGGGCTCCCCGCAGACAGCATGGCCAGCTCTGTAGTCACAGAGACGTGAAGGGAGGGCGGTGACGAGCAGTGCGTCTCCAAAGCCCTCCTCCAGTACCCGAATCTCCCTCCTCCCTGGTAGGCGCCTGACCTGTAACCAGGGAGCTCTCCTCCAAGGAACTGTCCTCGGGGTCCACGCCGCTGGCTTCTGCAAAGTGCCATAGGATCTTTCTGGCTCGAGCTACCTGACGTGTGGCCAGCAGCCAGCAGGGAGACTCAGGGAACAGGGCCGGGAACCTGCAGGGTTGGTGAGGATGCCCACGGCTCCCTCCACCTCCTCCTGGAAGGAGAGGCAGAGGCCAGGGCCCCCACCCTACCCCTAGGCTTGGGGCAGGACATCACTGTGGTTCTCTGTGACCCTGTGACCCAGCCACTTACCTGGTGTGGGAGGGAAATTACACACTCAGCCCCCATGGGGGCTGCTGTCCCAGCTCCCACCACACTTACCCCCAAAAGAGCAGCAAGAGTCCACTCATCAGGGCGCCCAGCCCCTGCAGAAGACGCCAGTCCTGCACAAGCGCAGCCAGGCCGGGCAGCAGCAGGGTGCCTGCCACTGAGAAAAGGCCAGCCCCCATGGAGAAGGCCAGGCGGTGCGGAGGGTCACACAACTCCAGGCCTGGGCAGACACAGACAGGCCGAGGTGGAGGCCTCGGGGAGGAATGGAACAGTTCCATGGGGAACTGCGGTGACCCTATCGGTGACCTGCCCAGGAGCGGGATGCCCAAGGGGGACTCACTGCTCACCGTCCCTGCAGCTCAGGGCGCTCGGCAAGGGAGCCTCAGAGGCCTGCGGGCCACCCACTGCCCCTCCCCCAGTATCAGCAGCCCCCATGGTACTCACGAGCCAGGTACAGGGCGAGGAGGGCCCCTGCCAATGTCCCCCCGTGGAGTAGGCGCAGGACCAGCAGGGTAGGGAAGCTGGCAGCCAGGGCCTCACTGGCCCCCAGGCCTGTGGCCAGCATCAGGGAGGCCACAAAAACTGTCCGGCGGCCAAACCTGGTGGGCAGTGGGGGACATGCTTGGACAGTGTCAGGATAATGCAGGGTCCAACCTTCATCCTGGCAGCACCAGGTCTAGCTGAACCCTGAGAGCAGGCGGAGGGCAGGGCTACTGGGCAGCAGGAAAAGAGAAGGGGCCTCACCGGTCACAGCCTGCTCCCAGGACGACACAGCCCAGCAGCCAGCCCAGGAGGTGGCTCACCTGCTCCAGCGGGACCTTCCAGCCGTCTCCACACACGAGGTTCCACTGTGGGGAACAGCAGCCACGTGGAGGCCAGCTCAGGACCCTCCCCTGTCTCCTCGCCGGGAACAGGTGCAAGGAGTCCCAGAATGGCTACGGGAAGGGGCCCTCCATGTCCTGCTCAATCCGTCCATGGAGAGAAGGGGAAACTGAGGCATGAGAGGACAAGGGGCTTGGTCCCAGTCACACAGCAGCCTCTCTGGACTCTGGCACTCCCTGCAAAGGGTTCGGGGGGCATCTGCCCACCCTGTTTTCTGCTTGTCCCTAGATAGGGCCTCCCCACTTTTGTACACCATTGCTCTCCCTCCAACGTGGGGCCGAATCTTGTCCCACCTGTTTCCACCTCCTATTCCGAGGGACCCAAGGGACGGCCACGGTGGCGTCATAGACACAGCCCCCATCCCACCCGGCCAAGGGTCATAGCCATGATGCAGGCCTAAGAAATGAGCCCCAGCACCTGCGCTGGTGCCCACGCCCTCCCTGCCCTGCCCATTTCAAGAGGGACTCGGGCAGCCGCTGGAGAGCTGTGCTCAGCTGCATTTCCCGGTGAGGCCCTTGACCCTTGACCTCAGCTCTGCGCCTCCCCCCACCCCTTCCAGTTCCTGGGTCTTCTTGCCAAGCTTAATCTACTGCTGGGGGCGGTGCTATGCCCGAGGTTCTACTTTCAAACCTGACGTTTTGTGAAAGCTGATGGGGCATTCCTGGATCCAGGAGCCAAACAGGAGGGCAGGTGGGAGGTGGGAGCGAGCGCGGTGGAGAGAGAAGCCCGGCGGGTTCCAGGGCCCCAGGCAGCCCTTGCGGAGATGTGGCAACCCCGTCCCAGTTTCCACAATGGGGCCAGTCCTCCCAGGTGGGGGGTGGGGGCCGCGGGGTAAAGGCTGCCGCAGCGGTGGGCAGGTCTCAGCCCCAGCGTGGAAAGGGATGAAAGGGGCCTGGAGGTCCCTGCCCCCCGCCTCCCCATCTCTTCTCGCGCAGACCGTCAAGGTTTCCCTTCAGGCAATGCTGCCTCCAGCCCAGCCTCCGCGCTCCTCGCCGATGGGAAGCCCACCTTTCCTAGTCTGTGCTGACCACCTCAGTCCCTCCGAGCAGACTCTGCCTTGGCAAGCCAGCCCAAAGCCACGGTCTGCTCCAGACGCTGGCGGTCGTGAGGCAGATTCCAGGCCCTGCTCCCCCACCGGTGCGGGCCGCCCTCGCCGTCAGCTCCAGTCCTCCTGA
>NW_012098098.1:6761050-6763614 GCF_000951045.1 Mandrillus leucophaeus
CGGTGCAGCCCTGCGCGCTGTGGCTGTTGTGTTCCGGCGTCTTTCGCTTAGAATCGCGTCTTCAGGGTTCGTCCGCGGCGGAGCGGGGGTCAGGCCCGCGGTGCTTTCCAGGAGGGAAGAATATTCCGTGGACGGAGCCCGCACGTTTCTGTCTTCGTCTGTTGATGGGCGGTGGGTTGTGTCTACTTTTTGCCTTTTGTGTCCAGTGACACGATGAACATTTTCGTGCAAGTATTTGGGTGCCCGTTTCCATTTATCTTTGGTGTATGTCCAGGCGTGGAATAGCCGGGCCATAGGCGGTGAACTTGGTGAAACCGCAGAACGGTTTTCCGCAGCGGTGGTTCGATTTCACCACCAGCAATACAGGCGGGTTCCCGTTCCCCGCCATCCTTGCCAATAACCACCTTCCCTTTTGTTTCAGTTATTTTGTTGTGGTAAAACACAACAAAACGTGTTATCTTAACCATTTTAAGTGTGCAGTTCAGTGGTATCAAATACATTCACAGTATGCTGCAGCCATCACCCCCATCCAGCTCCTTAACTCTGTTCACCTGTAAAACAGAAACTCGATGCCCCTTAAATAATAACTCCCCATAGCTCCTCCCCCGGCCCCGGGGAACCAGCATTCTATGTTCTGTCTGGGATTTTGACTACGCTAAGTCTCTCTTATAATACGGTATTTTTTTTTCGTGAATAGTTTATTTCACTAGGCATAATGTCCTCAAGATTCATTCATATCCTTCCATATGTCAGAATTTCCTTCCTTTTAAAGGCAGAATAATACTCCATTGTATGGGTATGTCACATTCGGCTTACCCATTCATCGTTTCTGTAAACCAGGTTGCTTCCACCTTTGACACTTGTGAATAATGCTGTTATGAACATGAAATATAAATATCTCCTTGAGACGCTGCTTTGAATTATTTTCAATGTATATACCTAGAAATGGAATTGCTGAATTATAGGGTAGTTCTGTTTTTAACTGTTTCGGGAATCACCATACTGCCTTTTTTTTTTCTTTTTTTTTTTTTTTTTTGAGACGGAGTCTCGCTCTGTCACCCAGGCTGGAGTGCAGTGGCGTGATCTTGGCTCGCGGCAACCTCTGCCTTCCGGGTTCAAGCAATTCTCCTGCCTTAGCCTCCCGAGTAGCTGGGAGTATAGGTGTGTGCCACCACACCCAGCTAATTTTTTGTATTTTTACTAGAGATAAGATTTCACTGTGTTAGCCGGGATGGTCTCGATCTCCTGACCTCATGATCCATTCGCCAAAGCAGTATTTTATTCTTTTATTTTTTGAGATGGAGTCTTGCTCTGTCACCCAAGCTGGAGTGCAGTGGCATGATCTTGGCTCACTGCCTCCGCCCCCTGGGTTCAAGCAATTCTCCTGCCTCAGCTTCCCAAGTAGCTGAGATTACAGGTGCCTGCCACCATGCCTGGCTACTTTTTCTGTATTCTTAGTAGACATGGGGTTTCACTATGTTGGCCAGGTTTTGAAATCCTGACCTCAGGTGACCCGCCCACCTCGGCCTTCCAAAGTGCTGGGATTACAGGCGTGAGCCATCACACCCAGCCAAGATGCTGTTGTAAGTAGAATTATTTTTGTAAATGCTTTTTTAGATTGTTCATTGATAGTATACAGAAATGCACCGGTTTTGCATTTTGACATTGTATCCTGCTACTTTGCTGAATTCATTTATTAGTTCCAACACATTTTGTCTGTGTGTGTAATCTTCAAGGATTTCCTGTATATAAGATCATATCCTCTGCAAACAGATAATTTTACTTCTTGCTTTCCAATGTGGGTGACTTTTATTTTATTTTATTTATTTTTTTGAGATGGAGTCTTGCTCTGTTGCCCAAGCTGGAGTGCAGTGGCACGATCTCAGCTCACTGCAAGCTCCACCTCCCGGGTTCATGCCATTCTCCTGCCTCAGCCTCCCAAGTAGCTGGGACCACAGGCGCCCGCCACCACGCCCGGCTAATTTTTTTTGTATTTTTAGTAGAGACGGGGTTTCACTGTGTTAGCCAAGGTGGTCTCTATCTCCTGACCTCATGATCCTCCCTCCTTGGCCTCCCAAAGTGCTGGGATTACAGGCTTGAGCCACCACACACGGCCCAATTTGGGTTACTTTTATTGTATTTTCTTCCCTAATTGCTCTGGCCAGAACTTCCAGTACTATGTTGAATACAAGTGGTGAAAGCCAGCAACCTTGCCTCCTTCCCGATCTTAAAGGAGAAGTTCATTCTTTCACCATTCTGTAAGACGGTTGCTTTGGGTTTTTCATATATGACTTTTATTATATTGTGGTAGTTTCCTTCAAATTCCAAGTTTGTTGGGTGTATTTATTTTAAAAAAGATGTTGAATTTTGCCAAAGTCTTTTTGTGCATCGATCGAGATGATCATTTTTCCCTTCATTTATTGATGCAGTCTGTTACATTCATCAGTTTTTATGTGCAGAACCACCCTTGCATTCAAGGAATAAATCCCATTTGGATTCATGGTATATAATCAGTTCGGTATAATGCTAAATTCAATTTGTGAGTATTTTGTTGGTTTTTTGGG
>NW_012098098.1:6765014-6765958 GCF_000951045.1 Mandrillus leucophaeus
GGAGTGCAGTGGCACGATCTTGGCTCACTGTAACTTCTGCCTCCCAGGTTCAAGCAGTTCTCCTGCCTCAGCCTCCCGAGTAGCTGGGACTATAAATGTGTGCCACCATGCCCAGCTAATTTTTTTTTGTATTTTTAGTACAGATGGGATCACAGGTGTGAGCCACCACACCGGCCAGGGCTTTTCTTTATCAGAATTTTGACTAATGATTCTATTTCCATACTAGTTATAGGCCCACTCAGATTTCTAACTTCTGCATGATTTAGTCTTGGTATGTTTAGTGTGTCTGGGAATGTGTTCATTTCATCTGAGTTATACAATTGGTGGCCGATGTTTTCATAATATTCTCTTACAGTCTTTTTATTTCCATAGAATCAGTGGTAATGTCCCCACTTTGATTTCCGCTATTAGTAACCTGAGTGTTCTCTTTTTTTCGTAGTCTATCTGGCAAAAAGTGTGTCAATTTTGTTGATCTTTTCAAAAAATCAACTTTTGGTTTCGTCCTCTACTTTTCATTTCTGTTATTTTTGTTCTAATCTTTATTATTTTCTTATTTCTACCAGCTTTGGGTTTAGGTTGTTACTTTCTGGTTCTTTCAGTTGATTTGAGATATTTCTGTTTTTGTTTTTTTGTTTTGTTTTGTTTTTAGATGGAGTCTCACTCTGTCACCCAGGCTGGAGTGCAGTGCCGCAATCTCAGCTCACTGTAACCTCCGCCTCCCGGGTTCAAGTGATTCTCTTGCCTCAGCCTCCTGAGCAGCTGGGATTACAGGCATGCTCCATCACGCCCAGGTAATTTTTGTATTTTTAGTAGAGACGGGGTTTCACCATGTTAGCCAGGATGGTCTCAATCTCCTGACCTCATGATCCTCCCTCCTTGGCCTCCCAAAGTGCTGGGATTACAGGCTTGAGCCACCACACACGGCCCAATTTGGGTTACTTTTA
>NW_012098098.1:6766008-6768804 GCF_000951045.1 Mandrillus leucophaeus
TCAAGTGATTCTCTTGCCTCAGCCTCCTGAGCAGCTGGGATTACAGGCATGCTCCATCACGCCCAGGTAATTTTTGTATTTTTAGTAGAGACAGGGTTTCACCATCTCGGCCAGGCTGGTCTCTAACTCCTGACCTCATGATCTCCCCGCCTTGGCCTCCCAAAGTGCTGGGATTACAGGCATGAGCCACTGCACCTGGGCAGGCAAATCTCTTGAACCTGGGAGGCGGAGGCTGCAGTGAGCCAAGATCCCACCAGTGCATTCCAGCCTGAGCAACAGAGCGAGATTTGGTCTCAAAAAATAAAAAATAAATAACCTCTTTAATTTGAGTGTAATTAAAAGTGGGTAAATACAGCTGCCAGCAGCCTCTATGTGGCCACTCTGGGTGCACTGCCTGTTGCTTGGACTTGGCTCTGCAGGGAGCCTCACCTGTCCTGCAATATCCTTTAGAGCAAATGAAGTTTAGCCAGGGAGAGAGGTCCCAATTTTGTAAATAACTTGGATCCAGCTCTCTTGTTTAGGTTTCTTTGCTTATGTGATGTGTGTTCTGCCTAGCATGCTATCAAATTGGCTGATAAATAAAAGGGTACCCATAAACTAAACAAATGAAGGAAATAAACCCAGGCCGGGTGCAGCAGCTCACGCCTGTAATCCCAGCACTTCGGGAGGCTGAGGTGGGCAGATCATGAGGTCAGGAGATCGAGACCATCTTGGCTAACACGGTGAAACCCCGTCTCTACTAAATGTACAAAAAATTAGCCAGGCGAGGTGGCAGGCGCCTGTAGTCCCAGCTACTCGGGAGGCTGAGGCAGGAGAATGGCATGAACCCAGGAGGCGGAGCTTGCAGTGAGCCCAGATCATGCCACTGCACTCCAGCCTGGGTGACAGAGTGAGACTCCATCTCAGAAAGAAAAAAAAAATTAGGCGTGGTGGCCCATGCCTTTCATCCCAGCTACTCAGGAGGCTGAGGCAGGAGAATCACTTGAACATAGGAGGTGGAGGTTTCAGTGAGCCGAGATGGTGCCACTGCACTCCAGCCTGGGCGACAGAGCGAGACTCCGTCTCAAAAAAAAAAAAAGAAATAAGACCAAACACCCAAAGAAGACCAATTACCACGGCCACATGCCCATGGACATGACCGAAAGTTACCTTACATAGTTCTGGAAACTCCAGAAACTCTAGAAAGTTCTAAAAAGTCCCTTAATTTGCATATAGTTAAAAGTGGGTATAAATACAGCTGCCAGCCGGGCGTGGTGGCTCACACCTATAATCCAGGCACTTTGGGAGGCTGAGGCGTGTGGGTCACTTGAGGTCAGGAGTTTGAGACCAGCTCGACCAACACAGCAAAACCTCATCTCTACTATAAATACAAAAATTAGCCAGGCGTGGTGGCAGGCACCTGTAATCCCAGCTACTCAGGAGGCTGACGTAGGAGAATCATTTGAACCAGGAGGTGGAGGTTGCAGTGAGCCAAGATTGTACCACTGCACTCCAGCCTGGGTGACAGAGCGAGACTGTCTCAAAAAAATAAATACAGCTGCCAATAGCCCATCTACAGCTACTCTGCATGCACTGCCTGTGGGGTAGCCCTGCTTTGCAAGGAGCAGTCACTCTCCATACATGGCTGCCTCCGTAACCCTGCCTTCTCCTGCCCCAGGCTCACCCTTACGTTCTTTCCTGGGTGAAGCCAAGAAGCCTCCTGGGCCAAGCCCAAATTTGGGGCACACCTGCCCTGCATCATCTTGGCAGAACTTCAAAATCTGGTATTTTCCCAGTTCTCCTTGCTGCTGCTTACTTCTCAGTCTTCAGTGTCCTTTTCCATGCGTTCTGTCCAGGTTTGGTGGTGTATTCAGCAGCAGAGATGGGCGGAGTACACTCGCTTGCTGTCACCTGGAACACATACTGAGGCCCTTCACTGTGGTCGTGACTCACACACAAGCTGCAGTTTGGGGCCAGGCTGCCACTTGTCACTCTGTTGTACTGAGTGTCAGCAGAGCCTCTGAGGACTCCCTCCACCCTGTCTTGAGAGCCCTTGGCTAAACTAGGTTCCAGTGCCCGGCGCTCATGGGAAACAAAGGGGCTGGACATGGCGTTTGCCATGCACCTTTGACGGGATGCAGCTTTTACATGGTGGAAGGCCCGAGGCGTGGGCTGGACATGGCGTTTGCCATGCACCTGTGATGGGACACAGCTTTTACATGGTGGAAGGCCCAGTGCCTCATTGTCCAACCTGCGATCTGGGGTCCATCCCATGGGGAATTTGCTCACGCTGACAGATGCCCCATGGCTCTTGTCTGACCTGTGTCCAGCTTGTGCCTGCCTGACCATGGCTCTGGTGCTGGTAGCCTGCCCTTGTATCCCCCCTGCCACCCTGGGTCTCCAGAAAAATGCAGCCTGGGCACCCCCTGGTCCTTCTGGTGGAAGGCATAAATTCAACTGCTGCAGTAGGAAACACGTTCAAAGATGTATTACCTACAGACCCTGGGCAGGGTGGGGTCCGGGAGTGGAAAGGTTAGTCCTCTGTCCCTAGGTCCCAGGAGGGAAGACTGGGGCAGAGAGAGCGGGACGGGGAGGGGAGCAGGGTGAGGGAGTGGGAGCCAGAGCATGGTAATGACCAAAACACAGTCGAGTCCCCACTTAATGCCGTCCAGAGGGTCTTGGAATTTGGACTTTAAGCAAAATGGTATCGAACAGGTCCTTGAATAGTATCATTTTGTTCAGTGTTGCTTTCTTTTTTTTTTTTTTTTTTGAGACAGAGTCTCGCTCTGTCGCCCAGGCTGGAGTGTAGTGGCCAGA
>NW_012098098.1:6768987-6770891 GCF_000951045.1 Mandrillus leucophaeus
GTCTTGGCCTCCCAAAGTGCTGGGATTACAGGCTTGAGCCACCGCGCCCGGCCAAGCTCAGTCTTTGCTGTGTTTCTTGTTACACGGTTTTGTTACTCATTCTATACCAAGTTCAGTTTGATTATTTCTGTGCATATTATATTTTGTGTTGTCCCTCTATCCACGTTGGGTTTTGTTGCCTTTTTTTTTTTTTTTTTTTTTTTTAGGGTCTCACTCTGTCACCTAGGCTGGAGTGCAGTGGTGCAATCTCAGTTCACTGCAGCCTCTGCCTCCCACGTTCAGGGAATTCTCCTATCTCAGCCTCCCAAGTAGCTGGGATCACAGGTGCCCACCACCATGCCCAGCTAATTTTTTTTGTATTGTTAGTAGAGATGGGGTTACGCCATGTTGGCCAGGCTGGTCTTGAACTCCTGGCCCCAAGTGATCCATCCTCATGCCTTGGCCTCCCAAAGTGCTGGGATTACAGGCGTGAGCCCCTGTGCTTGGCCCTATGTTGATTTTTTAAAATTAAGAATATAAAGAAATAACTTGGTTTGGACATCAGAACTGAACAGAATGTTATCTTCAGGGGACATCTTCCCTGTCCCCATCCTTTCCACCTTGTTCTCATCCTACTATCCTTTTCAACTTTTGGGTTATTATTTTCTGAATAATCTTATCTGTATTTCCTTGTATTCAACATGAAGAGATAAATATACCTGTATATTTTATTGTCTATTTTCCTTTTATTGTTTTTTTCGAGATGTAGTCTCGTTCTGTCACCCAGTCTGGAGTGCAGTGGTGCGATCTTGGCTCACTGCAACCCCCACCTCCCGGGTTCACACCATTCTCCTGCCTCAGCCTTCCGAGTAGCTGGGACTACAGGCGTGCACCACCATGGCTAGCTAATTTTTGCATTTTTTGGTAGAGACGGCGTTTCACCATGTTGGCCAAGCTGGTCTCGAACTCCTGACCTCAAGTGATCTGCCTACCTCAACCTCCCAAAGTGCTGAGATTACAGGTGTGAGCCAGCATGCCCAGTCTATTTTTCTAAAGAAAAGGTTTGCTACTGTAGCTACTGTTTTGCAGTTTACATTTTCACTTAATGGTGTATCTTAGAAATCACTCCATAGGAGCTCATGGAGGTCTTCATCTCCGTAGCTGCATAGCACTGCACTGCTGGAGGCACCGTACAACACTCAGCTACCCGACTACTTGACTGCAATTGGTAATCTAAGGCATTTTGGAATTGTTAAGAGATTTGCTTTCAGGGAAAATGTTGACAAGTAGGATTGCTGGATTGCACCTGTAGTTTTTTTTGGATGTTGCCAAATTCTTCTCTGTTCCAGGTGGATGATGTGCCCCAATAATTACTGCTTCCTGAGATTTATACCTTTGTGTGGTCCTCTCACATCAGAGCAGGGTTGGTCTCTATGACCAGCAGAGTATGACAGAAGTGATGGTGAAGTACTTCCAAAATTAGCTTTAAAATACCATGCACAGGCAGGGCACAGCGGCTCATGCCTATAACCCCAGCTCTTTGGAAGGCCAAGGCAGGCGGATCACTTGAGGTCAGGAGTACAGCCTGGCCAACATGGTGGATCACTTGAGGTCAGGAGATCAGCCTGGCCAACATGGTGAAACCCTGTCTCTACTAATAATACAAAAATTAGCCAGGCATGGTGTCACACGCCTGTAATCTGAGTTACTTGTGTGGATGAGGCAGGAGAATCGCTTGAACCCAGGAGGCGGAGGTTGTAGTGAGCCAAGGTAGCGCCACTGCACTCCAGCCTGGGTAACAGAGTGAAACTCCATCTCAAAAAACATAAATAGGCTGGGCGCGGTGGCTCAAGCCTGTAATCCCAGCACTTTGGGAGGCCGAGACAGGCGGATCACGAGGTCAGGAGATCGAGACCATCCTGGCT
>NW_012098098.1:6772051-6773564 GCF_000951045.1 Mandrillus leucophaeus
CACCTGTAATCCCAGCTACTTGGGAGGCTGAGGCAGGAGAATAGTTGGAACCTGGGAGGCGGAGGTTGCAGTGAGCCAAGATTGCGCCACTGCACTCCAGCCTGGATGACAGAGTGAGACTCCGTCTCAACATTAATAAATCAACAATACATAAAACACATCCCAAACACGCATAGTGTTGAACCATGTAGCAAGTGCTTGCTTTGTATACTTCGTGAAATCTGGTAGCCATAGATATGATAAATCCTGGGGTTATAAAGACTGCAAGCCCTTGCTGCCCTTCAGAGCTTTGTGACTCAGACACCTGTCAGGCTGCTGAGAAACGGGATCTAGTCATGTGAGCCCTCCCCCTGTCTGATCCCCTTCTTCTCTGGGAGTGCTCTGCGCCCTCCCACCCCGCCCATTTTCTTCTCTTTTCTGAATAGTGAACCCCAATTCGAAGCCTGTGGATAATCTCACGGTGCGTGACTCCCCACCCCCAACCTGTCAAAGCTTGTGCGCCACTGCCACCTCCTGGGCACATCTTGTTTCTTAATCAGCCAGGAAATCACATGAACTCCTCACATGTGGTTTTGTTTTTCACATTTAGATTCCTGATCCGTTTGGAGTTTACCCCTGTGAGGTCCAGAATGAATTTCATCATTTCTCAGACGGCTAACCATTTGTCTTAGCACCTTTCATTATAAACCGCATATTTGTTCCACTGCTCTGAAATTATGTTTATGCACCGGATTTCCATGTTAGTGGGTTGATGTCTGGATATTCCATTTGTGTTTCCTGTTCATGTGTCAGTAGCACACAGTTTTAATGACAGAGGCTGTTTTCGTATCTGTCGGGCATTGTGCTTTGTCCACGTCATCTTCGTTATGAGACATTTGTTCCTCCATGTCAACTCCAGGATCAATATACCTGGCTCCAAAAAAAAAAACCTTTTCGTATTGTTACTGGAATCATGTGACATTTCTGAATGAACCTTGGGAGAACAACTGGTATCAGTCTATTTTGCAACGTAGTATAGGTAGGTGGTCCTGGCCCCTACGGTACATGACAAAAACAACAGAAACGCATATTTGAAGGGAAAAATATGAACATTTACAGAAAAAAAATACTACACTGAAAATGCAATGGAATCAACTGTTAAGAGTTCGACGTGATGTTCAGACAGATAAAAAGGAACGGGGGCGGTGACTCCCTGCAGAGATCGAGAGGAGACCGCGCACTCTCGGCACCCGAAGGTTTCTCGCAGTGGCCGAATCCCGGCCGCGCTCGCGACGAGCCCTTCCTGGCTGTACCCGCCCAAGCTCGCCCTCCTGGTCTGTTCCGGCCCCGCAGTCGCGTCCAGAGACCCGATCCTTACGTCCGCCTGGTCCTCCGGGACTATCTCTGCCTCCAGCCCGGTTCCCGAGGGCGCCACGGGGCCCTCCCACACGCTCGCGGAAGACACTACAACCTCTCCGCGCCATAGGCCAACGGTTCGGCCCGGGCGCTGGAGGCGGAAGTGACGCCAGAGACG
>NW_012098098.1:6778069-6779118 GCF_000951045.1 Mandrillus leucophaeus
CATTCAAGGTTTATACGTTCCCATCATTTATGTCTTTTCACCTAGAACAACCCCTATCGTTTCTCTAGTGCCTTATGCCTTTGGGTCCACGAGGTCTCAGATGGCTGAGTTCAACCTTAGTCACCTCATGTCCCATGTTAGCTGTTCCTTCTCTGTGCTGATTCCAAGCCCCAGCCTATTTCTCAAAAGGTCAAGGGTCAGCTGCATAGATGACTGTTGAGAGGGTGTGGATTTACTCTAAAATCCCAGAGGGCTCTGAGTCTTATCAGTGCTTGCCAGAGGCATCCAACGGCATCCTGTTTACCATGGACACCATGTCATTGGGTCTGCTGGGTCATTTGCACCAAGTGCTTCAGAAGCTTGTCCTGCACCCTGAATGTGCAAGGATCCACACTTGGCACTGGCAGCCTTATAGGCAACTGTGTAGAGCATTAAAGCTGTTATATATGTTGTTCCTAAAATTAAAAGATCTGCAGAGTGTTGGGCCTCTTTTTTGGTTGTAGGTGTTATGAGGTGCAGTAATTTGGAGGTGAATATTGGAGGGGATGTCTTTATGTAATCCAGGCTACTGAACTGACAGAAACTATGGCCCCTGAATCACAAGCCCTCTATAGTGTATATTTCGTATGAAGGTATCTAAAACGTGTTTATTTCCTGTTCACTGTGTCCAACCACCCTAATGTCAGCATGGTGTATGAGTGCAGTCTGAGGGTCAGGTCCTCTGAGGATGATGTTAAGGCAGAGAACTGAATATTACATCCCTTTTTGAAGCAGGGAAAAGAACCTGTGCAGGTGACACCGAACTCAACACATTTGTGGGTCTTTTAGCCCAAAGACCCTGCACACCCCCTCTACCCCCCAGTTCCAGACACCTAGTAGTAAGTACAGTTTATACAAGGAGAATGGACATGTTTTTCTGACATGTGAAACTACTGTTTTAGTCACCTCGTCAGTAGAGTAAGAAAGTACAGCTCTAGATCTACCTTTGTCCTGCTGGGGAGTGACCACAGAGTCAGGAGTACAAACTGATGAGACCAGGGTGGGGTGCG
>NW_012098098.1:6783549-6785049 GCF_000951045.1 Mandrillus leucophaeus
GTTTTGCCATGTTGGCCAGGCTGGTCTTGAACTCCTGATCTCAGGTGGTCCCCCTGCCTTGGCCTCCCAAAGTGCTGGGATTACAGGCTTGTGCCACTGTGCCTAGCCTCAGCATTACTCATTATTTTGACCCTTGTGCCAAATGCGTGCTTCTTTTTTTGCTGAGTGCTCTGACACATGGTAAGGAAGGGGAAAGTGTCCTTTCTGGGAACTTATTTCCACATCACGAGTTATCACTTGTTTGTAATGTGCTCAGGAGAGGGACATAAGGCGAGAGGAGCGTCCAGTAAGTGGGTGAGAGAAGTTCACATATGGGAGGTGCCGTTCCGGCCGTATGACTAGAGGAGATCGACGGTGTGTGTGTGTGGGCAGAGAAGGGTTCCCAGGACCGCTGGGCCATGGGGTAGACAGTAGGAGACCTCACAGTCCCATGTAGGCGTAGGGCCCGTTTCCTCATTCTCCAGTGAACACTGATGGACACGTTGAGTGGCTTCAACCACCATGTGTGATGATTTAGGACTCTGTGACCTTTGATGACGTGGCTGTGGACTTCACCCAGGAGGAATGGACTTTACTGGACCCATCTCAGAGAGACCTCTACAGAGACGTGATGCTGGAAAACTACGAGAACCTGGCCTCCGTAGGTGAGGCTGCCACCGTTCTTTGCAACTTCTGTGGAGCTGATACATGATACGTCCTTACTGTGTTCCAGGATTGTTGACGGCAAAGCCAAGTACCGTGGGAAGTAACAGATATAATGGGCTTGATGCTAGCGTGGTCGTTTCCAGAATGTGGTCCTGGGGTCAGTAGCATCACCATCACTCATCTAGAAACGTGCATTCTCAGGCCGCACCTGTGACACATTGGATCAGAATGTCTGCTGAGGGGGGCCTGTCATCTGTGTTTTAACAAGCCCTCCCCGTGAAGCTGACTCACTCTAACGCTGAGAACCACTGGGTAGTAGTTTCCCAAGCGAATGAAGATCTCTTTTTGCACTTCTGTTATTTCCTGTTTGAATAGAAGTCTTAGTGGTTTTTACATGTATATTTAAGCCTGAATGTGGGCTTCAGGGATCAGGGATAAACCAGTTTCTTTGGGGCACAGAAAGATGGAGTACTTGCACTTTGAGCTCCTTCGAAACAATTTCACTGCACTCTTTAGAAATGTAGTTCCTGGCACGCCACTGCACTCCAGCCTGGGTGACAGAGCGAGACTCCATCTCAAAAACATAAAATAAAATAACGTAGTTCCTGGCCGGGTGCCATGGCTCATGCCTGTAATCCCAGCACTTTGGGGGCCAGGTGTGGTGGCTCACGCCTGTAATCCCAGTACTTTGGGAGGCTGGACACGGTGACTCAAACACCTGTAATCCCAGTGCTTTGGGAGGCTGGACACGGTGACTCAAACGCCTGTAATCCCAGTGCTTTGGGAGGCTGGACACGGTGACTCAAACGCCTGTAATCCCAGCACTTTGGGAGGCCGAACGCGGTGGCTCGGTGC
>NW_012098098.1:6788459-6789807 GCF_000951045.1 Mandrillus leucophaeus
CCTGTACCAGCTAACTGTCGTGGTTCACCACTTCCTGAGTGGATGATGTGGGACCAGTTCGTTATCTGAATCCAGGCTGTTTTAGGTATAAACACAGGTGAAATCTGTGAATGGCTGTTCTGATAATTAAATAAGGCTTCTGCTGTCTTCTGACCCATATACTGCTCTTCAGTAGGTGACGTGGATATTACTAATCCTCAACAGAGTATACTGGGTATAGTGGCTTTCACATGTGTCATCTGCAGAAACAAGCTAATGCGTGAGGTTTGATAACTGGGAAGTAATGCTTTTTCGTTGTGGTTGCTAGGAAATAGGGATCCAGCCATCCCTGGGTCAGGAGGGATAGAGACTGCACCATCCACACAGATTCACAGGCCGTCCTGCAGTGGCCTTGGCTTCAGGAAAGGAGCATTCAGACGCTTCCGTCAGCCTCCCAGGATGGCAGCCCCTGACCTAGCCCACAGTAAGTCCTGGTGGGGCTCCTCCTCACAGCCTCTGCTGTAGGTGCTGATACACAGTGTGAGTCCCATGGACGGGGCCTGAGTAGTCCCGCTCCGGGTTCCTATTGGAGCTGCTGGAGTGAGCCAGAGAACGCTGGCCTGTAAGTCAGCCCCAGTGTGTGTGCTTTGGGGAGGGATGATTCGTAAACCCCATGAGTTTTCTCACCAAGGGCAAATGAAGAGTCACGTTTCTCAGGGCTTACAGTTCCGTATCTGCAATAGGAGCCTGTTACCATTTCCTGGTGGGCAGCATAGTTCACAAACCTTTTGTGTCGCCAGGTGAGACAGACTACCCTGGCACTGTATGGCTGTGTGTGTGTGTGTGTTTTCCTGAGGCATTGTATGGCTCTGTGTGTGTGTGTGTGTGTATGTGTGTGTGTGTGTTTTCCTGAGGCACTGTATATCTGTGTGTGTGTGTGTTTTCCTGAGTGTTCAGGAGTATGTGGGAATTTCCTGGCACTGTATGGCTGTGCGTGTGTGTGTGTGTGTGTGTGTGTGTGTTTTCCCGAATGTGCAGCAGTACACGGGAATTTCCCGCTAGGATGAAATGACTTCCAGGTCCGTGAGCATGGCATTAGGGTCAGCTCTGGGTTCTCATGCTTTCTTGCCTTCTTTGTTTTTTAGGAGGTCATGTTTCTAGGGACTCAATCTGCCTTCATGAAGAACAGACACAGGCAGCAGGGATGGTGGCTGGCTGGCTGATAAATTGTTATCAGGTATGCCAAAACTGTATTTTTCTAAAAATAACATACTGGTATTCAGCAGACAGATAGGTTTCTGTCTGAGCAGATTTATCTCCACAGCCTCACCCTAGGACCGAGTCCCTAGTTGAGCCCCGGGGAGGAGAG
>NW_012098098.1:6792067-6797151 GCF_000951045.1 Mandrillus leucophaeus
AAAAAAACAAGGAAATGTAGTTCCTGTTTCATGGGTAGGTTTGTCATCCCCTGCCTGAGCCTCTTCCATTGCTGTCTCTTTCCCTGTGTACAGGACATGACCTGTTCAAACCCGGTGTGATCTGTTGGCTGGAAGAGGAAGAGAAGTTGAGGGCAGAGCAGAGAGGAGTTCTCCAAGGTGAGTGAGTGTGAAGAGCACCCCTGGTCGATGTCAAGTTTAGCAGCTGCGGGAGGATCCTGAGTGTCGAGTTTGGTGGCTGTGGGAGGATCATGAGTGTACGTTTTAAGATGCATTCTGGCACAGAACATGAGGCCATTGGACTCAAAAGTTCTGGGGAGAGAGAGCAAGACTCTCTCTCTGTCTCGCAAAAAAAAAAAAAAAAACAAAAAGAAAGAAAACCCTGCTCTTTTGTTCTTTGAGATTGTGGTTTTTTTGTTTTGTTTTGTTTTGTTTGAGATGGGAGTCTTGCTCCGTTGCCCAGGCTGGAGTGTAGTGGCACAATTTCGGCTCACTGCAAACTCCGCCTCCTGGGTTCATGCGATTCTTCTGCCTCACCTTCCGAGTAGCTGGGATTACAGGCGTGTGCCACCACACCCGGCTAATTTTTTTGCTTGTTTGTTTTGTATTTTGTTGTTTTTTTTTTTTTTTGAGACGGAGTCCAGGCTGGAGTGCAGTGGCCAGATCTCAGCTCACTGCAAGCTCCGCCTCCCAGGTTCATGCCATTCTCCTGCCTCAGCCTCCCGAGTAGCTGGGACTACAGGCACCCGCCACCTCGCCTGGCTAGTTTTTTGTATTTTTTAGTAGAGACGGGCTTTCACCATGTTAGCCAGGATGGTCTTAATCTCCTGACCTCATGATCCGCCTGTCTCGGCCTCCCAAAGTGCTGGGATTATAGGCTTGAGCCACTGCGCCCAGCCTGATTTTTGTATTTTTGGTAGTGACAAGGTTTCGCCATGTTGGTCAGGCTGGTCTCGAACTCCTGACCTCGTGATCCACCCACCTTGGCCTCCCAAAGTGTTGGGATTACAGGCGTGAGCCACCACGCCCAGCCGAGTTTGTTTTTTTAATGTATGCTCTTTGTCCAGATCTTTCCTGCTTTCTTTCATTGATAATACTGTTTCTGTTCACCATCACATTTGTTTTTTACGGACCAAATTTACTTTTAAATCTTCTAAATTATGACTCCCAGTTCTTGTGATTCCAAATTTTACACATAGCCAAACTCCTCCAATCTATCTTTGCTTTATTTTTTTTGCCATGTGTTATATGAAAACGAATAACAATGAGTTTGATCATTTTCAGGTCTTTTTTTTTTTTCTTTTCAGAATGGCGACTTAAAACCAAAGGGCCAGCACTTCGGCAGGATAGATCTTGGTTCAGAACATCAAATGAGACACAAACGGTAAAATTAACAAGAGAGATTTTTTTTATTTATCACACTCATAAAACATTGGGAATTCCACTATAGAAAATGAGCAAAATTGAGAGAATATAGAGAAGCAGGATTCACTCAGGTGGGGACTGTCTGTGGAGAACACTCTGAATGTGTGGAATTTGGGAGGGCGTCATCCTGTCTTGAAACTTGGTGCTTCAGACACACGTCAGCACACGTGACAAGGCATTGGGATTGCAGAGCTGTTTCGTGAGCACACACTTTTCAAAGTTAGAGCAGATGGCACAGGATTCCTTTTTTTTTTTTGAGATGAAGTCTCACTCTGTCGCCAGGCTGGAGTGCAATGGCATGATCTCGGCTCACTGCAAGCTCTACCTCCCCGGTTCAAGCGATTCTTCTGACTCAGCCTCCCGAGTAGCTGGAACGGAACTAGAGGCGTGTGCCACCACGCCCAGCTAATTTTTGTATTTTTAGTAGAGATGGGGTTTGACCATTTTGGCCAGGATGGTCTCGATCTCTTGACCTCGTGATCCTCCCACCTCAACCTCCCAAAGTGCTGGGATTACAGGCGTGAGCCACTGCTCCTGGCTGATTCTTTCTTTTTTGAGATGGAGTTTTGCTCTTGTTGCCCAGGCTGGAGTGCAGTGGCGCGATCTCAGCTTGCTGCAACCTCTGCCTCCCTGGTTCAAGCCTTTCTCCTGCCTAAGCCTCCTGAGTAGCTGGGATTACAGGCATGTGCCACCACGCCCGGTTAATTTTGTATTTTTAATAGAGACAGGGTTTCTCCACGTTGGTCAGGCTGGTCTTGAACTCCTGACCTCAGGTGATCCACCCGCCTCAGCCTCCCAAAGTGCTGGGATTACAGGCGTGAGCTACCGCGCCTGTCCTGATGGCACAGGATTCTTGCAGGTGCGCTCCTCATTTGACTTGAAAGACATCTACAGGGCAGGAGCTGCATGCGTGTTATGAAAATGGCAAAAATCGTAATTGTCATCGTCATACTCTGTCTTCAGCTGGGTGAGATCTATGAATAAGCCTCAGCAATCCCCTGACTGCCACTCATTCTCCACCAGCAGGCAAGAAGCCACAATGGAGGGCAGCTCTGTGACCGCACGCAGCGTGGAGAAGCTTTCAGTGAACACTCAGGCCTCAGCACACACGTGAGAACTCAAAATACAGGAGACAGTTGTGTGTCTAATCATTATGAAAAAGACTTTTTTATTCCGTGCCAGAAAACTTGGTTCAAAATTGGAGAGCAGTTTTCTGTGTTGGATCAGTGTGGAAAAGCCTTTAGCCCTACTCCAAATGTTGTTTACCAACAAACATGCACTCGGGACAAACCTCTTGACTGCAGTGACTGTGGGGAAGCAGTCCTTAATCAGTCATACCTTCAGGCACGTGTGGGAACTCACAGTGGAGAAGGAACATGGAACTGGAAGCAGTGTGGGAAGGCTCTCACTCACTCCACAGGCTGTGCCACGCCTGTTGAAATGCATGCTGTCAGGAACCCCCACGTATGTAGGGAATGTGGGAAGGCCTTTAGACACACTGCCTACCTTACTAGTCACATGCGAGTCCACACTGGGGAGAAGCCCTGTGAGTTGGAAGAATGTGGAAAAGCCTCCCCTGTTGCTTCCGGCCTAACTGCACTGGTAAGAATTGATGCTGCAGAGAAGCCCTGTGAATGTAACGAATGTGGAAAAACCTTCACTGGATGCTCAGGTCTTTCTAAACACGTCCAAACATGCCCTGGAAAGCAGCTCTCTGAATGGAGGGACTGTGGGAAAGCCTGCAGTGGGTTTTATCTACTGAATGAACATGTGAAAACTCGCATGAGGGAGAAGCCCTTTGCATGTATGGTTTGCGGAAAATATTTTAGAAATTCCTCCTGCCTTAATAATCATGTTCGAATTCACACTGGAATAAAACCCTATACATGTAGCTACTGTGGGAAGGCCTTCACCGTGCGCTGTGGCCTTACTAGACACGTACGAACACACACGGGCGAGAAGCCATACACGTGTAAGGACTGTGGGAAAGCCTTCTGTACGTCCTCAGGCCTTACCGAGCATGTGAGGACTCACACTGGAGAGAAACCCTATGAATGTAAAGATTGTGGGAAATCCTTCACTGTTTCTTCAAGCCTGACTGAACATGCGAGAATCCATACTGGAGAGAAACCCTACGAATGTAAGCAATGTGGCAAAGCCTTCACGGGGCGCTCAGGGCTCACTAAACACATGCGGACACACACCGGGGAGAAGCCCTATGAATGTAAGGACTGCGGGAAAGCCTACAATAGGGTTTATCTACTAAATGAACATGTGAAAACTCACACAGAGGAGAAGCCTTTTATATGTATGATATGCGGGAAATCCTTCAGAAATTCCTCATGCCTGAATAAGCACATTCAGATTCACACTGGAATAAAACCTTATGAATGTAAGGACTGTGGGAAAACGTTCACTGTTTCTTCGAGCCTAACTGAGCACATACGAACTCACACTGGAGAGAAGCCTTATGAATGTAGAGTATGCGGAAAGGCCTTCACCACGTCCTCACACCTTGTCGTGCACATAAGAACCCACACTGGAGAGAAACCCTACATATGTAAGGAGTGTGGGAAAGCCTTTGCTTCCTCCTCACACCTTATCGAACACAGACGGACTCACACAGGAGAGAAGCCTTATGTATGTAACGAGTGTGGAAAAGCCTTCCGTGCGTCCTCTCACCTGCGTAAACATGGAAGAATCCACACTGGGCAGAAACCCTATAAATGCAAGGAATGCGGGAAAGCGTACAGTAGGTTTTATCTACTAAAAGAACATTTAAAAACTTACACTGAAGAGCAGCTTTTTGTATGTAAGGACTGTGGAAAATCTTTTAAAAATTCCTCATGCCTTAACCATCACGCTCAAATTCACACTGATGAGAAACCTTACTAATGTGAGGAATGCGGGGAAGCCGTCAGCTACACTCATTCACGTGGAAGACATGAAAGACCTCTCGCTCTCCGGATGCCCATCACTTGAGGAGTGTGGCCATCAGCATCGCATCACAACCCGGCAGGCAGGAACTCAGTCCGGAGCCCTACAGCAGCAGACGCAGAGAAAGCCCTCACTGTGCTCTCGGGTCTTGCTAAATATGGAAGGTATCCAGTGGAGAGAACCTTATTGACATGTGATACGTAGCAGCGTTGTTGCTGTTCTGCTCGGTACTTTGATGATCCCTCGTGATCTCACAGTGGAGAAAAACCTTAGGAGGGTGAGAATTGTTGGGAAGTCATTCTTTACATGACATCGTTCCTCAATCTTTAGTAAACGAGGGATTGACACTTGAAGTGTTATGAATGTACAGAAGATAGGAATCACTTCCCCGTGTCCTAAAACCTTGTGGGCTAACAGAGACACGTCTTTCTGGGGGTTCTGTAGACGTATTTTGAACCTGTATGATGCTGCACTGATCATTCTTGGAGTGAGGACTGTTCCCTGTAGAAATCCTCCAGTCTGATTGCTATACTGTCCGAGTCGCAGCCTGGCTAAGAGTGGGCCTGGAGGACTCAGATGTGATCCTGTGTGAGCAGCGTAGGCTGTGGTTGGTTAGTCTTGAGGACTCAGATGTGATCCTGTGTGAGCAGCATAGGCTCTGGTTGGTTAGTCTTGAGGACTCAGATGTGATCCTGTGTGAGCAG
>NW_012098098.1:6800207-6800781 GCF_000951045.1 Mandrillus leucophaeus
GCACCTTCATGTTATTACGTGTTTGAAATCCTGGATGGACAGACCTGTGCACCTTCATGTTATGTGTTTGTTGTGGAGAGGAGTGGGTCATGCAGTGTTTCTCTTGTGGGATTGAGTGTGACTATTTAGCTCATCTCTTGACACCTTCACTTATTGGCAGTGACACTAAAGGTCATCAGATTAGTGTGAACCACCCTGTGGGGTTGTAGCGGCTCCTGGACTGGTCTCAGATGCCATCCCGGTTGGCGGAAATAAGTCCTGCGGGTCTCCACTGGAACTGACTCCCAGTGTCTGAGTCCAGAACGTGCAGGTCACAGGTGATGCCACATCTGCATCACCCTGGTGCTCGGACCCCGAGTGGCGGCACCCTGAGCAGGCGGTAGCCCAGACACCACCCTGCCTGATACGCCCCCGGTGGTGGAGACATCACCCCAGCCTAGACCTCGTTAAGATGACTCCCCTCCCTTCACTGGAGGTGACTTTACACTTCTCCAGAACCGCCTCAGCAGCGATGCCCATGGACCAGTGTTCCTAAGGCACAAATTCGGTATTTGAGATTCTGTGATGAGCTGAG
>NW_012098098.1:6804691-6808619 GCF_000951045.1 Mandrillus leucophaeus
TGGTTGGTTAGTCTTGCTCTTAGGCATGACCCACCTGTAGGATCCCACACTGGCCAAGGTGGGGCATAACACAGGTCTGCATTTTATGAAAATGCCCTTGTTCCTCTCCCATACCTGATCCCTTCAGATAAAACAAAAGGGGGCAAGGAGGGGCAGAGTGGAGAGGGGCGAGGTCAGTGCTGTGAGATGCCCCCGTTTCATGGCCGTGGAGGGAGAGCCACCCCCGCACACGTGGGGAGGAGGGAATTCCTGTACCTCAGACAGTGCCGGATGGGTGAGAGCCCTGAGTGTCCCTGTTAACCTCCAGATCCTCTTCATAGCATGCAGAGCAGTCCTGGCAGCTGCTGCAGTCCGGCATTTCTGGGGCAGGAGCCGCTTGTGTGTGCTGCCCCTTTGTGTACCATGAAAACAGACCAGGGACGTGGCTGGTCCTGATGTTCCACGGCGCGTGGCACTGTCACTGGCGCTTCCTGGAGGAGGCCCTTAAACACACCCAGCAGCAGAGCGAGGCCTCCGTGTCCGTGACACGCATGTGTGTCCTCTGGCTGCAGCAATCTTGGGTTAGGTTTTTTGTGGCCATCGGGGCAGCAGCTGCTTGGTGACTGTTTCTGTGGTGTTGAACCTCCACGGTATAAAGGTAATCTACAGCGAGGTGAACAGTAAGTCCTGGACGGACAAACCTGTGCACCTTCATGTTACGTGTTTGAAATCCTGGACGGACAAACCTGTGCACCTTCATGTTACGTGTTTGAAATCCTGGATGGACAGACCCGTGTACCTTCATGTTATGTGTTTGTTGTGGAGAGGAGTGGGTCATGCAGTGTTTCTCTTGTGGGATTGAGTGTGACTATTTAGCTCATCTCTTGACACCTTCACTTATTGGCAGTGACACTAAAGGTCATCAGATTAGTGTGAACCACCCTGTGGGGTTGTAGCGGCTCCTGGACTGGTCTCAGATGCCATCCCGGTTGGCGGAAATAAGTCCTGCGGGTCTCCACTGGAACTGACTCCCAGTGTCTGAGTCCAGAACGTGCAGGTCACAGGTGATGCCACATCTGCATCACCCTGGTGCTCGGACCCCGAGTGGCGGCACCCTGAGCAGGCGGTAGCCCAGACACCACCCTGCCTGATACGCCCCCGGTGGTGGAGACATCACCCCAGCCTAGACCTCGTTAAGATGACTCCCCTCCCTTCACTGGAGGTGACTTTACACTTCTCCAGAACCGCCTCAGCAGCGATGCCCATGGACCAGTGTTCCTAAGGCACAAATTCGGTATTTGAGATTCTGTGATGAGCTGAGCTTGCTGTCCGCTAACCCGCGATCCTGGTGTAATCTCAGTCAGAACCTACAGCCCTGCACCTCTTGCCTGTAAGAAAATCTGTTAGGAGTTAGTAGTGTCTGTGAAGTCTTGATAATTGATAACAAATTTTTTTGTTTCACCAGGAGACACCTGCCTCCTATCAGCCTCTGCAGAGGCCACCATCTGCCCAGTGCCTTCTCCTCCCCTGTAGCTTTCCGTCTCATCGCCTTACTCCCTTGACTTGGCTTCACACAGAGCCTCTTCTTTACACATTCTAACTGTTCACTTCGTACCCTCCTGCAGCAGAACAACCGACCTGCCACCCTGATCATTGTCAAACTCATCCCTTCATCAGCTTTATAACTCCTCAAGGATTTTATCACTGGACCCCCAACATTTCGAAGTGATTTTCTTGAGTAATACCATATGCTGTGATGTGGATGGGATTGGCTTGTCCTCACCAAGTCTCATGTTGAGCTTTGACTCTCAGTGTGGCAGTGCTGGGAGGGGGCCTGGTGGGGGTTTGGGTCATGGAGGCACCCTCCTGAATGGTTGGATACCATTCATTCTTGCTCTCTCAAGCCTGGATTGGTTCGTAGGGGAATGCATTAGTTACCAGGAGCATGGTGGTGATAAAGCCATGCTGTCCCTCAGGTTTGGCTCACTGCCCCTGACCTCCTCTGCCCTGTTTGACACAGCAGATAGTCCTCACCAGAAGCAGATTGGATGCCAGTGCCATGCTTGTACAGCCTGCAGAACCATGAGCCAAATAAGCCTCTTTCTAAGTTACCCAGTGTCAGATACATAGCAACGCAGACAGACTAAGACACCACGCATGATGGAAAACTGCGTTATGGGCAGGACTGCAAGTACTGCTTGTGCAGATACCTGTATTTCTCCTCGTGACTCCCAGAACGTGTTCTATGCCACTTAGGGAAACTTACGCTCTCCTGTGTGACAATCTCCACTCCTGATGTCTGAGGGTTCCTCAGTGTAAGGTAAAACATTAAAGGACCAGTTGTATTAATTGTGTTCTATTTTTTTTTTTATTAGGATACATTTTCATCCTGGGGTCTTGCTGTGGGGGCTAGACCGACCCTCCCAGGGCTAGATCATTTCTAAAGATGGTAAACAACTTGCTGGGAACACCAGTGCATATGCAACTCAACTCACTGCATATGCAAATCGACACTGCATATGCAAATTGACACTGCATATACAACTCAAGTCGCACTGCATATGCAACGTAACTGGCACTGCATATGCAAATCAACTGTTGCAAGTACTTATTTCCAGCTACTTCTTTTTTCTAACTACCACACCAAGCCAATATTTCTCCTCCCTGAAGTCAGCCCAGGATGAGGCACTAGACAGTGGGATATGCTCTGTGCCCTTGGGCCTGCTGGAAGTATGCAGACTACCCAGCCTCAGACTTCATCCTGCCCTGTCCTGCCTTTCCTGTGAAAACCCTGTAGCCTCTGCCTCCCCTGGACCTGACTTCTGCCCCTGCCCAGCTCTGCAGCTTCCCTGGGGCCCTGTCTGCAGTGTTTTGTCCCTTCTCTTGACACTGTGAGTGATAAACTTGTTTCCATGTCAGTAACTATATGTGTTCACTCACTCACCTTGATGAGTCCACATCCAGGCCCCACCAGTGGTGTGGTTTTCCTCATAGTCTTTCTACCTAAGCACATGTCCATGACAAGGTCTTACCCAGCCCAGGCATTCTTGAACTATCTGTAAGAGCTGCCGTGTTGACTCCTGGGCAGTTTTATTCTTTCTCTCTACTGGTTCAGCCTCATTAGGGAGTGACATTTTTTCCAAAGTGGTTGTGAAACAGCATCTCTTTGGGGTGCTGTTTTGCACTTCTCTTGGTTATTGATAGTATGAACATGGTTTTACTTGCGCTGGCTATTTTCCTTTTTGGATGAAATACCTGGACTTGTTTTTTCCTGATTTGTTTGGTATTTGTTCTTTTTTAGAAATGGGGAGGCTGTTGTGAGGTGAGATGGGGAGGCTGTTGTGAGGTGAAATAGGGAGGCTGTTGTGAGGTGTGATGGGGAGGCTGTTGTGAGGTGAGTCACCGCTTGTGACTTAGAAGATTGTAGTGGTTTCCACTTGACCTGTTTTCACTTTTGTGATGGTGCCTTAAGGAAAAAGTAAGGAAAAATTTCGCTGGGCACGGTGGCTCATGCCTGTAATCCCATCACTTGGGGAGGCCGAGGCGGGTGAATCACGAGGTCAGGAGATGAAGACCACCCTGGCCAACATGGTGAAACCCCATCTCTACTGAAAATAGAAAAATTAACAAAATTAGACCAGCCTGGCCAACACACTGAAACCCCATCTCTATAAAAATACAAAATTAGCCGGGGGTGATGGTGGGAGCCTGTAATTAGAGCTACGTGGGAGGCTGAGGTAGGAGAATCACTTGAACCGGGGAGATGGAGGTGGCAGTGAGCTGAGATCGCACCACTACACTCCAGTCTGGGTGATAACAAGACTCTCTCTAAAAAAAAATAAAAAATAACTGGTAGAGTCGAATCCTGTGTAATCAAACACGTTAAATGCACGTGATCAGCCGGGCATGGTGGCTCATGCCTGTAATCCCAGCACTTTGGAAGGCTGAG
>NW_012098098.1:6808959-6810779 GCF_000951045.1 Mandrillus leucophaeus
AGAAAATTACCACAGGGTATTGAGTGCAGTGACTGATGCCTGTAATCCCAACACTTTGGGAGGTTGAGGTGCCTGGCTCCCTTAAGGCCAGGAGTTCAAGACCAGCCTGGGCAACATGGTGAAACCCTGCCTGTACTAAAAATACAGAATTAACCGGGCATGGTGGCAGGTGCCCGTAATCCCAGTTACTTGGGAGGCTGAGGCAGGAGAATCGCTTGAACCCAGGAGGCGGAGGTTGCAGTGAGCTGAGATAGTGCCACTGCAGTCCAGCCTGGGCAACAAGAGCAAAACACTGTCTCATAAACAAATGAATAAAAGCAAAATGTGATAAAGACCAGAAAAATGAAAAGTTACAGAGTTAATTATATTGATTCAAATTAGTTATGTTAAATATTAGCAAACAATACAAAACCACATAAAATAATAAACTATGGCCAAGTGGAATTTACCCTCAGACTGCACCTGGTTCAGTTATTAGAAAGCCTATGAAGTACTACACCATGTGAATCCACCTAAGAAGATAAGGCCTGTGATTTTATCCATAGGTGTGGATGACCTATTATTGATAGAAGCACTCAAAATGGGAATTGGCGAATACTTTCTTAGGACGCCTGTGTCCATAGCTCTGTGTGTGTGTGTGTGTGTGTGTGTGTGTGTACTGGAAGTGTAACCTAATGCAATTGGGCAAGACAGAATTGCAAAAAAGTGAGCTATCTCTTGCATGCATTATATGAGACACATGGAAAGCCCCATAGACTCAATCAGTAAAAACATTTAGTAAGTTAGAGGAGGTGAAATTGCTGTCAAAAAATTGGTGGTCTTCATCTGCATAACCAACAACCAGTGAGGTGATAAAATAGTAGAGAAAACGTATTTATAATAGCAATAAAACAATGCTTAGAAATAAACTTACCAAGACATGTGTAAAACCTAAATGAGGAAACTTTTTGTTTGTTTGTTTGAGATGAAGTCTCACTCTGTCACCCAGGCTAGAGTGCAGTGGCATGATCTCGGCTCACTGCAACCTCCACTTCCTGGGTTCAAGTGATTCTCCTGCTTCAGCCTCCCAAGTAGCTGGGATTACAGGAACCTGTCAACACACCCGGCTAATTTTTGTATTTTCAGTAGAGACAGGGTTTCACCATGTTGATCAGGCTGGTCTCAAACTCCTGACCTCATGATCTGTCTGCGTCAGCCACCCAAAATGCTGGGGTTACAGGCGTGAGCCACTGTGCCCGGCCATGAGGAAACTTTAAAACACTTTTTTTTTTTTTTGAGGCAGGGACTTGCTCTGTCCCACAGGCTGCAGTGCAGTGGTGTGATCACAGCTCGCTGCAGCCTCCACCTCCAGGGCTCAAGCGATCCTTCCTCCTCAGCCTCTCGAGTAGCTGAGACTACAGGTGCACACCACCACACCAGGCTAATTAAAAATAAAAAAATTCTAGAGACAGGGTCTCATTCTGTTGTCCAGGCTGGTCTGGAACTGCTGGGCGCAAGCCATCCTCCCGCCTTGGCCTCCCGAAGTGCTGGGATTACAGACTTGATTGAGCCACTGTACCCAGCCTAAGAATACTCTTCAAAGACACACACGGCTGGGCGCGGTGGCTCACGCCTGTAATCCCAGCACTTTGGGAGCCCGAGGTGGAGGTGGGCGCAGTGGCTCACGCCTGTAATCCCAGCACTTTGGGAGCCCGAGGCAGGCAGATCACGAGGTCTGGAGATCGAGACCATCCTGGTTAACAAAGTGAAACCCCGTCTCTACTAAAAATACAAAAGAATTAGCCAGGCGTGGTGGGAGGCGCCTGTAGTCCCAGCTACTC
>NW_012098098.1:6813059-6817621 GCF_000951045.1 Mandrillus leucophaeus
GTTAGCCAGGATGGTCTCGATCTCCTGACCTCGTGATCTGCCCGCCTCAGCCTCCCACAGTGCTGGGATTACAAGTGTGAGCCACCGCGCCCGGCCTCAGACGTCTAATCTTTAGCAAAAGTTCCAAGCAGGCCAAGGACACAGATGGTGCCTGCACCTGCACAGCCACCCACAGTGGAGAGGAGAGCAGAGGCACCAGGCCTGGTCCCACCAGAGAGGAACGGGTTCCCCAGCCCGGCTCTGGGCTGGTCAGCAACCCCCACTTCCCACCCTGCCTACTCAAAAGAAAGGGTCCTTCTCCTTCCAGCCCCCTCCACCCTCCCTCCAGGACCTCCCTGACCATGCACGGGGCCTGTGCAGGTGTTAAGCCACACCCACGCCCTCCCAGGGGGCGGGGCCTCGAAAGGGACTGCAGGCGCCACAGTCAACAGGAGGGCGGGCTTCTGGCCAGGTGGCAAGGAGGCTCCAGGAGGGGGCGGCGTTGACCTTGGGCGTTGAGGGATGAGAAGGAGTTCGTTAGGAAGGTGCTCCAGGCAGGGGGCCTCGGGGCACAAGGGGATGCTGGAGTGTCACTGGTGATGAATCTGTCCGGGTCTGCAGCAACCTCAGTTCTTGCCTCCTTAGAAGAAAGAATTCAACCGCGGGGCATAAGGCAGAGGGAGAGACTGAGGCACACGTCAGAGCAGAAGTGAAGTTTATCAAAGAGCTTTAGAGCAGGAAGGAAAGTACGCCTGGAAGAAGGCCAGGAGTGCGACTTGAAAGGCAAGTATGTGGTTTGACCTTCTGACTTGGGGTTTGACACAGTGACACAATGCAGGGTCTTGCGTTACTTCTCCCCACTCACCCAGCTCCCGAGATCTTCTTGGGAAGCTGCTGATTACCAGCTTCAGCTGTTTTCTGTCTAATAGGAGAGTGTCTTGCCCTGGCGCTGGCTGTGACCAATTATGACTTTACAGAGACAGTTAACAACCACCTGACCGTCACCTGATGGGGGTCAGCATCCTGTTGCGTGTGTGTGGTGGTGCGGAGCCCTCTTCTGCCCTGCTTATACCCCCTAGCTACCCACACTAACATCTCCTCCCACAGGAGTCCAAGACCCCAATTCTTGAGGGAAAATGGACAAAGGTCAGTCTTCTGTAGCTGCTGCCTGTCGACAGAGGGGCAGAGGTGGTGGTTCTGTGAGTCTCGGCCTCTTGTTGTCAGGGCAGGGTTGGCTCCATGGGTTACTGAAAGCGGTGCCCAGCCAGGGAGCGGTATCCAGGGAGATGGGCAGGATTTTGCCTCTGTCCTGTCCCCCTGATGGGCAGTCCAGGGGTCCCCTGTAGAAGGGTGGCTCTTGAATATTGAGAGGACCTATCCCTTGCTGAGGACCACCTGGAGTTTGATGACCTGAAGGTGAGAGGAGACAAATCGGGTTACTAGATTTAGAAGAATGTTGTCTGGGCATGGTGACTCACGCCTGTAATTTCAGTGCTTTGAGAGGTCGAGGTGAGCAGATCACCTGAGGACAGGAGTTCAAGACCAGCCTAAGTAACATGGTGAAACTCCGTCTCTACTGAAAATACAGGAAAAACAAAAAACAAAAAACTAGCCAGGCGTGATGGCACGTGCCTATAATCCCAGCTACTCTGGAGGCTGAGGCATGAGAATCACTTGAACCTGGGAGGAGGTTGCAGTGAGCCGAGATCAGGCCATTGCACTTCAGCCCGGGCGACAGAGCAAGACTCCTTTAAACAAACAAACAAGGCCGGGCACGGCAGCTCACTCCTGTAATCCCAGCACTTTGGGAGGCCGAGGCAGGCGAATCACGAGGTCAGGAGTTTGAGACCAGCCTGGCCAACATGGTGAAATTCTGTCTCTACTAAAAATACAAAAATTGGGCGTGGTGGTGCACGCCTGTAATCCAGCTACGTGGGAGGCTGAGGTGGGAGAATTACTTGAACCTGGGAGACAGAGGTTGCAGTGAGCCCCACCATTACACTCCAGCCTGGGAGAGATTCAGTCTCAAAAAAAAAAAAAAGATTTAGGTAGCTTCACCCGGCTGGCAGACATGCACGGGCACCTGTGAGGGTCGGAGCAAATAGCCAGATGGGACCACCGCTTGCTTCAGCAAAGTGCCACAGGATCCACCTATTCTGAGGGGCCCCAGGGATACGCACAGCCTCGGTGGCGTCATAGACACAGACCACACACCACCCAGCTAAGGGCCATAGCCATGACGCAGGCCTAAGAAATGAACCGCAGCACCAGCGATTGCGCCCTCTCTGTCCTGCCCATTTCAAGAGGGACTTGGGCAGCGGCTGGAGAACTGTGCTCAGCGGCATTTCCCGGCGAGGTGCTTGACACTTGACCTCAGCTCTGTGCCTTCCCATCCCCTTTCGAGTTCCTGGGTCTTTTCACCCACTTAATCTGCTGGGGGCCGTGCCAGCAGCAGATTTTAAAGATTTTTTACTTTAAAATCCAACGTTTTGAACATATGTGTGCATGTATCTTTATAATAAAATGATTTACATTCCTTTGGGTATATACCCAGTAATGGGATTGCTAGTCAAATGGAATTTCTGATTCTAAATCTTTAAGGAATCGCCACACTGTCTGCCACAACTGTTGAACTAATTTACACTCCCACCAACAGTGTAAAAGTATTCCTTTTTCTCCACAACCTTGCCAGCATATGTTGTTACTTTTCTTTCTTTCTTTTTTGTTGATACAGTCTCGGAGTCTCATTCTGTCGCCCAGGCTGGAGTGCAGTGGATCTCGGCGCACTGCAACTTCCTCCTCTGGGGTTCAAGCAATTCTCCTATCTCAGTCTCCCAAGGAGCTGGGATTATTGGCATGCGCCACCATGCCTGGCTAAATTTTTGTTTTGTTTTGTTTTTGAGATGGAGTCTCGCTCTGTCACCCAGACTGGAGTACAGTAGCATGATCTCAGCTCACTGCAACCTCCGCCTCCCGGGTTCACGCCATTCTCCTGCCTCAGCCTTCTGAGTAGCTGGGACTACAGGCGCCCGCCACTGCGCCTGGCTAGTTTTTTTGTATTTTTAGTAGAGACGGGGTTTCACCATGTTATTAGCAGGATGGTCTGAATCTCCTGACCACGTGATCCACCCGCCTCGGCCTCCCAAAGTGCTGGGATTACAGGCATGAGCCACCGTGCCCGGCCATTTTTTTGTATTTTTAATAGAGACAGGGTGTCACCATGTTGGCGTGGCTGGTCTTGAGCCCCTGACTCAAGTGATCTGCTCTCCTCAGCCTCCCAAAGTGCTGGGATTACAGGCGTGAGCCACCGCACCCGGCCCATCTGTTGTTTCTTGACTTTTTTTTTTTTTGAGACAGAGTCTTGCTCTGTTGCCCAGGCTGGAGTGCATGATGCCATCTTGGATCACTGCAGCCTCCGCCTCCTGGGTTCAAGCGATTCTCCTGCTTCAGTGGGGTCCCGAGTAGCTAGGATTATAGGTGTGCGCCACCACCCGGCTAATTTTTGTGTTTTCAGTAGAGACGGGGTTTCACCATGTTGGCCAGGCTGGTCTCAAACTCCTGACCTCAGGTGATGCACCCGACTCGGCCTCTCAAAGTGCTGGGGTGACAGGCATGAGCCACTGTGCCCAGCCGACAGTGCTGGGGTGACAGGCATGAGCCACCATGCCTGGCCTGTTTCTTGACTTTTTAATAATCGCCATTCTGACTGGCATGAGATGGTATCCCATGGTGGTTTTGATTTGCATTTCTCTAATGATCAGTGATGTTGAACCTTTTTTCATGTTTGTTGGCTGCATGTATGTCTTCTTTTGAGAAGTGTCTGTTCCTGTCCTTTGCCCACTTTTTAATTTGTTTTTTTTGTAAATTCGCTCAAGTTCCTTGTAGATTCTGGATATTAGACCTTTGTCAGATGTATAGACTGCAAAAATTTTCTCCCATTCTGTAGGTCTCTGTTAGCTCTGATGATTATTTTGCTTTGCAAAAGTTTAATTAGATCTTTAGTTTAATTAGATCCCATTGGCCATTTTTTGCTTTTGTTGCAATTGCTTTTTGTGATTTGATCATTGCAGCACTATTCACAGTAGCAAAGACACGGAATCGACCCCAGTGTCCATCAGTGACAGAGTGGATAAAGAAAATGTGGTGCATACACACCATGGAATACTATGCAGCCATAAAAAAGAAGCGAGATCATGTCCTTTGCAGGGACATGGGTGGAGTTGGAAGCCTTTATCCTCAACAAACTAACGCGGACACAGGAAACTAAACAGGGCATGTTCTCACTTATAAGTGGGAGCTGAACCATGTGAACACATGGTCACAGGGAGGGGAACAAGGCACACTGGGGCGGTTGGGGGAGGGCATTAGGAAAAATAGCTAATGCATGTCCCGCTTCATCCCCACCTGATGGGCTGATAGGTGCAGCAAACCACCATGGCACACATAACAAGCCTGAACGTCCTGCACGTGTACCCCAGATATTAAAAAAAAAAAAAAAAAAATCCGACGTTTTGTGAAAGCTGTTGGGGCATTAGTGGATCCAAGCACCAAACAGGACAGCAGGTGGGGACGGGGGACAGAGG
>NW_012098098.1:6820976-6822087 GCF_000951045.1 Mandrillus leucophaeus
GCTGAGGCAGGAGAATGGCGTGAACCCGGGAGGCGGAGCTTGCAGTGAGCTGAGATCCGGCCACTGCACTCCAGTTTGGGCGACAGAGCGAGACTCCGTCTCAAAAAAAAAAAAAAAGAAATTGGCCCTCCCAGTCTTAAAACTTGAGAAAGTTACATTTGTCTTATCTGAGTTGCTTTCTCAGGAAACCAGCCATTGGGCCTCCAGATCGCACCAAGAAGCTGAAACCCACCAGATCATAGCATCTGGACAATGAGAGGCCAGACTCCTCACCCCCTCATGATTGCCTAGCTGGCCACCTGCTCCCATTGACCAGCTCTTCCTTACCCTCCCTAATTCCTGTTTTCCCACACACAGATGCATTTCTTCCCTGCTATAACCCCCTAATTTTAGGCAGTGGAGGAGACAGATCTGCGGCTGAGTTCCCATCTCCCTGCAGCAGCACTGGAGTTGAGCCTTCTTTCCTGGCAGGACTCGGTCTGTTTGTAGAACAAGCAGCAGGACCCAGCCTGAACCCCGGCGTTTCAGTCACAGATCTGTGTACAAGTATCTGTTCAAGCTCTTGTTTTAATTTCTCTTTGGTGTATACCTGGAAGTGGAGTCGCTGGGTCATGGGGTGACTCTGTAACTGTCAGAGGAACCCCAAATGGGTTTCCGAGGTGGCTGCTCTTCACACTCTGGTGAGCAGTATGCGGACGCAGATTTCCCGTAGCCTTGCCGTCACTTACCTCCCATTTTCAGTGATTATGTGAGAAACACACATTCACCCGTCCAAACCTGAAGAACGGACTTGGAGACTCGAGGAACAGGCAGAGCTTGCAGTGAGCCGAGATCGCGCCTCTGCACTCCAGCCTGGGTGACAGAGCGAGACTCCGTCTCAAAGAAAAAAAAAAAAAAAAAAAAAAGAAAAGGACTATTTAAAATGTTTTCTCACAAATTTGTAGCAAAATACATGTAACATAAAACGTACTGTCTAAGCGATTTTAAGTGTGCAGTTCGGTGGTACTAAATACTTACGTCATCTTGTGCAACTATCAGCCCCATCTCCTTTCTTCCTTTTTTGTTTTTTGAGATGGAGTCTCGCTCTGTCGCCCAGGCTGGAGGGCAGCGG
>NW_012098098.1:6824781-6825745 GCF_000951045.1 Mandrillus leucophaeus
CCTGGAAACCGAGCAGCACCCGCCTGCGGGAGCCCGGGAGCCTCCTCTCCCCGCGCCAGTCTTAATAAACGGTGTGTGTGTGAGATGGAGCCGCCTCTTTTGCGCAGGCTGGAGTGCAGAGGCGCGACCTCGGCTCACTGCAACCTCCGCCTCTCGGGTTCAGGCCTCAGCCTCCCTAGTGGCCGGGACTACAGGTGCCCGCCACCACACCCGGCGAATTATTTTTTATTTTTTACTTTTTATTTTTGGTAGAGACAGGGTTTTGCCGTGTTGCTCAGGCTGGTCTCCAACTCCTGACCTCAGGTGATCCGCCCGCCTCGGCCTCCCAAAGTGCTGGGATTACAGGCGTGAGCACCGCCCCGGCCTTAATAGACCTTATCTGGGAGAAGTGTGTCCGGCCTCGTGTCAGTTTCTGTTGCGTGGCAAGGTGAGAACCCGCGGCGGTGACAGCGTGGAGACTGAGTTCGCTTGTCCGTTCCTCTCTGGATGGGCGCGTGGGTGGTGTCCACTCTGCCCTCTGTAACGGTGCCACGAGGACACTGGGCTCATGTTTTCAGTTGTTTAGGGTATAAATCTAGGAGTCGAATGGGGAGGTCCTATGGTAATTCTGTGTTTAAACCTTTGTACCCTTTACTTTTTCTTTTAAAGTAATTTTAAATTTTAATATTTTAAATGATGGCAAAATATGCATAACATAAAACCTACCATTTAACCCATTTTTACTGAACAATTCAGTGGCATGAAACTTATGTAGCCATCATGATGGTCTATTTTCAAATTTTTCTTCCCAAAAAGCAAGCATGAGGCCAGGCGTAGTGGCTCATGCCTGTAATCCCAGCACTTTGGAAGGCCCACATGGGCGGATCACGAGGTCAGGAGATTGAGACCATCCTGGCTAATACGGTGAAACCCCGTCTCTACTAAAATACAAAAAATTAGCCGGGCGAGGTGGCGGGCGCCTGTA
>NW_012098098.1:6828470-6831569 GCF_000951045.1 Mandrillus leucophaeus
GCGATCTCGGCTCACTGCAACCTCTGCCTCCCGGGTTCAAGCCAGTCTCCTGCCTCAGCCTCCCGAGTAACTGGGATTACAGGTGCACCACCATGCTCAGCTAATGTTTGTATTTTTAGTAGAGATGGGGTTTCACCATGTTGGCCAGGCTGGTCTCGAACTCTTGACCTCAAGTGATCCTATTATGAACATGAGTATAGAAATAGCTTTGAGACCCTGCTTTGAGTTTTTTTCAGTTTGTATATGAAATTGCTGGATCATGTGGTAGTTCCATTTTTAACTCAGAATCACCATGGGGTTTTGGACAGCGGCTGCAACATTTTACATCCCATCCGCGGTGTCCGTCCATCCTCACAAAGGCTGGTGCTCTCTGCGCTCTCCATGCTATTCCGTGGGTCATGTGTCTCTATATGTCTGTCTGTTTTTTTTTGAGATGGAGTCTCGCTCTGTCTCCCACGTTGGAGTGCAGTGGCACAATCTCAGCTCACTGCAACCTCTCCCTCCCGGGTTCAAGTGATTCTTCTGCCTCAGCCTCCCGAGTAGCTGGGCTTACAGGTGTACACCACCACACCCAGCTAATTTTTGTATTTTTAGTAGAGACGGGGTTTCACCATGTTGGCCAAGATGGTCTCGATCTCTTGACCTTGTGACCTGCCCGCCTTGGCCTCCCAAAGTGCTGGGATTACAGGTGTGAGACACCGTGCCCGGCCACCACCCAATTTTTTTTCTATTGATTTCCTGTTTTCAATTTCATGGATTTCTCTTCTAATTTTTATTTAGTGATTTATCTTTTCTTCTTCCTGCTTTCATTGGGTTAATTTGCTCTTCTTCTTGCTTCCTAAGGTGAAACTTTGGATGACTGATTTTAGATCTCGCCTCTCATATATACATTCAGTGCTATCACTTGGCCACGATATACTGCTTTTGCTGTGTCCCACAAGTTTTGATAAGTTGTGTTTTATTTTCATTTAATATATATATATTTACACACACACACACACACTTTTTTTTTTTTTTGAGATGGAGTTTTGCTCTTGTTGCCCAGGCTGGAGTGCAGTGGCGCTATCTTGGCTCACCACAACCTCCACTTCCCAGGTTCAAGTGATTCTCCTGCTTCAGCCTCCCAAGTAGCTGGGATTACAGGCATGCATCACCAAGCCCAGCTAGTTTTTTGTACTTTTAGTAGAGACGGGGTTTCACCATGTTGGTCAGGCTTGTTGCGAACTCCTGACCTCAGGTGATCCACCCGCCTCGGCTGGGATTACAGGCTTGAGCCACCGCCCCTGGCCCATTTAAAATTTTTTTTTTTTTTTTTTTTTTTTTTTTTTTTTTTTTTTTTTTTTTTTTTTTTTTTTTTTTTTTTTTGAGTTTTTTTTTTTTTTTTTTTTTTTTTTTGAGACAGAGTCTCACTCTGTCGCCCGGGCTGGAGTGCAGTGGCCGGATCTCAGCTCACTGCAAGCTCCGCCTCCTGGGTTCATGCCATTCTCTGGCCTCAGCCTCCCGAGTAGCTGGGACTACAGGCACCCGCCACCACGCCCGGCTAGTTTTTTGCATTTTTTTTTTTAGTAGAGACGGGGTTTCACCGTGTTAGCCAGGATGGTCTCGATCTCCTGACCTCGTGATCCGCCCGTCTCGGCCTCCCAAAGTGCTGGGATTACAGGCTTGAGCCACCGCGCCCGGCCCATTTAAAATATTTTTAAAGTCCTCTTGAGATTTATTCTTTGACCAATGTGTAATTTAGAGGTGTGTTATTTAATCTCTAAGAATTTTGGCATTCTCCAGCTTCTTTCTCTTCTTGATTTCTAGTTTAATTCCATTGTGGTCTGAGCATGGACATTGCACGATTTCTATTCTTTTAAATTTGTTAAGGTTTTTACAGCCCAGAATGTGGCCTGTTTTGGTGACTGTTCCAGGTGGGCTTAAGAACAACACATATTCTGTCGTTGGATGAAGTGGTCTGCAGGTGCCATTATATCCAGCTGATGGATGGTCCTGTTGAGTTCAACATGTTCTTACTGAATTTCTGCCTGTTGGATCCACCCATTTTTGATAGAGGAGTACAGACGCCAACTGTAATAGTGAATTCATCTGTTTCTCCCTGCAGCTCTCTCTTTCTAAACAAGTTCTTCTAACACGTCATGCAAGACAGGCCTACTGGTAACAAGTTTCTTCAATTTTTGTCTGAGAAAGTCTTTGTTTGTCCTTTAGTTTTGACAGATAATTTTGCAGGGTGTAGATCCCCGGGTCGGTGGTTATCTTTGTCTAAGCGCTTTAAGTATTTCCCTCATTTCGGCCAGGCACGGTGGCTCACGCCTGTAATCCCAGCACTTTGGGAGGATGAGGCGGGCGGATCACGAGGTCAGGAGATCGAGACCATCCTGGCTAACACAGTGAAACCCCGTCTCTACTAAAAATACAAAAAACTAGCCGGGCGCGGTGGCGGCGCCTGTGGTCCCAGCTACTCGGGAGGCTGAGGCAGGAGAATGGCGGGAACCCGGGAGGCGGAGCTTGCAGTGAGCCGAGATCGTGCCACTGCACTCCAGCCTGGGCGACAGAGCGAAACTCTGTCTCAAAACAAACAAACAAACAAAATATATATATATATTTCCTTCATTTCTTTTCTCACTCGTTTCTGAGAACTTGGGTGTAATTCTTACACTTGTTCCTCTATAGGTCTGACGTCTTTTTCTGTAGCTTCTTTTGGGATTTTTCCTTCATTTTTGAATTTCTGTAGCTTGAGAGTGATTTGCCTCCGTGTGGCTTTTCTGGATTTACTCTGCTTGGTGTTCTCTGAGCTTCCCAGATCTGTGACTGCGTATCTGTGACTTGGGGAAATTCTGTCATTATCGCCTCCGCTTTCTTCTCCCTCTCACTCTTCCGTTCTGGTTTCCGATGAAAGAATCGCCTTCTGAATTTGTCCCACAGTTCTAGGGTGTTCTGTTCTCTTTTTCTCAGTCTTTGCTTTTCAGTTTTGGAGGTTTCTACTGAGGTATCCTCAGGCTCGAGGATTCCTTCCTCAGCCGTGTCCAGAGGTTCCTTCCTCAGCCGCGTCTGGTCTAAAGTCCTCTGAGGCATGTTTTACGTCTTTTTTTTTCTTTC
>NW_012098098.1:6832850-6864864 GCF_000951045.1 Mandrillus leucophaeus
ACTCAGCCTCCCGAGTAGCTGGGACCACAGACGCCGCCACCTGTATTTTGTTGTTGAGATGGGGTCTTATGTTGTCCAGGCTGGACGTGAACTCCTGGACTCAAGCATCCTCCGGCCCTGGCTTCCCGTTGTGATTGTAGGTGTGAAATACCACACCCAGCCTGATTTTTGGTTTTAAAGACAGGGTCTTGCTGAGCTGCCCAGGCAGGAGGGCAGTGGCTGTCGACAGGCTCACTCATGGCGCGCGATGGCCTTGAGCTCCTGGACTCACGTGACCCTCCTGGGGCGGCCTCCCGAGCAGCTGGGAGTTTCCAGTTTATCTGTCACGGGTAATTTCAGATGTGAGTGACGTTCTGTGCCCAGTAATGGGGCCGTCGGGTTTATACCACCTCACTCCCCCAGCTCTGGTGTGCAGCTCGCACCCCGTCCCTGAGCTCTCGCCGATACCACAGCTGCCTTCTCACTGCCTGTGGGTCCTTCTCTCTCGCTTCAGTATTTCATTCTGCTTTCCAGCAGAGGCAAGCTGGGCCCAGTTCTTTCCACTCTCCTGTGGGACTGTCTTTGCTGTCCCCCAACGGGAAGGAGCAAAGCAGCTCCCTGGTGTGGGGGGAGGTGGAGGCTGCGTGCGGCTCGTCTCCACGTGCTGGGATCCTTCCCCTCCTGCCAGGCTCAGGCCCAGCTGCCACTTGGAAATGGAGACCCCCGGATGGAGACGCTGCACGGTCGCCTGGGCAGAGCAGGCGCACTCTATGCAGGGGGCTGGCGGCTCATGGGCTTTCCATGAAAACCTCTCCCCTCCTTCCAGGTTTTACAAAAGCCACCAGCTTCTCTTTTGCAGCGGAAAAAAAAAAACACCATATTTCTTTCCTTTCTCTGTTGAAGCCTGAGTTCCTACCCCTTGGCAAGGTGTCAGCTTCCCTGAGAGGGGACCCTGTGCCAGGGAGAGGCGTCGGCTTCCCGAGAGGGGACCCTGTGCCAGGGAGGGGCGTCGGCTTCCCGAGAGGGGACCCTGTGCCGGGGAGGGGCGTCGGCTTCCCGAGAGGGGACCCTGTGCCGGGGAGGGGCGCCGGCTTCCCTGGAGTGCCCGGGGTCGGACACTCACTTGCTCTGTGCTTTGGTTTTGGTGCTAACGGGGGTCCCGAGGCCTCTGGAAGAGAAGGGATCGGGAAGGCTTGAGTTTCAGGGCGTGGACCCTCTCACCAGCAAGGCAGTCAGAGCCAGCCTGCTCCAGAGCCGGGTTCCAGGCAGGAGCTGGGTAGTGCTGGGGTCCATGGATGTAGGTGAGTGGGTGGGGTTACGCCATCTTCCTCCAGCTCCAGCCAGAGCCTCCCGAGGGTGGTCTGGTGCCCACATGGGTGGCCCCGGGCAGCAGGGTCTCCAGGCTGGCACGCAGGCTCTGGGTACTCTGACGTTTCTCAGTGTTGATTCACAAATCTTCTCTCTGAGGGACGGCAGGCTGTCTCTGGCCCCTGCGGCAGGAGGCTGTATGGGCACCGCGCGTGGCATCTCCGGCAGGTACGAGTCGATACTCCAGCAGACCAGGTGGGAGCCGGCAGGGAGCTGCACGTGCCTGACGCCCCTCGTGGGCACCCGAGACGGAGGCACAGCACGGTGGCCGGGACGTCGTCACCACGGTGGGCTGGAACTGCAGCGTGCTCTGTGTGGCACAGACTGACTCAGGTTTTTCTTTTAAAGCTTAAAGGAAGTCTGTGACCAAAGTTCTGTGATGGGGGTGGGTTGGGGGTGGGGGTGGGCGAAGAAAACAAAAAACCTGGCCACGATGGTGAAACCATCTCTACTAAAAATACAAAAACTAGCCAGGCGTGGTGGCGAGCGCCTGTAATCCCAGCTACGCGGGAGGCTGAGGCAGCAGAACTGCATGAACCCAGGAGGTGGAGGCTGTAGTGAGCCGAGATCGCGCTATGGTACCCCATCCAGCCTGGGGGACAGAGCAAGACTCCATCTCAAAAACAAACAAAACCCCCCAAAACCCCCACAACAAACCACAGCTAATCCGAACCCAGAAAAATATACTGGAACCTTCTGGCTTCACACCCTCACCCCAAGCCCACACATGAGGTGGACCAGCTGCCTTTACCCAGGCTGAGCCCTGAAGGGAACAGGAGGGAACCCACAAGAGCTTTGTGCAGATGGAAGACAGGAGAGAGGCACGACCCACGCCCACCCCCAACCCCATGCAGGGGCCCAGCCGGCGAGCGAGCTCACAGGGACCTTGGGGGGAACGAAGGCACAGCCCCCGCCAGCGGCTCAGCCTGGCAGGGTTCAGGGACCCTCCTAGGTCAGGTTCCTCTGCAGGGGACCCAGTGACCAGGACCCCTATTGATTCTGATGCACAGGTGGTCTCTGCTCTCTGTGGGGGTTGCCTCTGCAGCTGCCACTCCTTTCCCAGCCCCCAGGTACAGGGGAGACAGAGCTCAGAAGGAAAAGGGTGAGGCGGCTCCCTCAACTCACCCTCCCGTCACGCCGGGGACCAACAGTCTCCTGGAGCCACACTAGCTGGAGGGCCCTGGCAGGCATCCTCTGTGCCAAGACCCAGCAGAGAGCAGCACCCTCTGAGGGGAGGCCTCGCATCTCCATGCTTGCCCGGGCTGCCTTCCAGCCAGGACGGGGCTCTCGAAGCGGGGACCCTCACCAGCTGCAGCTGCCAGGGAACTGTGGGCAGTGGCACAAGCCAGCCCGCCACAAGCTGAAGCTCAGGGGCGTCCGCAGCTGGCACAGGGTCTGTCCACAGCTGCACTGCTCAGATCCGTGAGGAGTGATGCTCCTGTTTGTCTCCAACTTCTCACAGGCCCTGTGGGACAGATGGCCCAGGGCTGGCCCCTTCTACTTTCCTGCACCGCCCTGCAGCAAGATAAAGCTCCCCTGAGCCTGTCCACTCGAGTGCAGGAGAAGCACCTGTACTCAGCGGTGAGGAACGGGGTCCTGTCCCCGAGGAGCTGCCTTCACCTAATTTTCCAGCATTCCCAGTCTGTGTAATGGCGGAGGAGGAGGGGAACATGTAATTTGTTTCAAAATTAAAAGCTAACAATTTGGTAGGAATTTTTTTTTTCCCCCCCAGACACAGCCTGCCTATGGAGTACAGTGGCACGATCTCGGCTCACTGCAGCCTCCACCTCCTGGGTTCAAATGATTCTCCTGCCTCAGCCTCTGGAGTAGCCGGGACTATAGGCGCCTGCCACCACACCCAGCTAATTTTTGTATTTTTTAGTAGAGATGGGATTTTGCCATGTTGGCCAGGCTGGTCTCAGACCCCCGCCTCCCACAATGCTGGGATTACAGGCATGACCCACATCTGTCCTGGGACTAAGAAGGTCATTGAGAGGGACGACACTGTCTCAGTCCCACACAGCCCCTCTCCCGAGAGGGAGGCACTATACAAACAGCATTTTAATTAATTTATTTATTTCTTTACACATAACTGAAAGTGATGTTACAGTACATAAGTTATTTACAACTGTGCAGTAATGTGTTGCAAAATAAATTATCTAGAAGGCAGCAAAAGTACATTGTGAATGTATATAAAACTGTACAGCGTTTACGGATACACTTTTTATATGATTATTGGCTCTGTAGTGTTTCAAGTTATGTTCTCAGAAAGAGAAACAAAATGCCCAAGATTAAAGGAAAGAAGATACAAACCACGTGGATTTGACTCCATTAAAAATACGCCTGGGAGTCCTGGCTCTGTGTCCCTCCGCCTGGCTCCGCACCAGGTCTTATGCCCAGTCTGAGGCCGTCGCAGCTCTGTGGCAACAGGACCATGGCTGGGATGGGGCTCCTGCCCCTCTGACCTGGAGGTCACTGTTTGTGAGAGGTGGACACCTTAATTTTCTTTAGTTGATCAGAATGGAACAAAAAATTTAAAAAATGCACTCCGCTCTCCAACTCCTGAAATGCCTCTGCAGTTGCTGGAGAAAAGGGCCCGAAGGTCACCGTTTTCAGACAGAAGCTGCCGTGTGTGCGCCCGGCATGATCTCCTCGTCCCGCCGGGGCCAGTGAGGCTCTGGGGGCTTTGCCCCCACCGCGGCAGCTGGTAGAGAAGAGCCGTGTTTCACCTCCCCGACGTCTGGACCAGTCTGGAAGGGATGGAGACGCTGTGGCCAAGTGCAGTCTCTCTCGGGGTCTCTCCCCGCCCGGGTGGACATGGCGCTCCCTCCTCTGCCCCTGGGGCTTAGCAGCAGCCCTGGGCAGCCGTGCGGCCCTCGCCTGCGTCCTGTGGCCATCCCGCGGTGTCACGCCGGCAACAACACAAAGTCGTCGTTGACGTCGACCATGGGCACGTAGAAGGAGGGCACCTCGTTCACGCACAGGGACTTGTGCCCGGCGGGGTCCAGCTCCTGCACCTTCAGCTGCCACTCCATCCTCTGCACAGCGTTCAGGGCCGCGGCCTCGTGCTGCTGCCGCATGAGGAGGCATGTCTGTGGGACACACAGTGGGGGGGGGGGGGGGGGGGGGAGGAGGAGGAGGAAGCGTGAAGCGAGAGCCCCAGACTCTGCCGACCTCAGCTGCCAGCAGGGCCGAGGGCGTGACAGGGCTGTGAACCTATCCTGGTATGGGCCAGGCCCCCTGGAACCCTCTGCTTGCTGTGGTGCTGCTGGCAGGGGGCACATACTCAGGACCAGCTGTACCCGCCCCTGGTGTCTAGTTATCACACGGGGCGGCAGCGCCAGCTGTGCTGGATGTCTGTTCCCAAGAGTGCTGTCTGTGGCACCCCCATCTCGGCCCGAGGGCCCTGCCCTGCTCTGGGTCGGCCTGGGGCTCACCTCCAGCAGCCACTGCAGCTTATTAGAATCTAACAGCTTTGCTTTCATCATTTTACAATTATTTATGGCCAGTGATAGTCTTACTTGTATTCTAGTAGAAACTATGCCATTTAAAAGTGCACATAACGGGACTGGACTGGGATAGGACATATTTTGGGAACTAATGGAGAAATTTAAACATGGCCCAGGGAGTACTGGTATGTCACAGCAACTGTGTAGAAAATCTTTTTTTAGATAGGGTCTCAAGGCTGGGGAGCAGTGGTGCTCCCCATCATGACTCACAGCAGCCTTGACCTCCGGATCCTCCCTCCTCAACCTCGCGAGTAGTTGGGACTACAAGTGCTACCGTGCCCGGCTAATTTTTGTAGACATGGGGTTTTGCAATGTTGGCCAGCCCCAGTGTGGTAATGTCTGTCTCTAAATTTTTCTCAACATATTTATATATATGCTAAATTGCTTTTGAAGCTCAGGATGGATTCACAATCCTCAGTGGGCCGTAGAGCTTTTATTCGGCAGCTCAGACATCATTGCCAGTGTAAATCATTACATGGAATCACGTAACCCTTTGGATGTTCCAAACTCCAGTGAGTCACTGAATTATTGATGGGCCTCCGAGTTTCCGGTGTATTGGACTGTTCCAGTGAATATTTTTATACATATCCCTAAGGTTTTTTTTTTTTTTTTTGAGACGGAGTCTCGCTCTGTCGCCCAGACTGGAGTGCAGTGGCCGGATCTCGGCTCACTGTGAGCTCCGCCTCCCGGGTTCCCGCCCTTCTCCTGCCTGAGCCTCCCGAGTAGCTGGGACTACAGGCGCCAGCCACCTCGCCCGGCTAGTTTTTTGTATTTTTTAGTAGAGACGGGGTTTCACCGTGTTAGCCAGGATGGTCTCGATCTCCTGACCTCATGATCCGCCCGTCTCGGCCTCCCAAAGTGCTGGGATTACAGGCTTGAGCCACCGTGCCCGGCCATCCCTAAGGTTTTTAAATAATTTTGTCACGCAGGCTGGAGTGCGGTGGTACAATCTTGGCTCACTGCAACCTCCGTCTCCAGGGTTCAAATGATTCTCATGCCTCAGTCTCCCAGAATTACAGGCACGCACCACCACGCCTGGCTAACTTTTGTATTTTTAGTATTTAGTAGAGATAAAGTTTCACCATGTTGGCCAGGCTGGTCTCAAACTCCTGACCTCAGGTAATCTGCCCGCCTCGGCCTCCCACAGTGCTGGGATTACAGGTGTGAGCCACTGTGCCTAGCCGTATCCCTAAGTTTTAAAATGACTAAAGTGAAATAGCTAGGTGAGGTGGTAAACGCATTTTGAAATTTGATAGATATGGTCAGTTTACTTAATAAAAATCTACTAATTGACGCTTCTCCCAATACTGCAGTGATACCGCCTCCCAACCCTGCAGATGACCTTTAAATGAGATCTTGCTTCATCTGTGGTCCTCATGTTAATGATTATAGTGAGTATCTTTTCATGAAGGTTGGTCATTTTATCTCCTTTGTGGAATGTGTCTTTATATAAATTATTTTTCTGTGTACCATTTTCATATTAGTTTGTAAGGGTTCTATCTGCACGGATGGTGCTAACCCTATGTGGCATTTTTAATGTATGTACAAAGTCCCAATTTTTTTTTTTTTTTTTAAAAGACAGAGTTTCACTCTTGTTGCCCAGGCTGGAGTGCAATGACGTGATCTTGGCTCACAGCAACCTCCACCTCCCTGGTTCAAGCGATTCTCCTGCCTCAGCCTCCCAAGTAGCTGGGATTACAGGCATGTGCCACCACGCCCGGCTAATTTTGTATTTTTAGTGGAGATGGGGTTTCACCATGCTGGCCAGGCTGACCTCAGGTGATCCGCCCGCCTTGGCCTCCCAAAGTGCTGGGATTACAGGTGTGAGGCACCCGTACCCGGCCCAAAGTCCCATTTTAATGCAGTCAAACATTTATCTTCTTACAGGAGAGTCTTCCTTGTGTCTTTATGAAGCCTTCAGTTTTCTTCTCACAGCTTTGGTTAGGAAGGGCCTAGTGGCCTGGGGAGGGTGTGGCGTGAGTGACTTCCTGCACCACCACCTTGGGGCTGGCCGGAAATGCACACTCAGTTACAGCTCAGACCTGAGTTTCTGCCTCAGCACAAGCCCCCAGGGGCCACGTCCCGCAAATACCCGTGGCTCCCACCAGGTAGGGCTGGTGGTTCTCATCTGCGCCCACAAGCTACAGCATGACACATGGGTGCTTGGTTCAGGGACCTGGGTGGTGCTGAGCCTGATACTGCAGGTAGTCAGAGCCGCCTGCTCCCGGGCATGGCTGGCGACTGCACAGGGTGACACTGACTTTAAAGCTCTGTCACTTGGCAAGTTTCCGCTTTCCGTTGCTTCCTGGTGGATCCTCCAGGGTGTCCGGGTGAACAGCCCTAGCGACTGGGACTGAGGGTGTGCTGCCCTTCCTGGCACCTACCCTGCCTCTGCCCACTGCCCTGGCCAGCACTTCCAGAGCAGTGGAGGGTGAATGCTGGGACCTTAGAGGGGGCTCACGGGGCGGTCCCAGGAGTTCTGACCATCAAGCCTAGGGTCCTGTTCAGCTGGCGACAGGAGCTGCTGCCTGCATACCGGGACAGAAGGGAGGACTGAGGAGGCCACACACAGCGACAGGACCTCACCTCCCTGAAAGCATCAGCCAGGTTAAGAGAATCTGAAATTGTCACCGCCCATCACAGAACTAGGCAGCAGCCTCCCTTGGCCCCAGAGGCAGCTGGAGTGCCCAGGCAGAGCTGGGCGGGAAGCGCAACACCAACCTTCATGCGGTCGTACTTGTCGTCCACGTCCTGGAGCCAGGAGATGAACTGGCGGGCGTTGAAACGGTCACGCACTGACTTGTTCTCGTCACCCTGTGGAAACCAAACACGGGATTTCATCAGGAAACCCAGAGACCGCTATGGGAAGGCGTGCCAGCCTGAGCGATGCTACAGTGAGCTTTCTCAAGGGAAAAACCAAAGGGGCAGCCTCATTCCACTGACCACACACTGACTCACGTTCAAGGCATGGCAGGTGCCACCCTGCCCATCTCTCTAAACAGCTTCTCTAAAATGCACGTGGAGGTGGCTGAGCCTTTGTCTCCTGGGCACTGGGTGGCCGCAGGCCCTGCCCGAGCTGGTCCCCAGCCCTGCCCCCATGGGACAGTCAGCTCAGCCCGGTGCCAACTCCTGGGAGATACTTTAAGAGACGGAGTTTCGCTCGTTGCCCAGGCTGGAGTGCAGTGGCATGATCTCGGCTCACCGCAACCTCCACCTCCCGGGTTCAAGCGATTCTCCTGCTTCAGCCTCCTCAGTAGCTGGGATTATAGGTGCCCACCACCACACCCGGCTAATTTTATATTTTTAGTAGAGATGGGGTTTATCCTGGGAGGGACTTTCTAGGCATGTCATCGTCCCTGTGTCCTGGATGGGACACGGATAAAATGTCCAGGCTCCTCCCCTTTTTCATGGGCTCAGGGTGAAGCTGACAATGCCCACATAAACCCACACACCTGCAGGGAACTCACTTTCCACAAAGGTGCCAAGAACAGAATAACAGTCACAGGGAAAGGACAGTCTCCTCCGTAAATGGTGCTGGGAAAACTGGCTACGCGTCGCAGAGCAGTGAAACGAGACCCCTAGCTCTCACCACATGCAAACATCAAACCCCAAATGGATTAAAGTCTGGAATCCAAGACCTCAAACTATGAAACTACTACAAGAAAACACTGGGGAAAATCTCCAGGACATTGGCCTGGGCAAACATTTCTCAAGTAATACCCTCACGCACAGGCAACCAAAGTAAAAATGGACAAATGGGATCACATCAAGTTAAAAATCTTCTGCACAGCAAAGGACACAGTCACCAAGGTGAAAAGACACCCAACAGAATGGGAGGAAATGCTTGCAAACCGCTCACCCTGACATGGATTCAGAACCAGAACATATAAGGCAATTAACTCGATACGAAAAAAATCTAATAATCCCATCAAAAAATGGGTAAAAGATCTGAATAGACATTTCTCAAAAGAAGACACACAAATGGCAAACAGGCATCTGAAAAGGCAACATCAATGCTCATAAGAGAAATGCAAATGAAAACTACAATGAGGTATCACCCCAGTTAAAATGGCTTTTATCCAAAAGACAGGCAATCACAGACGCTGGCGAGGACGTGGGGAAAAGGGGACCCTCGTACCCCGTTGGTGGGAACGTAAATTAGTACGGCCACTATGGAGAACAGTTTGGCGGTTCCTCAAAAAACTAAAAATAGAGCTACCATAGGATCCAGCAATCCCACTGCTGGGTACAGACCCAAAAGAAAGGAATCGGGGGCCAGGCGTGGTGGCTCACGCCTGTAATCCCAGCTACTCAGGAAGCCGAGGCAGGAGAATCAAACCCGGGAGGCGGTGGCTGCAGTGAGCTGAGACTGTGCCACTGCACTCTAGCCTGGGCGACAGAGGAAGACTCAGAATCAAAAAAAGGAAAGGAATCAGTATATTGAAACGGTATCTGCACTTCCATATTTAATGCAACTCCGTTTACTATAGCTAAGGCTTGTGTCCATCAACAGATGAATGGGTCAAGAAAGCGTGGCACACACACAATGGAGTACTATTCAGCCACAAAGAAGAATGAGATCCTGTCATTTGCAACAACATGGATGGAACGGGAGGTCATTATGTTAAGTGAAATAAGCATAAAAAGACAAACATCACATGTTCTCACTTACTTGTGGGATCTAAAAATCAGAACAATTGAACTCGTGGACACAGAGAATAGAAAGACGGTCACCAGAGGCTGGGAAGGGTTGTGGGGGGCTGGCAGGGAGGTAGAAATGGTTAATGGGTACCAAAAAAAAATAAGACCTACTATTTGACAGCACAACAGGGTGACTATGGTCAACAGTTAATTGCATTGTCTATTTTAAAATAAAGAGTGTTAACTGGATTGTTTGTAACTCAAGGGCTAAATGCTTGAGGGGACGGACACCCCATTCGAGAAACAAAGGGGGAAGAAATGCTTCCTGGGAAGTGAGAGGCACAAGCTGGTCCTCCTCGTGTTTGCTCTCTACGGAGCTGTCCCAACTGCCTGTCCTTCACGGACTCTCAAGTGGGGTACGAGAACGCAAACTTATCAGCATCCAGCCCCCGAAGCATCATTTGGTCCAACTCACGTTTTCTTTAAAGAAAATTCGTCAGCCGGGCGAGGTGCCTCACGACTGTAACTCCCGCACTTTGGGAGGCCGAGGCGGGCGGATCATGAGGTCAAGAGATCGAGACCATCCTGGACATGGTAACGCCCTGTCTCTACTAAAAACACAAAAACCAGCCGGGCGTGGTGGCGCACGCCTGTAATCCCAGCCACTCGGGAGGCTGAGGCAGGAGAATCGCTCAAACCCGAGACCCAGAGGTTGCCGTGACTGAGATCGTGCCACTGCACTCCAGCCTGGCGATAGAGCGAGACTGCATCTCACACACACACAAAGAAAAAAAAATTTGTCACTGTGTGCATGAGGGACATTGATGAAATACATCCCCAAAGAAAGGAAGATCTTGAATGCACTAAGAGATGTTTTCAACTAAGCACCTTGGAGCCTCTGGCCGTCACTACACAGCAAAGCCAAGTGCACAGCTCAGAGTGCCAGGGCCGGGGTGGCGTCACGGGGGGCCACATATGAGGGGTCTTGGTGCACAGCCTGGACATCGAGGCGGGAATGTGTTCCAGGCACGTCCCACTGCACAGGATATGGGGCCTGGGGCCCAGGGAGCCCATGACCTGAGCACAGTGGGCTCTGAGGAAGAGGGAGGGGCCGATGCAGAGCAGGCAATGGGAGAACCAGGGGTCCACGTGGCCCACATGGAAGGTCAGTGGTGGCTGGAGGATGATTTCTGAGACAGGAGTCCCCGGCATGTGGGCCGCTTGAAGGCAGACAGGAAGAGCTACCCTGGGGAGAGCTACAAGGCCCTGGCTACCACATCCTATGTCCCAGTGGACAGAACAGGTCAAAGGCAGGGGAGCTGCAGGGGCGGGCGGGAGCCCCACAACAGATGGGCAGGATAGTGACTGCAGTTCTGGGACCCTGAGTCCGGCCCACCCTGGCCCAGATGAGCGGCACACCTGGGTGCGTGTGTCCCCTTAGCCACCCAGTGTCCCTGCTGTCCCCGTACAAGAGCCCCTGGGGCCTGTGCTGTGAAAGCCCTCCATGTGGCGGCCCCGGGGTGCCTGAGAGCTGCAGGTCGAGCCCAGCAGTTTAAACAGAAAATAATGCCAGCCCTGACACCCGTGAGAGGTAGGTAGGGGCAGCTGAGGAACTGCATGGACAAGTGTTGCAGAGGGACTGAGCTGCTGAGGCCCAGCCCAGTGGCCCGAGGGCCTTGCCCATGAGGGCAGCTGTCTGCTCCAGCCTTCTCAGCTCCTTTCTCAGGCTCGCCAAGGCTAGAGGCGTACAAAGGACTCTGCAGCCCCTGCAAGGCGCTGAGCGCCAGGGAAGTTCCTGGTCAAAGTGCAGAAGAATCTACAAAGGGGAGGGGAAAGGGGCAGGAGTGGGGTGGGGGCGCTTGAACTTGTGGGCCTGGCATGCCGAGGGGGCCTACCTGGCTCTCCAGGGGCATGTTGTAGACCTCGGAGTCCAGCAGCATTGTGCAGGCACTGAATGGCACTGCCTGGTTGGCGATGGTCCTGGCCGCCCGGCAGTGAACCCGCAGAATCTCCTGCTCACAGGACACGATCAGCTTCTCCTGGAGGAGGAGAGGAGTGGAGTGAGCTGGGACACAGTCACGCCCCAGGCCCCACTGTCTCAACACAACAGCCCCGGGGCCTGCATCATGAGCGCCCTGGCCATGGCGCCCCTGCCTGTGCCAGCCCACTTACCCGCTCGATGCTGTGCTGCAGACGCAGCTTTCCCCGGACTGCCTCCTGCTGCCTGAACAGCTCCTTCAGGGGCTCCGCCAGGGAGGGAGGGGGTGCGATCTGCAGGCAAAAGGTGAGTGGGGGGTCGGCTGGGGCCGTGGAACTGCACGAAGAACAGTCTGGAGTTCATCGGGGTCCGGACTCAGCCTCCCCACTCCTAGGAGCCTGCCCTGGAGACCTCCTCCAGTCCCGGCAACACAGATACACCAGGAAGCTTTCTAGAAACCACCTATGTGCTGGACACGGGGGAGCGGACACCTCCACAGCGCCCAGCACAGCACCATGTGGTGAGGAAATAAGAGTGCAGGGAGAGGCGCAGGACAGCATCTGTGGGCCATCGTGTGCCAAGGAAGGCCTAAAACACAGGCATGAGCACCCAACTGTGCAAAGGAGATACAGAGAGACAGCAGGAGTGGGCTGGGGGTAGGCTGAGCTTCCTGTGTTCACAGGGAGGGCCCATGCATCCCAGATCAGCTTTTCAACCAGGGTGTAACGTGCACAGTGGAATATGAAGGCTGACAACCGAGCCTGTGGTCTTGCAGTGGCTCGGGGGAGGGAAGCGCACTGGCCCAGGTCGCCATGGGGGGGCTGCAGGGCTGTGGGCTGGAAGCACAGGCACTGCACTCCCACCAGTGGAAGGGTTCTCACGGGGTGGGCCAGCCGTTCTGAAACGACACGCACACCGGAAGTGAACACGGAAGTAAAGACAGCAGAGACCCTCAGGACGAGGCCTCGCACTCTTGGAGATACAAGGGCCACACACAAGTGGGGAGCCAGGCTGAGCCCCACGGTGCAGGGGAGACCTCGGGCCCACAGGGAGTCAGGTTTCCAAAGCCAACCCAGAAAGCACGGTCGTGTGCTCAGGTGGCCACAGCAGCTGTGCCAGGGCCACCACTCCCCACAGGTGGACCCACATGGGACTGGTGGGGCAGAGAGGGGTGGCCAACACCAGCTGGAACATTGAGGGGCCGGTCAGAAACAGGAGCGCATGGGGCAGATGGGCACGTAGACGCACAAGAGGGAGACAAGGAGGAGCTTCTGACAGCCAAGGCTGGGGCAACACATGGCACGAGACGAATGCTGGCGACGCTGGGCACCTGCAGGCGGAAGGGGCGGCTCCTCCTGACAGCAGAGCTCCAGTTAGCAAACACAGGAAAGGGAGACAGGCCCAGCACCACAGGAGTGACTGCGGCAGACAAGAGCTGTGGACAGCAATGCGCACAATGTGCTGAGAGAAACAGGTTTACACGGCCTCTGCGTCTCTTCCAAGACACACACTCACCACAGAGGGAGAGTCCGCGACTCACGGCGGACGGGCCTGATCAGACCTCCAGGTCACGTCACCTAGGACACCAGGAGCAAAAGGCCCCGCCTCACGCCTGTGGGCTCCTGCCTAAGAACCACCATCACAGGCCAGGCCTGGGGCCGCTGACCACACTGCTGACCGACACTGCCCAGAAGCTCTCAGCCAGGAGACAGGGCGCAGGAGGGCCGCCACAGCCCGGACGCACGGCAGCGTCTCGTCACCGCCACGGCTGCTAAGGCACATTCGGAGGAGGCTGCACGTGCGGCAGGTGCGTCAACCTGTCTCTGCTGCTTCTGAACTTTTCTGCCCACAATCTACAATCAGTTCAAAATTAATGATTCAGGCCGAGCGCGGGGCTCACACCTGTACTCCCAGCACTTTGGGAGGCTGAGGCGGGCGGATCACAAGGTCAGGACTTCGAGATCAGCCTGACCAACATGGTGAAACCCCGTCTCTACACAAAAGATAAAAATTAGCCGGAAATGGTGACGGGCACCTGTAATCCCAGCTACTCGGGAGGCTGAGGCAGGAGAATTGCTTGAACCCAGGAGGCGGAGCTTTCAGTGAGCCGAGATCGTGCCACTGCACTCCAGCCTGGGCAACAGAGCAGACTTGTCTTTAAAAAAACAAATTTTGATTAAAACATTGAGCTAAGTCTCTCTAGTCCACAGACCTCACTGTTCGGCACCACATCCACCCTCTGCCTCAACAAGCCCAGCCCTCAGTGAGGTTTCTGCTGAGACGGGGCCTGTCGGTGGCAGGGATTCTGTGGGCCACCTGCAAGGTGGGACTGATGCGAGCTCAAACTAACGCACAGCCGGGACCAGGCACCGCCCCTTCCTCCGGCTCAGCCGCAGGACCGGCAGCTATGGCAGGAGCTGTGCCTTGGGCCTCAGGCTGTACCTGGAGCACCTGGCACCTCTGCCTGCCTGAGTCTAAGTCTAGGGGGTACTCAAAAGACCAGGCGGGAGGTGCACAGAACATTCCCAGGATTACTCTGATTGTCAGGATTCTAGTGGCTTTTTTCCCTGTATTTTCCAAATTTTCTACAGCAGTCAGACTACTGTTATCATCAATTAAAACAAGAGAAAACAACAGCCAAAACAACAAAAAGTACAGAAGGTCAGAAGGTCTTACTGAGGAGAGATCCCGGGGCAGGTTTTTCTGAATGTCATGACCCAGCTGCCGTCTGTCTCCTGTGGACGGGCCTCCCCGGGGATGGCTGGGGCCAGGCTCCAGAAGGGAATGACCGCCGGGGTGACCCAGGGTGCAGAGCCCCTTGTGCTCCCTGGGAACAGAGCTCAGAGCTCGGCAGGGTGGGGCCCGCGGGCGCTCGCTCCTGGGTTCTGCACAGTGTCCCCTGACATGTCGGGCAGTAGCACAGACCCAGCCTCACCCTCAGGGCCAGCTCCGCAGACCCCGTCATCCTCATCAGAGGGGTGCTGGGTAGCTGAGCCAGGTCAGGGCCAGCATGGCAAGGGGCTCTCAGGTGGCCTGGGCCCACAGAGCCAACGTGTGCTGAGGGCCCCTGGCTGTACCTCGCGCCACCTATGAGTTTCAGTGCCCAGGAAGCCCCAGAAGGAAATGGCTGTTGGTGACGGAGAGCCCGTTCTGCACATAACACAACACACTCAAGTGACACGGCTGCATCAACCACACAGTCCACCAGGCAGTGTGAGCGGAGTCGCGGGGTCTGGGGGGAGACTCCAGGGAAGAGCCAGAATGCCGCACGCGGGGGCTGGACAGACCCCGGGGGGCCTAACAGGAGGGCAGGGGAGGCCGTGCACAGCTTAGGCCATCACCGAGGGCAGATGGGTGGACTCTGGCTCTACCACGAGGAACCCCTGTGCCTGCTGGGAAAGACCTCGGTGGTAGGAGGAGGTGGGAAGCCAGTCAGCCCCCGCGACCAGGGCAGAGGGTACACAGCGGGGGAAGCCCTCATGGGAATGTGCTCAGAGCGGGGCCCCATTTGGAGGGATCTATTTTGGGCCCAGACACAGCGCAAGGGACGGGGGGAGTGGGGGTGACTTCGAGATGTTGCAGCTGAGCCTGCAGAGGTCGGGATGATGCTTGGGGAACTGGGGTGACAGGGTCGGGTTGAACAAGGTGAGGCTGGGGGCCGAGGACCAACGTGCGCCAAGGGAGCCGCAGCTCTGCTGTCCTAGAAGCCCAAGGGAGGAGGTGGGGGAAGGGATCCATCATGTGGGTAAGGGGGCTCAGGGAACCCACATGGGTCCAAGGGAGAAGGGGGCAGGGGCTGGAGACAGAGAGGGTGGCTCTGCTGAGGCCGTCCTGGTGGATGGGGAGTGGAGAAGGGAGAGTGAGCGGCGTGAAGGGGGACCCCACACCAGTGGGACTGGGGTGCACCCGGGGTGAGGGGGAGGCCAGGAGACCAAGGCCTGGCACGGACCAGCTGGAGGAAGGGCCTTGGGTCTGCAGAACAGCTGGGCAGCTTCTGGCTTTTGCCTTCACAGCAGAAACGGGGCTGTGTCTACTCAGGTGGGAGAAGGTCGAGAGAGGTCAAGGGCCGGGAGCGGGACAAGATGGGCTGCAGGAAACCGTGACTAGGGGGCCCCGGACGCATCCCAGAGAGAGAACGCAGTGGCTCTCCCGGGCCCCACACTCACCACGGGGATGTGGAGCTTGCTGAGCGGCTTGCCGTCCAGGAGGTAGGAGCCCGTGTAGGTGACGTACTCTGCGTAGCACTGGGGCGCCTGCGGCGTGATGCAGCACAGGATCTTGCGTTTCTCCTCGATCTTCTTCCTGATCTGCAGGTATTCGAAGTAGGGGTTGGCCCTGTCGCTGTGGTAGGGCTCGATGGCATCCAGCTTGATGGCGTCCACAATGGCGGCCAGCGTCTGCTGGATCACCTCCCGCGTCTGCTGCGTGGACGTGTTCAGCTGCTGCTGCAGCTGCTGGGTGGAGCGCTGAAAGCGGCGTTTGCGCGGATGCTGGGCCTGGGCGTCGTCCTCCTCGGAGCCACGGGCCTTGGCCCTGGTGGCTGGGGCAGGGGTGGAGGTGCACTCCTTCTCGGAGGGGGGCGTGCCCTGCTTGCTCTGGTTGGCGAGCATCTGCGCCCGGTTCCTGGTCATGCGCTGAGGGATCTCCTCCACTCTGGGGGCCTTCGGGGCTTCGGCTGTGGGTTTGGGTTCTGGTTCTGTGGCTTCTGGCTGGATGCCGCCGGGAGGGCCTTCGGCTGGGGTGGCAGCACGGGAGGCCTCAGTGTTGTCCTGGGGGCCGGCGCTGTCCACAGCCTGGGCTTGTGCCACAGTGTCCATGGGGGGGCCGTCAGGGGCACAGAGGGACGCGGTGGGGGAGCCATCGGCCTCAGCCCCCTGGTCTCCGCTCCCCAGTGGGCGCTGTTCCGGGGGGACGGGCGTCGGCTCCGCGCCAGAGTCCAGATCCCCAGGGGCCCTCTCTTCTGGCACCGCCTCTGCCTCCACTGTAGCTTCCAGAGCCACGTCCAGCTTTGGCTCCTCTGAGGGCTCAGGCTCGAGCTCTGCAGGGAGCTGGGTGGAGGCCTGGTCGGGAGGCAGCGCCGGTGGCTCCTCAGCCACTAAGGCAGAAACATCCCCACCGTTTATGACCACGGGGGCCCCCGGAGGGATCTTTCCTGAAGGAGCAAGACTTTCTTCTACGGGTTCTGTTTCAACATCTGGGACATCTTTAGTCTGCAAGGGAAGCTCCGGCAGGGAGAAGGGCCCCAGGTCCAGCTCGTCCTCGGGGCCGGCGAAGGCGTCTGCCCAGGGCACCGGCTCCACCTGGCCGAGGTTAGACAGGCTGTGGCCGCTGTCCAGGAAGCTATTTTCCAGGGGCCCCAGAGCCTCCACCTGAGTCACGGTGGCTACACAGGCGGGCTCAGGGGCCACGTCCAGCGGAGCTTCCGGAAGTGACTTGCAGTTGCTGAAGAAGGACTCCAGCCCGGAGGGAGGGGCGTAAGGAGCCGCCTCGGAGGTGGCGATGGTGGCGGGGACGGCTTCCACCCCGTCTTTGACGTCCTCCAGTCCTGGCTCAGCGACGGGCAGAGTATATGGGGCAGGAGAGGCGGGAGGGGCAGGGTACGGCGCCTCTGAGGTGCTGAAGGGTCCTGGGGCGGCAGAGTGGAGGGCGTCCGCGGGGCAGAAATGTTTTGGGGACTCGGGGAAGCTCTGTGGAGACTTCAGCAGCAGGTCTGAGCCCACAGGCCAGCTGACAGGGTTTTCGGAGGCGCTCCCGATCAGGCTAGAGGCAAGGGCCTGCTCAGTGGGGTGAGCCCACTCGACAGGCTCCTCGGTGATGACGGCGCTGAACGGACCCTCGTCCAGCGTCTCCAGGTAGCTGGGCTCCGGAGGGATGATGGCAGCTGTGGCCTGCTGGTCCTCGGTGGCGTCCAGGTCCGGGGGAAGGGCCCCTTCCAGGGAAGGAACCAGCAGCTCAGCTCTGGGGGAAGGGGAAGGCTTTGCTTGTAAACTTGAGAAGACGCCCTCTGGAGAGGGGGTGACGGTGACAACGGCGGCCGGCGGGCAGTGCAGAGCATCGACTTTGGGCGAGGGGAGGCCATAGTCTGGGGAGTAGTACCCTGGGGACAAGCAGGCAAACTTCTCCGCGGGAACTGGGGGCAGGGGCGCCCTGTCTTCCATCGAGTGTGGCACGGGAGAGTCGTAGCTGGAGGCAGCAGGAACGCTCTGCTGCCTGAAAAGCTTGTCTCCGACGCTGAATTCCTCCTCAGGGGTCCTCCTAATGTCGACAGAGACCGAGCGGTAAAGGTTTGTGGAGAGAGGCCTTGCAGGAGCCTGGCTGGCGTTTTCCGAAAGCCCAGTGGAAGCCACGGAGAACCTGTCGAAAAAGGACGGGGAGCAGGCGCTGGTGGGAGCGGTGGGCAGGGGTGTGGAGTGCTGGGAGTCGGTGCAGTCAAACACGAGGTCCGCGTAGTCATCGGCACTGCAGGACGGGGTCCTGGGCGTGTGCATCACCTCCTCGTAGCTGGGGCAGGACAGCACCGACGTAGGGGTGGGCACGCCAGTCGGCCGGCTCTGGTCAGGCCTGGGAGACGCAGGCAGGACCTCCTTTATGTGAGGGCCTGCGAGCCAGTCTTTGGAGTCTGCACCTGATCCTGGGTGTAGCTTATTTTCGGCAGCAGGTGGAATAGGAGTCGACTCTTTGAGCTTTTTGTCTTTAAACGGAGGGTCCAGGCCGGGCGGTTTCTTGGCAGGAATGTCTAGACCCTTCTTCCGCCCGTCGTCTGCCAGCTTCGCCTTCTCCTTGAGCTTGGGGTCTCCGGACCGGTGCCTAAGCTTCTCCATCTGCTTCATCCTCTCCTTGTGCCGCTTGTGGCGCTCCTCGATCTCCAGGTCCTTCTGGGAGAGCATCCTCTCAAAGCTGGTCATCATCAGGTCGCCGTCCCCCAGGAGCTTCTCCCTGGGCCTGGCGTCTTTCTTGCCTGGGTCTCTGGATGGCGTTACCTTATCGTTCCCGTTGCTCATCTTCACTGGCTCGCCCTTTTCCTTCTCTGCACTGTCCCTGAATTTCTCCTTCAGTTTGGCGTCGCCGAGCCTCGGGCCCTCGTCCCTGGACTTCTCTTTGAGTGCGCGGGGCGGGCTGTCCTTGTCCCTGGTGGCGGGCTTCTGCTCATCCCTGTGGTGCCGCAGGAGGCCGTCCACATGCCTGTCTCGGTGCCTCTCCTTCTCGTCTCTCCATTTCTCCCTGTGTTTCTCTCTCTTCTTCTTCTCTTTTAGGATGTTGATGGCACTAGATCCGTAAGGCTTTAGTTCCTTTTCTATTTTCTTGGAAGGCTCTCTCTCGGAATCATTTTTATCTTTTTTTTCGGTAGAAAACAGTTCAATGGTTTTATCTAGCTCATCTTCTATGTCAGCTTTCATGTTGTAGGAAACTCCGTAAGCCTCCGCCTCCAAGTCCTTTTCGTACTGGCTGGAGTCCTTCCTGCTACCGCTCTCCTTGTAATCTTCGCCCTTCTCTTTCTTCTCGGCCTTCTCTTTCTTGGCTCTCTCTCGGTCGTGGCTTTTCTTGGACGAGGATGAGGAGTGCCTGTGCCTCTCCTTCTCTTTCAGCTTCTCAGGGAGGCAGGCGCTCTCCCTCGGCTTGTCCTCTCCGGGTGGCTCTGTGAAGGAGACCTCCAGGAAGGCAGTCAGCCCCGGCTCCTGCCCTCGGTCCGTGAAGCTGTCAGAGGAGACCTCACTGATTTTATCATTGGAGTCTTCCCTGTACTCATGGAGAGCCTCTTCTTCCAACTTTTCAAGCAGGCTTTTTTCCGTGTCGGCACTTCTCGAGGACTTCCTCTCCTTGGAATGTTCTTTATCTGACTTCTCTTTGTGTTTGCTTCTGGCCTTGTCTTCGGCAGCGTGCTTCTTTTCAGCCTTCTCAGGGAGCTTCTGTTTACTTTTCTTGTCTTGTGTGGAGTCCACTGAGGCTCTGTCCTTCCTGTCCTTGTACTTTTCTGTGGACTCTTTATCCTTCTTCTCCTTGTGCTTGTCGAAGACTTTCTCTTTTTTGTCTCTCCCCCCGTCGGCAGCTCCTCTGTCCTTTCTCTTGTCTTTGGGTTCCTTGTCCTTCTGCCTCTCGGGGTGCTGCTTGTCAGAAGCCTTCCTGTGTCTGTCGGAGGCACAGGCCTCCCGCCCCTCCTCCTTCTCCTGGAGGCCGTCCATCCTCAGTGAGTCGCTGGCCTCTCCCGTCTTGCACCCGCTCCCTATGTAGCTGTCCCTGTCGTCTTCACTCTCGTCTGTGAAGATGTCTGCGATGTACCAGCTTTTCTCTTTGCCTTTCTTGTCATCTTTTTTTTCAGAGAAGTCTTCCGAGATGATCCCAGGGAAAGCCTTCTCCTTCTTCTCTTTCCCTTGGTCGAGAGACGCTTTCCTTTCTTTGTCTTTGCCATGTGTGTCTTTATGTTTTTCCTTGGTATCTTTTTTCTCTTTAAAACATTTATCAAATTCTTTGTCCTTCTGACACTTATCAAGGATCGATTTCTCACTTTTGTCCTTGTCACTGGACTTCTCTTTGTATTTTTCTGGTTTTGTTTTCTCCTTCCTTTCCTTATCGGGGCCATCCTTCTTCTCCTTCTCTCGTGCTGGGTGGTGCCGTTCCCATGGCTCCAGGCCCTTCCCAAAGTCACAGTCGGGCTTGTCCTTGAAGCCACTCTCACAGCCACACTCCTTCAGCTCCTCCCGGTATGCCTCCTCCGGCTTGGCCCTGCCATCCCTGCGCTCCTTGCAGCTCTCCAGCGCGTCCTTTCTGTCCCGCCCTGCCTCTGCGGACTCTCTCCTCTTCTTGTCCTTTTCCGAAAGGTAGCTGGGGACACTTTTATGCTTTTCAGTCTGGTCTTTCCTCTTCTCAGAGTTTTTATCCAAATAGTCCCTGTCCTTCTTTCGGAAGAAGGGCTCCCTGTAGTCTCGCTTCTCCCGGGCCCGGGTGTCCCGCTTCCTTTCCTTGCTGTCCTCCTTCACCGTCTCCAAGATGAGCTTGGCCACAGAGTCGCTCTTCATGTCCCTGTAGTCTGTCACTGGCGAGTCCCAGCTGTCCTCCCCTTTGAAATCAAAGGATGAATCGGACAAGTCAGAAAACCACCGATCTCGCTGATCGTCAGAAAGGCTAAATTTGGTGTCTTCGTTCTCCAGAAACTGATTTTTGTTACAATATTCGTCAAAAGCAGAATCTTCCCTATAAACCTTTTCTTTTTTGAGTTTTTCTTTATCTTCTTTGAAAGTCTTCTCCTTCTCTTTGGAAATTTTGTCCTCTTTTAAATCATTCTTCTTCTCTAATTTTGAGGGCCGGTCTTTTGACTTCTTCTTTCTCTCCTCTTTGTACAGTCTCAGTTTTTCTTCTTTCGGAGACTTTTCCTTTAGCGATTTCTCCTTTTCTGCTTTACTCGAACGGTCTTTCTCTTCTCGGAAAGACCTGCTGATGTCTTTGTTCATGTCTTTGATTCTCTTCAGTGATTTTTCATCTTTAAAGAGCCATTCTTTTTCTTCTAATTTCATTTTGCTGAGTTTCTCTTCTTTTTTAAAGTGGTCACGATCATGCTTTAACACTTTCAGCTTGTTTTCAGTGGAAAGATCATTCTCTAGAAGTATAGCCTTATCCGACTTCTGCTTGGAGTCCTCGTACTCGTACGTGAAACTTTTCAGCTTCAGCTCCTGGCTGATGGGGCACTGTCCCTTCTCCTTGTTTTTGTGTTTGTGTTTTGTTTTATGTTTTTTGACAACCTTCCCCTCCTTGTCCAGTTTGGGGACGGCGCCCTCCGCGCTGGAGAGGAAGGGGCTCTTCTTCTCTGACAGCGAGGCTCGCTTCCTGTGCTCCTGCCTCTTCCTCACTGGCTTCAGCGATTCCACACTGGAGCCCTCAGAGGAGCAGTCAGACTCGCTTGTCAGTCTCGTCCTTGTGGAGTCTGATAAAGAACTGACCTCCGACCAAGCTGGGGAAGAAATGGTTTTCCAGTTGTCTGTCCGCCAGTGCTTGGTGTGCTGGTCTGTGTGGTTGGGGTTCTGCTTCTGGGCGGCAGAGCTCCCGTGGGACGAGGTGGAGGAGGCGGACAGGGAGCTGAACAGGGAGGGGTCCTTCAGCACCAGCGGGGACCCCTTGAGGCAGCTGGAGCTCCCCAGGGAGTCCCTGTCGTCCTCCCCACTCTCTGAGGACTCACTCTCCGACTCCGAGGAACAGAACTTGTCATTCCGCTTTCCAAAGCGAACCTCTCTGCCTTTTGTTTCTTTCTTTCGCTTCTTTTTAACTTTATTTTTTTCCTTCTGCTGCTTGGCATTAGAAGGCTCTCGTGTCTTACTACCAGGCAATATCGTATGTGCCGAGAGTCTCAGCTTCTCGCCTGTCCCCACGGTGACACTCGCGTCCTCCTCGTCCGACGTGTCTGACAGGATACGATGGGACGCTTTCTTTGGTGCAATCGTGTTATTTTTAGTGTAACTTTTAACCTCCATTTTGGGTATAGAGATAAAACTATTGGATTTCGTTTCTTTTCTGTAGTCCTTTTTCAACAGGTGCTTGTCGTCCACCGGAGGAACCCTGTCCTGCTCATCGTCCTCGTCAAACTCATACTCATCCTTGACGGGGGCTGTGGCCTTCTGCGGCTCCGGGTTCTTGGCCTTGTGCTTGAGGCCTTTTTCGAACTCGGAGTCCGTGTTGTTGCCGTCGACTGAACTGGAAGGTGCGAAGGACGGGGCGTCTTCCTCTTCTGAGCTCTCTGTTGGAGGCAGGAAGGAGAGGTCACAGGCAGGCTCAAAACAGCTCTCCCCAGAATGGCAGAGCGGGCAGGCTCTGCGGAGGTGCCCTGTGGCAAGCTCCCACCCTGCCTCTGCAGAGACTTTGCTTGACTCATGGAAACCAGCCGCAGGCAGGAGGAAACCAGACAGGGCTGGCATCTTAGAAGCAAGACTGCAGGCTTCTCGGCAGCGACACACCTGGGCGGGGTCTCCCGCAGTCCAGAAGCTCCTGTAAAGCCCCCAGCATCCGAGGAGGAGCTCATCAGAGGGGCAACGCTGCGCCAACACCACAAGGCACTTCTGCCATCCCTGCATAGAGAACAAGCAGCTCAGTGGCCGTGACTTACCCGTCGAGCTCTCCTCGCTGGAAGTGTAAGTGCCTTTGCCTAACAGGAGGTTCACCATCGTGGGGGAGTTGGCCACTTTCAGCGGCGTCTCGCCTTTCCTGTTGCTCTGCTGCGGGTTCCCGCCGTACCGCAGCAGCAGTTTCACCACCTACAAGACAGGAACACCCGCGTCAAGGACTGCTGGAGAAGCACACGCCTCTACCGTTCCGCACAACACGGCAGCCCCTTCCAAGAACCCTGGGATTCGACCCGAGAGCGGCCCCTCAGTCTGAGGGTGTGGGAGCCGAGCGCACAGGGACTGCCTGGCGAGGCTCCGGGTGCGATGGGCGAGGCCGTGGCTCCTCTGTGGGAAGGGCTGCAGCCGCAGGGGCTCCCGCACCCCTCCTGTGCTTTCCTTCAGAAGGGCTCTGCCTCCTTTGGATTTTTTTCCACCACTTCTCTGTTGCCGCGAGGAGATGACTTCCCGGGGATGTCCTCACGGAGGCGCTCCCCTCCCGCCAACAGCGAGCTCCTCAGCAGAGTGGTGCGGAGTGGCCGTGGAGGGCTCAGGCAGGAGGTCAGGGAGAAGAGTGTTATGGAGGGGCAGGGGGGACAGAATAGAGGAAACAAAGACCAAGTTTCTGCAAGCTGCTTTATTTTTTATTTTCATTTACATTAGAAAATAAAATAATCTCTCCCTTGCTTGATTTTACAAGGGTAAGGGCAGTCACACGGATGACAGAAACAGCCATGGTGACACTTCCACAGCTCCGTCCACAGCTCTGTCCAGCTGCTCATCACCCGCAACCTGAATTTCCTATGCCCAGAACAGCAACGCACTGAACTCACGTACAAATTAAATATAATCCCAACTTTAGTCCAGTCTGAGAGTAGCGCATTCAAAGAATCTGTAATAACGTTTACTATAGACTCTTGTCGCCCACAGAATCAATTTCCAGTTCGTGTATGACATGTTCTATTGTTTAGTCAGCACAGAGTTCTTATGTGAGTTTTCTATGGTGACCACACAAAACCTCAGGCTTACAATTCTGGAGGTCAGAGGTCAAGCTGCTGGCAGGGCGGGGTCCTTCCTTTCCTCCATCATGGGGGCTGCTGGCAGAATTCAGTTTCTTGCAGGGCCGGGACGGAGGTCCCCAGTCCCAGCTGCTAGGGGCCGCCACACTCCTCGGCCCTCCTCTAAGGCCAGCAGCACAGGTGTGGCCCTCCTCGGGTTCTAACCTCTCCTGCTTCTGGGATCTCTCAGACTCAGCAGGAAAGGCTCACAGGCTTTAGGGCCCATGGGACTGCCCAGGACCTGCAAGATGGCCTAGGACGATTTCCCCATGTGAGGCACTCACAAGGTCTGGGGTCACAACACGGGCATCTTGGGGGCCATTATCCTGCCTACCTCACCGTAAATCCTTGACATTTTTCATAATAAAAAAATTTAAAAGTGGTAATTACAGAAGTATGAAGCTGCATCGGATGCCCCAGCCCCAACACCGCCCCCAGCGCCATTCCCCTCACACCGGCCCCCCCCCGCAGTAATGAGCGAGTCCCAGACACTGCAGAGCCTTTTCCAGTTCATGTCTCTGGAAGGGCCCATAAAAAAGAAACAGGGTAAACCATAACGCCACTCATCATCTTACCCAAGAGTTTAACGGCCACGTTTTAACATCAAATATGGACTCAAATATGGACTCAGTGTTCTAAGTTCCCTGCTCGTCTCAGAGTCTTCAATCTACCCCCCACCCCACCTGAATGAGCTGTTTCTCAAGTCTGCTCTTTAAGGCCAAGGTGCTGTGGGCTCCGGGACCTCCCGCAATGGCCAGGTGGGGCCTGCTGCAGAGGAGCACGACGGGCACGGGCAGATGTGGCCCCGTGTGACCCCCCAGCCTTGCTGTCCTGCCTGCAACCAGGGGCTCTCCACAGAGCTCTGGTGATGACGTCGGTGAGACCCGCCCCATCTCCAGGCAGCACCCCTGCTTTCCTGCAGGACGAGGCTGTCAGGCACAACAACCTCTCTCGGCTCCCACAGAGGCTAAGACCTCTCAGTGCCCACTGCTCCTGGGCCGGCCACAGTGGCCACTTTCTAAATCTTGAGTCTATGGTTCTGTGCACTGGCCACACCTCTTGGTGTTACCTCATTCCAGACGAGGGTGGGTCTGCCTTGCAGGTCTAAGAGCCCCACAGTGGTGACGGGGACCGGCAGCAACTCCTGCAGGCCTCCTTCCACTTGGTGTAATCCTTCACCTGCTCCAATCCAACCAGACCTACACGGCTGGCGGATACGAGCATTTTCATAGATGGCAGGTGCTGCGAAACCTGTGAGAGGCCGTCCAGGTGCTGACCCCGGAGGGGAAAGCTGGGGGCAGACAGAGGGCACAGCTCGGCCTTCAGGGTGGGCAAGGCAAAAACTCGCTTTCCGGTGCCCCACACCATGAAACCGGCTAGCTACGGGGACAAAGAGCTACAGAACCACCCAGATGCCAGGACAGGCCGGATGTGTGAAGGACGGGGGATGCCAACCTTGTAGTGCCCGTTGTTGGCAGCGTCGTGCAAAGGCGTGTCGTCATCCAGGCCCTTGGTGTTCACCTCCGCACCTGCGGCCAGCAGCTGCTTCGCAACGTCATAGTAGCCCCGGTTACAGGCCTCGTGCAGCGCCGTCCAGCCTGGAAACAGACACTCAGGACATACGTGATTTAATCCTGGGAACTCCCCTCCTGTCTCTGGAGGCAGCACCCTGAGGATGGGCTAAGGGGCAGGGACAAGCCAGGTGGGGAGCTGCCCTGTCGTGAGGGCTGCAGTTTAGGAAGCAGGTGCCAGCCCAGAGAACCCCTCGCTTCTCTTTACTGTGGCACCCTTAGCACAATCCGTATCTAGCTTGTTAACCCCACAGACTAACAACCCACAGGGCTGACCTGCAGCAATCGCCCTAAAGGGGTAGGAGACCAGTGAACACAAGTGCCGTAAACAGCAGCCTCGTCCTCACTGATCTGGAGGCGTATGTGCCTTTGCAAAACAAGGAAGGGAAGCCTCCAGTGTCGGAAACAGGGAAACTGAGGCTGAGAGCGCCTCCTGAAGGCTGAAGAGCTGCTGCAGCAGGAGCTCCAGAGGCGCCCAGGCTCGGGCTGCATGATGAAGGCCGCCCCGGCCGGCAGCTTCTGCCTGGGGAGCTTGGAGCCCACCATCGGATGGTGTGGCCGCATGCAGCGGTGGAAATGGAGCTCAGCCCCATGGGAAGCACACGGCAGTGCTCTGGAGAAGTTTCTTTTAGAAAAATGCTTTAAAAAAAAAGGGTGCTAAATTAGGTTTGGGTCAGACAGCTATAAACCAGGGCAGTGGGAGAAATCTAGAAGACTTCTACCCAGACGATTTCGTTCATCTGTTCTCCTTACACTGGGAACAGATAGTTCTGGGACATGTGGACCACCCATGGTTTGATGGGGCATTTATGGAAAGAAGGGACATTAAACTCTAATCACAGGCCTTTAAGCCCCCGGGCTGTGTCAGGTCTGGGGAGACTCAGTTCTGTCCGGGTCCAAGGCAAACCCCAGGCCCCAGCCCCGTGAAGGGAGGGAGTCTAGTCCAGGGTGTGGACCCAGCCGCGCTCCCGGCTCGGGGGCACCCTCTGCTGCAGAATGCAGCCACTTGCTAGACACACCAGGGACCGGCCCCTCCAGGGGCCTGGACGTGAGGTTTATGGAACACAGCAGAGCACGATTTAAAATTCCTCAGTTCTCTTAAAAATAGGCCAGGCATGGGGGCTCACAGCTGTAATCCCAGCACTTTGGGAAGCCAAGGCGTGAGGATTTCTTGAGGCCATGAGTTCAAAACAGCCTGGGCAACTTAGCAAGACCCTGTCTCTACAAAAAATAAAAAAGTTAGCCAGGCGTGGTGGCGTGCGCCTGCACTCGGAAGGCTGAGTTGGGAACATCGCTTGAGCCCAGGAGTTCAACGTTTCAGTGAGCCGTGATCACGCCACTGCACTCCAGCCTGAGCAACAGAGCGAGACCTTGTCTAAAAATAAAAATAATAATAAAACCCAGCAAACAAGTTTACTTTGAAATACTTTCCAAGAAACACTGATTTCTTCTCAGCAACAGCGAACCCCACTGGAGTGAGTGTGGCTGTGAACACCCCGGGCCCTGCAGAGCAGATGCACAGCCCACGAGGGCACAGCCCATCCGACCCAATGGGAGGCTCAGGGCTCCAGTGGGGCCCTCTGGCCCCTGCCAGGCACAGGGCGCCCACCTGCGAAGTCCTTGACGTTGACGTCCGCCCCCTCGCTGATGAGCTCTTTGATGCGCCGGGCGTCCCCGCGGATGGCCGCTCGGTGCAGGCGGGTCTCTCCACGCTCGTTTCTCTTGTTCACTTTATCTTTGGTTTTTGAGGCAGAGTTGGGCGTTCCTTTCTGACACACTGTAGACTGGGAGGGGTGCTTTGGTGTTGTGTCCACTGCAGGCCAAGGAGGGGACAGGTGGGCGTTACTGTGGGTGGCCCTGCTTTCTCAAATCCTCAAGAGCCCAGGCCACCGTCACGAGGTCCCTTTGCACAGGGCTTATCCTCAGCACAGCCACGAGGCTGCAACCAGGCAGAGCCCCTTCCCTGCGCCAGGGACCACCCCCAGGCTGGGCTCACCTGGGCTGTTGGCAGACTCCTCAGCTGTCATCTGCATGAGAAGGGCCACCTGCTGGCGCTCGGAGAGGGGGTAGCCAGCTCGGATTCCAGACAGCCCCATGCCAAAGAGCAGCCCGGCCTTCCGGGTGACAGGCTCCTTCTTAATCCTCTTCCGCTCAGGGCCCTGCTTCTCTGTGAGGCGGGCGAGGGAGAGAGGGAGGAGAGATTTCATGCCACGGCGTCCTCCAAACCCAGGTCCTTACCTAATGTTACGGAGCCCCCTGCGTCCACCTGACAGCTGACAGAGCAGAAAGGAAGGTCTGTGAGTGGGGAAAGCACAGCGGTGCTGGGAGCATTGGTGCCACCCACCTCACCTCTCAGCAGTGACTGTGAGACCATTTAAACACCTCGTTACCAGCCCCTCAAGTCCGCTAAGCCTGGACCTCCACCGAGCATTCACTCACTCCAGGCACCTCTCCTGGGCCTCCCCAGACCTCGTACCACACATGAATGCGGTGGGACAGCTTAGCACCGGTGACCTGGCTCACACAGGACAGGTCTCTGTTAAAACACGTGCCTGTAATTAAACTCCACCTTCCCCGTCCCTCCTCCAAACAGTGCAGATATAAAATGGCAGACACAGTTTAAAACACATCAGTAAATCAAGGCCAACTGGTCAGTACTGTACCTTTCTTCTTGCTTCTAGGAACCTCCATCTCATGCCATGGTGCTTCGAGGAGCGTACCAGCCTTGCAGCACCACAACAGGGACTGGGCTGGAGGCATCTAAAGGCATCAACACAGAGCACTAACAAGACACGGTGTGAGAGCTGGGCTGTTCCACCTCAGCCTCCTCGTAACAAGCACACCCTGCACTCGTCTGACCCGTGAGAGAACTCGGCCAGCGTCTAACACAACTCACGCGCTGTGTCTTCTAAAAGAGGCAGGAGGCAGGGGCGGGGAAGAGAAGACCCCAAGCACTAAGAGTCAGGGGCACAGAAGCTGCCTCCTCCTCTGCCTGACCAGTGCCCTCCTGTGGATGGAAATCAGGGGCCAGACACCTCTGAATCCTCCTCCAGCTGCCCTGTGGGTTCTGGGGTAGGTCATGGGGTGCCAACTGCAGAGGTGCAGCACAGAGGCAAGGCTCTGCCAAGGCCTGACTTGGGGAAGAAGTGCCACCAGGGAGATATGGGCCTCTGAAGCTCTCCTCTGAGGCACCTCCTTTCCCTTCCGTTCACCATATCCAAGAAGCCTCTCTCTTCAGGACTTAACTTCTCCCTCAGCTGGTGTTTGACCCTAGAGAGGTGGGTGACGTCTGTGACAACGGGCTAACTGGACCCCACACCTGCCCGGTCACTGGAACACAGAAGGGTCTTAACTGGTCTCTTGGCTCAGCTCCCAGGGCACAACTCCCTTGCTGTTCACCACCACAGTCCCCATGAATGTGCCCGTCGCTTTCCTCAGAAGACACTGCCCACCCACCCTAGCTCTTTCCAAGGTATCTGAGGCTGACTTCCTAGGAACTAGGTCTGGGGCATGCTGAGAATGCGGATTCGTATGTCCTATGGGACAAGCCTGCAGGAGGGCACACACCTGGCCACATCGACCTGCGTCACATTCACGGGCAAAACCCCAAGTACTGCAGGCTGCCATTGCCACCACCAGCGAGTCTGTAAACAGTCCTCAGTGCATAGATCTGAGACAGCCCTTGAGCTCTGGCACCAGCCCCTCATATAACGCGGCAAACACAGTGGTGGGGGAGGTGGCCTCGCCACCGGCCAGTGAGCCCCAGCCCACAGCCATCACTGGCGTAGCCACACCTCAGCAGCGAGCTTGGCCGTGGGTCTCTATGCGCGCACCCCATGCTTTCCCTGCACCCTGCATGCTGCCCGGGGACCAGCCCTCCCCAGGCCTGCTTCTCATAGCCACCTCTACACAACAGAAGCAGACCCACGGCTGCCTCCCTCTAGGAAAGAGGTGGCGAAGCTGCCGGAGAAACCCCAGCTCCCCAACAGATAGCCCTCAAGTCCTCCTCTCTCCGGGAGGGGGCCCACGCTCAGCGAGCGGCTGCTCTGCCCACAGTTGCCTGGAAAAGCAGCTGAGAACCTCTGCAGGGCCCTGAACCCCAAGACCTAGCTATGCACATTCAGAGGCCTGTTCTCTCCGTCACCCAGAGCAGGGGAGTTAATGTTTTGGAGACATGAAGCCCCCTGAGAACATGAGGAAAGCAGAACCCCTGAGATAACAGACTTTGCAAAGCAGCGCACAGCACAGGAGACTCCTGGGAGCATAAGGCATCTCCTTACTCCACCGACCATCAGAAGTCAAAAGCGAGTGGGCCCCACTCTGCTGCATGTGGCCGCTAGGGGTGGACACAGGGAGCTGGGGCGGTGTTGGGGCTGCGGAGGGAGGAGCTGGGGCGGAGTTGGGGGTGCGGAGGGAGGAGCTGGGGCGGAGTTGGGGGTGCGGAGGGAGGAGCTGGGGCGGAGTTGGGGGTGCGGAGGGAGGAGCTGGGGCGGTGTTGGGGCTGCGGAGGGAGGAGCTGGGGCGGAGTTGGGGCTGCGGAGGGAGGAGCTGGGGCGGTGTTGGGACTCCGGAGGGAGGAGGTGGAGTGGTGTTGGGGCTGTGGTATGTTCAGATCCCAAAATGCAGATGTTACCATGCTCTTAAATTATCTAAGGATCCTAGGAGGCGTGTGTCAGGGGAACAGGCAGAGGCAAAGGTGTTCCTCAGAAGTCAGGCTTTAGAGTGGCAGGCCAGGAGACCACGCTGCACCCCCTCTGAGGGGCAGTGAAGAGCTGCTTTCTATGGCAAACAGAACGTGTCCCGCTCCTGCAGGGCAGCCATCTCAGGTGCAGCCCACACCCTGTGTGTGCAGACTGGGCAGGACTCAGTGCCCCAGTGACTTCCTGGGTGGGCTCCAGGGCCCGAGCCTAAGGGTCAGGGCCACATCCCTCCCGCTCCTCACCAGGCCCTCCTTCTGCTTCTGCTCTGAGCTTTGGTGAAGAAAGACTGAGTTGGCTTCCCTCACGTGGCCAGGTCAGCTTTACAGGGCTCCCAAAAATTCGCATGGAAGGTGTTGCCAACCTCCTGGTGAATTTTGGTGCCTGGAGCCACCACAGGGACCTCGCTCTGCCCTGACTCAGGAAGAGCTTGCTCCCAGGAAGCAGCGACTTCTCACCCAGTCCCGAAACAAGACGCTGTACTTGTCCTGACACAACAAAAGTCCAGTATGAAACCAGATCTCCCAGGATGCCAATTTCTCCACTGTGAAACAAGCACCTGCAGAACGAGCATCCACAAGGCCCACAACACGTACCAGACACCACCCAAGCTCCGGAGCCCAGCAAACCTGCATGTCTGTCAGGTCCGAGACACTGCCCACTCCAGGGGCTTCTGGGATAGAAGGAAAGCCCCACCCACGGAGGGAGACCCCCGTGTGCCACAGCCTGCGGCTCAACAATGCCTGCTCTCCATTCCAGCCCAGCGACACCACAGTCTGAGAGCAGTTGAGCGGGTCCCTGATGTGCACACACGCCGCAGGCACCTGCACTGTCAGGCGCCACAGAAGTGGGTCCTGCAGGGGGGTCACGCACTGCCTGCCTGCCCCTCCTACCCCAGGCCTGGGCTGACCTGGAGCTGTGCGCCCCTGAGAAAGGCCCCTCTGAGAGGAGAGGCTGCAAAACCTGCTCCCTGCCCCTCCACACAGTGCAGAGCACGGCGGGTGTGGGGTGTTGTCTGCAGGGAACAAAAGGCTGAGAGCATCTGGAGCTACCCCGAGGAACAACCAGCAAGTTCCTGCAGCATTCTGCAAATTTCCTGTCTCTACTGTCCGAATAGAAGTCAAATACAATTTCTATGAATTCCAAATGGTATTCACCAAGTTGCAAAGTGGAAAACATGCAGGTCTAGGGACTGAGTCCCAGCTACAGGCAGATGTGGCCCCGGGTGGGGGGTGGGAGCAACTCCACAGGACTCAGAAGCCCCCTTCCACTCCTGCTCCACAGTCGGAAAATGGCCTGCAGGCGCTGAGGGCTTTATGGGCTCAGGCAGCCTGGGGCTGAGGGCAGAGGTCCAGGGAGAGCCGTGGAGGGCGCCAGGAAAGGCTGAATCTTCCCAAGTCAAGCGTGTTGGCGGTGGCACCTCTGTCCACTGACCTGAGCCTGGGCGGCCACTCACCTCATCTTTAAGAAACAAGGCCTGTAGGACCTTTCTTCAAACCACATCCACCTTGCCAGCCCTCTGAGGTTGACAGCACCTCAGTACCCAGCTGGCCAATGGGAGATTCCACAGAACCCTCCCCTCCTCAGCACAGAGCTGAGACCTCCCCTGCCATGAGCCCTTTCCTGCTGCTGGAGCATGGCCTTGGCCTGGGGCAGCAGGGGCTACAGTGGACGATGCTTTTGGGAGCTGGAGCCCACTTCCTGCCCCTGCATCCAGCCAAGGCCTTTCTGAGGCAGCAAAGAGACTGGAAGTGAGCTTCCTGGGCAAATGGCAGCAGCACCTGGCTCTGTGCAGGTGGGATGGGGGGGCTGTGACCTTCCTGGGGGTGCTCTGTGCAGGTGGGATGGGGGGGCTGTGACCTTCCTGGGGGTGCTCTGTGCAGGTGGGATGTGGGAGCTGTGACTCGCCTGGGGGTGCTGTGCAGGTGCGATGGGGGGCTGTGACTCGCCTGGGGGTGCTCTGTGCAGGTGTGATGGGGGAGCTGTGACCTTCCTGGGGGTGCTCTGTGCAGGTGCGATGGGGGGGCTGTGACCTTCCTGGGGGTGCTCTGTGCAGGTGGGATGGGGGTGCTCCGTGCAGGTGCGATGCGGAGGCTGTGACCTTCCTGGGGGTGCTCTGTACAGGTGGG
>NW_012098098.1:6864990-6877778 GCF_000951045.1 Mandrillus leucophaeus
GATGGGGGGGCTGTGACCTTTCTGGGGGTGCTCTGTGCAGGTGGGATGTGGGAGCTGTGACTCGCCTGGGGGTGCTCTGCAGGGAGTGTCTTCTCTATCTGGCTGCCTTTTTTTTTTTTTTAAACAAGGTCTCACTCTGTAGCCAAGGATGGAGGCAGTGGCGCAATCTCAGCTCACCACAGCCTCCACCTCCCAGGCTCAAGCGGCCCTCCCACTTCAGCCTCCAGAGTAGCTGGGACCATGGGTGGCTGTGCCACCACATCTGGCTGCTTTTAACATCCTCCCTTTGCTGTTGTGAAAACTTCATGTCAGAGTCATATTGAAATTTCATATTTAAATGTGTAATTACTGTTTTTTCTCCTGCTTATAATTCATTACACTTCTTGAATTTGAGGCTTGTGTTTTTATGAACCTTGAAAAGCCACCGTCTCCCTGCCCTGCTCTCTCCTCTGCCGAGGTGCCTGTTGAGCTGCATTCTCTCCTCCACAGCTCCCCGCTTCCTGCGGGTTTCCTGTCTCATTTTCATTCTGTGCTCCAGTTTAGGCAATTTCTTTTGTTAGAACTTCCAATTCACCAATACTTTCTTAGGTTGTGTCTAATACGCTACGTCATCTGCCCACTGGGTTTTTTATTTCAGTGATTCTAGTTTTCATTTCCAGATATTCCATGTGCTTTAGAAACATCTGCATGATACTCGATGGTTTTAAATCCTCCGATGGATACTGTGCACTTAACCGTCCCAGCGTGTGAGGTCCCTGGGGCTGACCCTGCTGATCTCTCAGGACAGCTTTCTTCCTCAGCGTCTGTAATTCCAGCCGGGCTCTTCGTCTGTCTGCACTCGGAGCCGCGAGGCCTGGATGAGGACGGTGTGTCTCTCCAGGGAGGGTTTGCTTTTGTGGTGGTGGGGGCCTCAGGGAGAGGGGGCATTTCCAGCAACGGCACAAATACAGATGCCAGCCCCACCGGAGGGCAGGACTGGGTCAGAAGTCTGTGTGGTGACCTCTCAAAGCCCCTCCTCAGTGCCTGTCCCTCTTAGCTGGGGGAACAGTGTCTGCTCAGATAGCCCAAAGTGTCCAGGAAGTGTGGCCTCCTTGAGAGGACAAGCTTTTCGTGGGGTCTGGGCTCAGAGCCCCTTCCTCTACCTCCCTGGGAGGTCTGAGGTTGGGCTCCAATGCAGAGACCCTGAGGTAGGGCCGCAGGGATGTGGAGCTGTGTGGCCTCTGCTACTCATCTGAACAAATGCCTTTTGTATCAATCATTTAGCACCTCTAATTTCTAGGCTTTTCTAGCAAGTCTTTTAGGGGACACAGGCCACGATACTGTCAACATAGGAAAATGTGCGACTCCCGCATCCCACCGTAAAACTCAAAGATGTCAAAATACATTCTTGATTCTGCTACACAAAGGGATGTTTCCATGGTGATATTTTCAAACAAGAGAAAGTTCATGGCCAATGGCGGTTACAGCTCATGGAACGGATGGGCAGGGCCGGGTGCAGCTTTGTGGCATGGCTGCTGCTCACAGATTCTGTCCACTTCACTAAAACCAAACATCTGGCCTCATCTGGATGTTCACAGCCATGAAATACAGCACTTCTGGCCAAGAAGTCTAATCACAGCCCATCTACACCAGGCGGATGGTCCAGATCACCAAGTTCCCACCCAAGCACTGAGCTCAACTCACACAAACGAGGGCGCAGCAGTCCTGCCACCGACACCCCCTCGGGGCAGCAAGACAGGAGCTCCACACAGCCTGTCCTGGGCCAACAAGAGAAGCTGGCAGGGCCCCCGCTGAGTCCTGTGAGCCACCGTGTGTGGTGAGAATGGCTTCTCCTTCCAATCTCCAGGTTTCTCTCTGTTTCTGCCTTCTTTCTGTCAGTTACCATTATTGATCACTTAAAGAAAGACAGGGCCTACCCCGTCTGCTGCGTGACCTCAGCCCTCCTGCCTGCCGATGGGAGCTAGGGTCATCTCTTAGGCCTTTCAGCTTCAGCTTCTTCTGTAGTATATGTGAAGGGGTCATACAGAGATGAGGCTGTGCGTCCAGCCCTTGCCTGCACGACCTCCATGCCTTCCCCATCTCCAGGCCGGGGTGGGGTGGAAGGACCAGTTCCACAGGAAGCTTGTGGAGGCAAACAGGGTAACGTGGCAAGGGTGGGAAGGAGCAGGGTCTAAGCCCCATGGTGGTTTCACCAGCATTCAGCTGTCACCATGGTGAACAGGAAGCCAAGAAGGAAGGAAGCAATGTCGGCAAAAGGGCTCAGATGACAACCGAACAGCTTCCCACCCTGGGCCTCCTTTCCACACACACAGCGTCGTGGGTATTTTAAAATAAACAAGATCAACGTCCAAACCTGCACTGAGGCCTGAGTTGTGTCCGTCACTCCTGCAGGGCACAGACCTGCCTGGTCGAGTGCGTAGGCGGTGAGAGCACAGGGCTGGGAGGAGGGGGGCTCCTCTGTCAAGGGGCCACAGCTCCTCACACAGCAGAGCTTTACGGATGAAAGGGCTGAGAGGCACAGAAAGGTTGAGAAATGGGCCCAAAGTCCCACCACAGGGAGCCACGAGGCAGCAGATGCCCCCGCGCGCTCCCCCCTCAGCTGACGGCTCCCACGGCAGCCACCACCTTTATCCTGAGTCCTGGGGTCCTGTCAAATCGCTGAGCCTGTGGTGGTCTGGTGGACCCCAGCTTGTCTGTGTTGTGTTGACAACATGGGCCTGGCTATCGGGCCAAGTGCACTTCTGAGGGGAGTCAGGGAGGCCTCTGCTGCAGCTTGGGGAGTATGGAATTTTAAACAGGAAGAACCTTCCCTATGTGTGAGAAACTGCTTACATCCAGAGAGGAAAAATGGTTGGGAAGTAGTAGGACCAGAGACCAATCACGCAGAGTTCTTCATCATGTGAAAGTATTTTATTTTGATGTGCTTTTTCATGAGTGCCTGAATGTGGTGGCTCTTAGGGTAACCCCAGAATCCTCACCATGGCAACAAGACCTGGCCACCACCCTCACCACGACCACCACGGCCTTTGCTGCAGCCCCACTCTGCCTCCCCGCAGGCTGCTTGCATGCCAGCACCCACGGCCACGCACCCTCTGGCAGGACCGAAATCCTCTGTATTCAGAGGCCGACCTTGCTTTCCTGAGGCTCAGGAGGTAGCAGAGGGTCAGGCTGCGGCAGGGGCCCCCGTGTAGCCAGGAAAGGAGGAAGAGTCTGCTGAGGTTTCTCGGGAAGGAGATGGTGTGGAAGTGACTGTGGCTCTGGTCTTGCCTGGTAGGAGTTCTACAGGGGAGGGGCCTGGCCTTGGGCTGCCCCTGCCCTGCGTGGGATCCGTGCCCTGCATGGGGTTCTTGGGGTCTGTGCTCTGTGTGGGGTCTGTGCCCTGCGTGGGGTCTTTGCCCTGCGAGGAGTGTGTGGGATCCGTGCCCTGCGTGGGGTGCTTAGGGTCTGTGCCCTGTATAGGGTGCGTGGGGTCTGTGCCCTGTGTGGGGTGCGTGGGGTCTGTGCCCTGTGTGGGGTGCGTGGGGTCTGTGCCCTGTGTGGGGTGTGTGGGGTCTGTGCCCTGCGTGGGTGCCTGCCCTGTGTAGGGTGCGTGGGGTCTGTGCCCTGGGTGGGGTGCATGGGGTCTGCTACGTGCTCGGTGAGAAACTGCATCAGGGCTGCCCGCCGTGTGTTGCTAACATCCCCACACACGTGAGTGCCTTGGGACCCTCGTCAAGACACTGAGCTGAGGCCACCGGTCCACAGCACACTGCAGTGCACACGCCCTTCTTGGCAAGAGGCTCCCGGGGTGCCATGCTCTCCAGGCACCTGCCCTGCCTGCGAGCACAGCCTGGCCCCAGCTGCACTCTGCTCTCTCTGCCCGCTCGGGTCCACTGCGGCGGAGTGGATGGGAGAAGCCTCTTCCACTTCACACACGCGTCGCCTCTAGCACTGGGCAAGGTCTGGCATTCAGAGTTCCAAGATCCCACAGACCCCCGTGGCTAAGTCTGTCTTCCCTCCAGGAATGGGGAAGCAGGAGCCGTCAGGGCAGCCGTCTCCTATCTGAGGCACCGGGAACAAACATGACGTCAGGAAAAGACTGAAGGTGCCAAGCACCTCACGCTGAAGGAGCCAGCATGTGCCCGCCAGCACTGCAGAGCACACACCCCAGGCACCAGAGACCAGGGTGTTATTCACAGGTCAAAGCAAAATAAGAAAATCATAATTTTTCCCCTTGTTCCAAAGAAACATCCACGTGCAGAGGGCAGGCAGCTTCGGCCCACGGCGCTCCTGACGAGGGCTCCCTCGCGGCTGCCCCAGGACAAGCAGGACCCCGGCGGTCCTAGGCAGGGAGAAGCGAGACTCAGGGTCACAGACGAAGGCGCAGGAGAAACAGCGGGGCAGGAGGCTCCCCAGAACCCCAGGGAGGCCAGGCAATGAGGCACAGCAACCTCAAAAACATGCGCTGATTGACTGATTATTTATTTATCTATTTTATTTTTTACGGACAGGGTCTCACTCTGTCGCCCAGGCTGGAGTGCAGTGGCGCAATCACGGCTCACCGTGGCCTTGACCTCCTGGCCTCGAGGGACCCTCCCGCCAAAGTGCTGGAAGGGTGTGAGCGCCTGCGCCTGGCTACTTTTAGATTTTTTAAGTGTTGGGAAAACTTACACATATGAAAAAGTAGACAAAGTAGTATAATTTGAAGCAAATCCCAGATACCATATAATTCAATATGAATGCTTTCAGTGACAAGAGTTTCTGAACTGAGACCACCATTGAGGTGGTAAAGGACAGACTTCAAAAGCAGATACAAGAGGCCCCAGGCAACCAGGGCAGGCAGAGCAGGGTAGGCAAGATGGGATCAAAGTCCCAGAGCAAGCTGGTCTGAGAGGGCTCGGTGGGCAGAGCTGTCTTGGGGCCAGGACATGGCAGGTGCCTTCCTACTCCTTGCTGCACCCACAGCCCTTACAGAGGTCTGGTCCTGGGACAGGCTCTTGCCTGGCACTCTGGAACGCGCAAAGGTGATTGTGTCACATGCTCACGTCTGCCTGGACAGCCTCCAGGCCGCTGTGTAGGGACCACGCAGATGCACAGCCTTGGGGACTGCTTTAAACTGCACTGATTCACGACAGACAGAACCACGTTGTTCTTGGCAGGCCGCCCCTAGCCCTGACTAAGCACTGCAGAGGCTGCATCTCCATGGGACTGGACCACGGGCAGGGCTGACTCCACCCCGCGTGTGGGAGGCGGGAAGCCATCCCCAAGGCAACACGGAAGTCTCTGAGGGAGGTGTGCCAGCCTCTCCCACTTGGACACAGCCGAGGTACCTGGGACGGTGGTGACCCTGCATCCCTCCCACCATGGCAAGGGGCACTGGCTGCGCCTGCTCAGCAGAGGGCGCCGCAGGGGCACTGCAGGAGGAGAGCCTGGCAGGGATGCCTCGGTGCACCCACACCTCTCCAGAGGGGCCTGAGCCCTGGGGACCAGAGAAGAGTTTCTCGTCTGTCACATGTCGGTTAACCCTGCACCAATGTTTCTCTTCTCGTCCCTGCTGTGGCCGCCAGATGGGTACAGCCGAGGTGTGCAGCTCTCCCTCCACCCCACTCATTTCTGAGCAAGAACTGCTCCTCTGGGGGCAGGAGGGGGGTGCAGCGTGTGTGAGAGTCACAGCACCCAGCAGCCTGCCTCCTGGCCCAGGGTGGGGCTGAACGCACTGGAGTTGGACTTGCTACTATTTATTTATTTAGAGAGGGAGTCTTGCTCTGTCGCCAGGCTGGAGTGCAATGGTGCAATCGTGGCTCATTGCAACCTCCACCTACTGGGTTCAAGCAATTCTCCTGCCTCATCCTCCTGAGTAGCTGGGATTACAGGCGCGTGCCATCACGCCTGGCTAATTTTTGTATTTTTAGTAGAGACGGGGGTATAGTTTCTTCATGTTGGCCAGGCTGGTCTCGAACTCCTGACCTTGTGATCCACCCGCCTCGGCCTCCCAAAGTACTGGGATTACAGGCGTGAGCCACTGCACCCGGCCGTGGACTCGCTACTTTAAGAGGGTCCTGGTTAAAATGCAAGCTTCTAGGATAAGCAATGCTCCACATTCATACATCAGAACAATCTTCCTAGGAAATCTAGTTTTGCGACATTAAACAAGAAGTTATTAAAATTGGCCCCAAAAGGGTGATAAACACAGGAGGACAAATACTATATTTCTTAGGTCTTTCTGTCACAGTCCTTGCCTGGAAAATTCTATTTTCAAAATGTTCTTTACTGTTTTCCCACCTCACAGGGATTCTCACCTACCCTGTCCTCACCTGGGCCTGCCCCTCACAGAGAAAGGACGTGGTGTTCAACACACAGTTCCAGGAGCGCTCAGGGCTGTGGCAGAAAATATCCCAGAGACCCACAGATAGTGAGAACGGCCTCAGTGGGCCAGCAGGGCTGGCACCAGGCAGGCGCTAACCATCAACAGACAGACCCCGGAAGATTCTGACAACACAGCAGGGCCCTGGGGGAGAGCTTCTCTCCACGATGACGAAACGGCCACCACAAAGAGACCTGACCAGCCAGACGGGGTGGGCACCGGGTAGCCCTGGGAACGCCATCTTACCAAGTGGGATCGTTCCCCTAGGAAGCAGAAGCAGATGCTTGTCTCATTAACCCTTTCAGCAACACTTCCAGAGACATCACAGAAACACCTCAAAGGTCTGAGGCCAACTCCACATGGCCACTGTACAAAGAGCTAACAACTACGCATCCATGTGACGGCCTCCTACAACCAAAACCAGCATGGGACCAGAAAGAGCAAGCACAGGGTTTTCAGGACTGGACTGATTTTCTCTAGGCCTAAAGCCCGAGAGGACACAGCACCGCTGGGAGCTCCCGGGAGTCGCCCAGGCCCTCCCTTCTGGGGGCTGAGGTCCCTCGCAGGACCTGTCCACTCACTTCCCTGTGCCTCCCAATGTTCTTCCTTGGAGCTGTCCGCTGCGGGGAAGAGGAGTCCTCCCGGGCCTGTGCTGGTGTCCCTGCAGCCTTCCTGTCCCCAGATGTGCTGGCCCAGAGACAGGAGCCATGTGCCTGGCACTGCACCTGCCCCTCACTTCCCACCTGGGAAAACCAGCCCTCTCCGCTGGCCTTTCACTCGGCAGAGTCTCCACCTGGCTACTGTGAGCACATCCCTGGAGCACCCCACATAGGACAGGAGGGGCCACGGGCCTGCGGCAGCCACACAATCATCAAGGCTGAAGCTTCCTGAGCTGTGCTGACAAAAGCCGGGGCCTGGATCCTCTTTACCGGCTGTGCCTGCTGCTGTTCCTCTTCAACAATCTCCTTAGTATCACGAGTCCCTATCACCTGGACCACTTCCCCGTCTGCTCTCAAACCCACATCCTGGCACAGCCTCTACGCCTTGTGCTATGGCTGCATTCAAGGAGTCTTAGGAGGCCAGGGACAGAGCCCAGGGCCTGACACAGCACGTCAGGCCGGTTCACTCCAGGCTTTGTGGCCAGCTTAGTGCTTTACTGCCTCCAACTTTCCCCAGCAGGGCTGTAGAGAAGCTGGATGACCAGGAGGACAAGGAGGCCTCTGGTCACAAGAATCACCAAAGAACAAGCATGGCCAGCACAGAGGCCTGGGCTCCCCGCTGAGCAGCTCAAGACAGAATCCACTGGAAGGGGCACTGCAGGAGGCGCTGAACCCGCCAGGAGTGTGTGCACATGAACACACACGGGCTTGCACATGGGCACACACGGGCACACAGGTATGAACACGCACACATGGGCACATACATGCACACGGACATATGCACATGGGCGCACATCTACACAGGCACACACAAGCACATACATGGGCACACACAGGAACACACACGGGCGCACATCTACACAGGCACACACATGGGCACACACAAGCACACATACATAGGCACACACATGGGCATACACAGGCGCACATACAGGCACACACACAGGCACACACACAGGTACACACACAAGCACATTCACGGGTACACACACAAGCACATACATGGGCACATACGGGCACATGTACACAGATACACGGGCATGTGCCCATGGGCACACACACAGGCACACACGGGCACACATACACACAGGTACACACTCTGGCATAGGCACATGCACACAGCACACACATTCCTGCTCTGCAGCCTCAGATCCCACCTGTGCTTGGGAAGACTTCCCTGCCTCCTGCTCACTTTTAGGGCTCCCTTTGGTTTTTACTACAAGCGATGGAGCTTCTTCCTGTGCCTCTGTGGCCCTGAGGGGAACCACTGTCTCCCTCCTGTGTCCAGCTGTCAGAAGACCCACAGGTCAGAAGCCCTATACCTCGCCCAGGGCTGGACACGCACCGGGTGCATCTCCACATGTGTGGGACCCGAGAGTGAAGCTCTCCAATCAGCCCTGGGGGCCTGAGCCTCGGGTGAAGAGGAGGTGGCACGTGGGGGCCTGTGCCCCGCCCCTGCTGCCCCTTGCCTGGACGGCGTGCAGGGTGCTACCGTGGGTCCCAGTGCAAAGCCGGAGGTGCGGGGACTGGGGACACCCTGCCTGGGCTGCTCCGGGCAGCCTGTGGAGGGCTGAGTGCAGGAGGGGCCGCGGGCTGGTACCTGTGTCCGAGTCCTTCTGCTCCCCATTGGCGCCCGCAGTGAAGGGCAGCTTCCGCTTGCTGGCTCGCTCCCTCACCTCCTTCCCGCCATCGCCACGCTCCAGTTTTGGGGTCTTGGTTAGAGAAACTTTATCTTTATCCTAGAAAAGAAAGGGATACATTCAATCGTGATCCCCAAATTACATTCTTAAGCTCTCAAGATTTTGTTTCATGTGCCAGGAGAAGCAAATCTCTTATTTGGGCAACGAACACCCTCCCTGCGCCCCAGGGTGTGGCTGTGTGAGGCGGGTCACTGACCGCAGGACCTTCACCTAGAAGCCTGGGGCCGGGCTGTGGCTCAGCCCTGATTCTGGCCCATGTCTCACTCATCCTGCGCACCGGAGGGACGCTCAGGAAATCACTGGTGTGTGTGTGGAGAAAGCAGAGGAGACAGACACGTGCTACCTCCCACTCCACTCCTGCCTTTCTGGGAGGTACTGAACAATGAGGAAAAACAAGGGCTTTGCCTTCCCAAAAGAGAGGCGCTGCCACACACAGCCAAGTTCCCATCAGGAGCCTCCTGTGGAGTGAAGGCCAGCAGGGTCTCGGGTAGGGGCACGTCTTCAGGTGAGTGGCCGGGTGTGGCTCCCTGTAGCCTGAGTTCTGAGTTCTGTCAGAGCACGTCTTCCTCTGCCTGTTTCACACTGGCTGTGCTGTAGTTTTGCCTTTTCCATTCCCGAACATGGACTTTTCTACTGTTCTAGAGGCCACTGAGCAGCCCCTAGCCCCATCTCTGCCCTCCCTGGAGCTCCAGGAAGGAGTCCCTGTGGGGTAGCAGAGTCCCGGTGGGGGAGCAGAGCCCCTCGCAGGCCTAAATGCAGGGCCCACCCACCAGGCAAGAAGCAGGGCAGGGACTGTGAAGCCCCAACTCCATCCAGCCCCGGCCCCAAGGTTGGCCTTGAGCAAGCACTGCCTCAATGGCATAATCCACTGGCTGGAAGACGTGCCCTGGGGATGGGGAAGGGAGCCTGTGTGACGCACACAGCACTCGGGACGTGGGGAGGCAGACGGTGCGACACACACAGCCCCTCTCCCCATCAGTAAGCCTTCTTTCTGGAACTTTCCCTAGGTAAGCTGCCGGCAAATACCGTGTGCAGTGGTCAGCGGTGCCTTCAGCGCACTGGAGGCCTCAGCTGCTCCAGGGCTGAGATGCCCAACTGTCCCTGGGAGAAGCCCAAGCATCCCCAGCCACGGTCCTGCCTCCCGGGACCCAGATGCATCTTCTAGCTTGACTGATCAACACTGCATCCACCAAACCTGGCAGTTAACCAGAGACATCCCTGAGTGACCATGAGAGCGCTTTCGAGAACATGCTGCAAGCTCACAGGGCAACTGGAGTTAAAGAGAAGCTGCCAAGCAGACCAGAGCCATGGCAATGTGCCCACCTCTCCAGTGAGACATGGGGACAGGAGAAGGGTCCCAGACAGGTGTCTGGTGAGATGGGGCCTCTCCAGTGAGACATGGGGACAGGAGGAGGGTCCCAGACAGGTCTCTGGTGAGATGGGGCCTCTCCAGTGAGACATGGGGACAGGAGGAGGGTCCCAGATAGGTCTCTGGTGAGATGGGGCCTCTCCAGTGAGACAGGGGGACAGGAGGAGGGTGCCAGATGGATCTCTGGGGAGATGGGGCCTCAGGAACGCAACACCCACCCCAGCAGTGCAGGTCCTTCCGGCCCTCGGCCTGGGTGCCCAGATGCAGCTCATCTGCTGCCTGGCTGCAGCTCCACTGAGCTTTTCTATGGCCCCCTCGGAGTGCAGTCCCCACCTGGAATGTGAGAGGCATCCTCCTCGGGGCCGGGGAATGACAGGAAAGAATGGCACACACCAGGAAGAAGCTCCAATCTTAAACTCCTTCCTCCAGGAACACTCCCGGCCCAGTGTGTGGTTCCATCAGACATCTGAAGAGAGGCCACTGTAACGCTAATTTCAGAACCTGATGAGGGGTGGGTTCTATACACATGTGAAGAGGCCACCATAACCCGCATTGCAGAACCTGATGAGGGCATTCTACACTAAGAAAATTATAAACCAACATACCTTATGAACACAGACAGGATATATATAAAAAGATAACACAAATGATAGGAACAAGAACAGATTTGAGAATGCAAGAAATTTAAAAAGCAATGTATTTCACCACACTAAGAAAATAAAGGAAGGAAAACCATGTGCTCATTTCAACAGCTCCAGAAAAGGCCTGTGATGAAATTCCACAGTTTGTGATGTGGGAGGAAAGCCCCAAACTGATCAAGGCCTCCGGGAGCCTGGACAGAAGGAACACTGTCCTCAGGGCCACGGTCAAGGCAAGACTGCCTACAGGCACCTCCGCCAGGCACTTCACTAAAGAAAATACCCAAATAGACAATGGACACCCGAAACGGTGTTTCTCATCAGGAAAATGCAAATGACAGCCACGAGGAGATGCACACCAGCGCCTCCACCAGGACAGCTGGGAGAAGACAGGCTCGGCAGACCCCAGCAAACGCCGGCGAGGCTTCGAGGGAGAGCTGCGGGTGCGTTTCCCACGACGTGTTCACAAACAAGCACAAGGCTGTTCAAAGGCTGTTTTGTTCGTAATACAAAAAATGACACAACTAAACTGCCCGTCCAAAGGCAAATGAACAATTCTAGAATACAAATGGAATACCGCTGGGGATGTGAGCCGCGAACACGGGGGGTGTGTACCATAAACACGGGGTGTGCACCATGAACACGGGGTACGCACCATGGAAAGGGGGGTGCATAGCATAAACTCCGAGGGTGCACGCAATAAACACAGGAGGTGTGTGCAGCCTCGTGGAGCAGCCCTATGCATACAGTGGCAGATGCATCTGGCAACCAAGCTGAGAATATCTGTACCCCAAAGAGAAGCCCTCCTCTGGAATCAGACTGGGCTCAATCCCTTTCTTCACACATGGAAGCTTCTAGAAGACAGCACAGGAGGACATGTTCACCACCAGAAGAAAACACACACCACACCACCATGTGACGTCACCACATGCCCGTCCACACACCTGTCAGCGTTGCTGACGTCAGGCCCACACACTGAGCACTGGCAGGGATGCGGGTTCCCTGGTGGTTCTTGGGGCACACTGGCTCATCGACAGAAGGGCCCACAAATGCTGGGCATGACCACAGTCACAAAGGCAGAGAATGCCAAATGCCAACAATAGCAAAATCCTGCAAGTCAGACACTGTGGAGCAACCAGTGTCTCCCGCGGAAATCTCAACAGCCAAAACCTACCAGTGGAGACAGAAGTCAGGGCAGAGGTGACTTTTGGAATGGGGAACGTTACTGAAGGCCCCGAGGACTCTGGAATATTGTGTATTCTCACCTGGGTGGTGATTATCCCTGGTTTTACAGATGAAATTACCAGTTATAATAACGCATATCTATAGTTCACTTTAAAAGCTCACAAGTTACTTTTTCACCTCCCAGCTCCTTACACCTCAACGAGCTGTGGAGGGAAAAGCACGCACGGGCAAGGCACCTGTGTGACACAAGGCTCGCCTCCAGCTGCCCGGAACGGGGAGCGTGGCACAGCCACCAGGAAGGTGGCTGCCATCAACCTGGGCTCAGAGCCTGCCGGGCAGCTGGGGTGGGACAGGCCCTGTTTCGGCCCCTCTGAGCTTTCCTCACCAGCACAAGAGGACTGTCGGCAGGAACCACCTGCACGTGCTACAGAATGTTCTCATTTTCTAAATGCAAATACCTCAAACATTAAATCCAATCCTTATCAGGCACCTCTTATAAAGCCCCACTATGCCCCAAGGACCACCAGATAGTGACAGCCGTGGCACAAGACCCTGCCGGGCCCACCAGCCCGCTGGTCACCTGGCGAGGTAGGCTCTGCACACATCACATGCAGATTCTCCATCACACCGTGACTTCCACTCATGGGAAGCACACACACAGCAAAGAGAAAGTTGTAGTGACTGAAAAACGGCCATGTCCAGTTGATACCTTCCCCGGAGCTCCATCTTTCTTAGAAGAACGAGAATCGTGTTGTCCACTAACTGCAGCACAGAGATGTCATCCAGCCCCTCCGGTTCCATTCCCGGCTCAGCTGCCTCGGTATCTGAACTGCCTGTGTGGGGGGTCTGCCTGTGTGTGGGGTGTGGGGTGCGGGGTCGGCCAGTGTGCAGGGT
>NW_012098098.1:6878945-6896020 GCF_000951045.1 Mandrillus leucophaeus
GCCTGTGTGGGGGGTCAGCCTGTGTGGGGTCTGCCTGTGTGTGGGGTCGGCCTGTGTGTGGGGGGTCGGCCTGTGTGGGGTCTGCCTGTGTGTGGGGTCTGCCTGTGTGTGGGGTCGGCCTGTGTGTGGGGGTCGGCCTGTGTCGGGGGTCTGCCTGTGGGCTCTCTTCTGTTCCACTCGCCCATGGGCCTGTCCCGCTGCCAAGAGGAAGCGATGACACCACACTGCGTCCTCCAATTCTGTTCTTTCTCAAGGCGGCTTTGGTTATTCCACGTCTTTTGAATTTCCCTATTAACTCTGGAATCATCTTATGAATTTCTACCCAAAAAAGCCCATGGGGATTTTGGCTGGCATCACACTGACACTATACATCAATGTGGAGAGAGATCTGAGGGTCTCCTGATAATGAATATTGTATCACTCTCCATTCAGGTGTTGCTTAATTTCTCTCAGGAATACTTTGCAGCTTTCGGGGTACAGGTTTTGCAGCACACCTTTGGTCAAATTTACCCCAAAACTATCTGTATTTTTGATACTGCTGCAAACATATTTTTACAGCTTCAGCCCTCTATTATTTACGAGTATTTAGAAATACACTTCTGCACACGGGAACACCACGCGAGGCTCACTGATTCGTGCAGCTTTTGGACAGGCGTCTTGGGCTTTCCTCACTCGCTGTCTCCGAGTAAAGACAGTGTCCTCTTTCCTCTCAGTCTGACTGTCGTGTAGTGGACCGTGCTGCCTGGAGCCTGCAGGACGATGCTGATTGCGGTGGAGAAGGCCAGTGTTTGTTCTCAATTTTAGGTGGAAAGAATTCAGTCTTTGACGTTAGATATGAAGTCAGTTGCAGGTTTTCACAGATGCTCTGTATCAGGTTGAGGAAATTCCCCTCTATTCCTAGTCTGCGGAATTTTTTTTTTAAATAATGAGTGTGTTGACTTTTGTCAAATGTTTTTGCTGCATTAGTTGGTATGATCACAGGGTTTTCTTTTTTCCGTCTAATAATAGAACAACTCAAACTGATTGATACTGGAGGTTCAACCTTGAATTCTTGGAATCAACCCTACTTGGTTGGTCATGGTACATGATTCATTTTATTTTATAAACTGATGAATTCAATCTGCTAAAATTCTTTCTGAAATGTTTATGTCTGTGTTCGTGAGGCCGCTGGTCTGTGGTCTTCTTATCCTGCCATGTCTTTGTCTGGCCTTGGCATCAGGGTAGTCCTGACACAGCAACTACCCATCTAGATACAAAACAGGAACCTCCATGCTCACCTCACACCACACACACAGTATAACTAGAAATGGACCATAGACCTACATCTAAGAACTACAACTCGAAAACGTACAGAACACAGGAAAAACTTCTGTGACCTTCATTTGCCAAAGATAGGATTTTAAGAGACAGCATGAGTTCTAGAGGAAAAATTAAATAGAGTAGACTTCTATCTTGGGAGCTGGGCAAGAGTGAAGACATGGGGGCTGCTCAGAGCACCCTATGCACCACTGTCTAAGGACCCAGAGCCAAGGGGATTTCCTTGGCTTTTTCTTCTTAAAGTGGGAAGTGTTTGCTTTATTCTAATAATGAGAATCAGGAACACAGGGAAGGACTTCCACTTCTTTCTTTTTCCCCGACGCAGACTCTGTCAGGGTGAGACAGTGAGACAGGCTGGAGTGTAGTGACGTGATCTTGGCTCACTGCAGCCTCTGCCTCCCTGGTTCAAGCAGTTCTCCTGCCTCAGCCTCCTGAGTAGCTGGGATTACAGGTGTGCACCACCAAGCCCAGATAATTTTTGTATTTTTAGTAGAGATGGGGTTTTGCCATGTTGGCCAGGCTAGTCTCGAACTCCCGACCTTGGGTGATCCTCGTGCCTTGGCCTCCCAAAGTGCTGGGATGACAGGTGTGAGCCACCACACCCGGCCAAGAACTCCCACTTCTTAAAGGTGATGTGAGAACCTGAGGAGCTCGGCGTTCACAGTACCAGGTGAGCCTCAGTGCAGACAGCATGTGGCAGAGCTCAGAACACAGAGAATGCAAATTTGCTGCTTCAGAGCTAAACCTCCGGTGGGAGGAGATGAGGACGGCGTGTTCTACAGAGAGGAGTAACGCAGGGGAGGGTGGGGCGGAGGCAGCGTGCAGGCGTGTGAACCGGGTGGTGGGGGAAGCCCAACTGTCAGGTGAGCAGAAATGGCAGGAGCTGGCCAGCCACAGGCCCTGTGCTCTGAGTCCTAGGACTGGGAAGAGAAGTGGACCCAAGTCCAGCAAGCCTGGCAAGTCTGTGATGCTGCTCTATGTCCTTTTCTGCCTTAGTGAAACGATGGACAGAAACCACCCTCTCCAGGCGCCCATGCGGGCCCACAGCGGCCTCAAGGCTGTCTGAGCCCAGCTTTACCCTCTTGTGTTCTCGCCATCAGACACGGCCTCCTGCTGCTCCCAAAGCATGAGGGTGAGTTCTGGGCTCTGTTCTGAGTACAGACCCCATCCCAGACCTGCTCGTGAAGCCACAGCCTGAGGTGGGACGTGCCGAGGCCTGGCCATGCGCTTCCCAGCTTCTCGGCTAAGGTCACTCTGGAATACTTATCTTGGGGGACATAGCTCACAGCTCCCCACTTGCAGTGCTGACAAAGCTTCCTTTGGAAGGGGCCTCAGACCAGATGTGAGTCTGTACCTGGCATAGACTGGGGGTGTTTCTGCTGAGACTCGCTGGAGGGCCCACATGCTCAGTTCTCAACTGCAGCCTCCATGCCCGTGGGCGCCACCTCCAGCTTCTCGGCCTCAACACAGCTTGCCGGGTCTGAGCGGGGCTGCGAATGTGGGTTCCTAACAAGCTCCAGCCGCTCAGGAGACTGTGAGGCTGTCTGTACTCCGAGCGGCGTGCACAGAGCTCAGTGAGACAGGGTGACTGTGCCACGGGGCTGGGGATGACACTGTTCTCTGTGGCCCTGGACACCTTTGGATCAGAACACACTCAACGATGCAGACACCTGATGGTTCTTCCTGAGGCAGCTTGGTGCTTCTGAGATTCCATGGTAGGCAGTGGTGAGAAACCGCCTCCAGGAGGGGCCCTTTCTCTGACACACCTGCCACTGCGCTCACTGGTGCAGCCCAAGGGACACACACAAGCTGTCAGGTCAGCACGGCGTCAGGATGTACTGCAGAGTCATGGGCTCCGTTTCCATCTCCCATGTGTGTGTCACTGAGATCACGATTCTTTTGGAAAAATCTAAAAATATATTGTTTTTGATAACATGAAACTGTATCTGGAGAAAAGGGAATTTATGGTAGAAAACTGAGCAGAAACCATTCCAGCCTGTACCAGGAGAAGGCAGGTCAGACGTGTGCACCTGAGTTCTGGCCCTCTGAGGTCACTTCCTCCCTAAGGAATACAGCCTCTTCTAATAGCAGCTGCAACCAGGAGTGCGTCTTCCCAGGCGTTCTATTTCAAGCTACTGTTCAAGCTAAGAAAGCTCCACTAGGCCTGAGAGCTCCCTACTCCCTGTAATGCATTTAAAATTTGTCTGCCTGCAGGAGGAAAATGCCTGCTTTACTGTGAGTAGCTGGAAACAAACCAACAAACGAAACAGCACAGGCTGGTAGTTCCTGCCTGTGATGCCGAAGCTGAAGGATCACTTGAGCTCAGAAGTTTGAGACCAGCCTGGGCAACATGGTGAGACCTCGTCTCTACAAAAAATACAAAAATTAGCAGGGTGTGCTGGTATGCTCCTGCGGTCCCAGCTACAAGGGAGGCTGAAGTAGGAGGATTGCTTGAGCCTGGGGCGGTGGGGCAGGGTGGAGGGGTGTGGAGGGATGCAGAAGTTGCAGTGAGCTGAGACTGTACCACTGCACTCCAGCCTGGGTGACAGAGCCAGACCCTGTCAACCACCCCTCCCAACACACACACACACACACACACACACACACACACACACACACACAGAGCCAGACCCTGTCAACCACCCCTCCCAACACACACACACACACACACACACACACACACAGAGCCAGACCCTGTCAACCACCCCTCCCCCCCCACCACACACACCCCCGAACCCAGAACACAGCTACCTTCCTGGAAAAGCCCACAGTGAAATCCACGCATCCCTCACAGCACATGTGTGAACAGAGCTCCCATCGACAACATGAGGACCAGTTTATCAAGTCTCTCTTCTCCTTAAGCAAGAGAACAACTCGAAGCAGCTGAGAGCAGGCGTCAGGGCTGAGGCTGTCTGCAAATCACGATACCCTGCCTCGTGCGCCAACACGACCTGCTCTCTGTGGCTCTCCGGGCCTTTCTCGTCTCACGCTACCCTGCCTGGACGGCCTTCCCTGCAAGTCCAATGACGGAGGGCTCCACCACGCCCAGCCTGCTGGTGTGTCAAGCGGCTCAGAGAACCACCTCCTCAATCAGCATTTCTGAGACCTGAGCCAGGAGAGTTCCCTCCTCCCTCTACTGCTTGTTCATCTTCATCAGCCCAGGTACAGAGAAGAACAGGAGTGACAGTCGCCACCTCACCATCAACGCCAGTGCCAGGCTCTCCTTTGCTCACACGCCTTCTGCATCCTACCCAGGCCACCACTACCGCCCTGACCCTAAAGCCTGCGGGCACGGAGCTGGGGTCCTCTAGGAAGCGCGGGCCCGGTTCACTCAGCGGTCCGTTCACACAGTCACTCCAGACTCCAGCATCAGACCCTCGAGGGCACAACCCAAACATCTCTGTTCGCAGAGCACAACCCAGGTGCAGAGGCCAAGAAATCCTTTCACAGACATTGAGGTCCCGGGAACCCCACCCGCAACACCCATGTGCCCGCATCACCCATGTGGCCCGCATCACCCATGTGCCCGCATCACCCATGTGCCCGCATCACCCATGTGAACATGACGGGGTTCTGATCCAAATACACGGTTCACGCCTCCACACTCTCGGGGTGAAACCACACCATCCACCACCTCTTTGGGAGACAGTGCTCATTGGAGGCATGGAGCATGCCGAAACCGAAGCTTGGTGGTAGTGGCAGGAGCTCAAGAGGACGGCAGCGAGGCCTGGGCTGTGTGCACAGTATTCTGCACCCTTGCAGAGCTGGGCTGCTCCCTGTGAATGCTGAGTCCCAGGACCCAACCCCACAAGATGAGGAAGATGAGGCCAGGGAGGCAACATAAAGCTGTCCCAGTGCTCTGAGCACTTAGCCACAGAAGAGCAGGAACCACCAGGAAGCGTGACCTGCCCTTGCACCTTTCTGTCTCACCGCTGAAGGTGCACATCGGCACCCTGACACCCACCTCCTCAGGAGCTCGCACATCGGCACCCTGACATCCACCTCCTCAGGAGCTCAGCAGGACACGCCCACCTCAACTGCCAAACCCAGACTCTCCACAGGCTTCAAAGACAGGTGCGTCCCCGCGTGTGAGCTCGGCAGTGGTGCTGGCCAAGCACTGGCTTCAGCTCATCCTTCACTGGTGGCCGCAAGCCATGGTACCCACCCGGCCCTGCACACGGCACCAGAGCTCGGGACTGAGCAAGTGGGAGCAGACACCTGGACACTGCCCAGACATCAAGCGTCTCAGAGCTGCTGTCGTTCAGCACCTGCACATGTCCGGGTTCACAACATGCTTCACAATTCACCAAAAAGAAGTGACCTGAATCGCCACCATGTAGTTGCTGAGAGGAAGGTGGCCTTGCTGGTTATGTTCCCATGTGGAATCCCTGCTGAGCTCACACCAAACCCACAATGTGAGCAGAGAGGCCGCAGCACAGCAGCACAGGCAGCAGCGAGAGGCCTCACAGGTAGTGACCTGGGGACCAGAAGGTGGCCCAGAGCAACCGGCAACCAGGAACACAGTGAGGGGACCCTGCCCACCAGGGACCACTGAGGGTCAGACAGGTTACAGATGAACAGCCTGCCACACAGGCCAAGCAGTCAGGAGGAGCAAGGAGGCACGAGGATCAAAGGACGACAGCGGCAGGATGGCAGGAGTTGACACGCATCCTGCACAGCACGGCCCTGCCTCACCATTCACTCCACCAGACACTCCTGTGCCTGCTGCAGAGACAGGAAGCTGACTCAGGAGACACCTGACTTGTTGACGGTCACAAAGATAACACATGGCAAAGCCTGAACTTGAACCCGGATCTGTCCAAGTTCACATTCGCTGGGCACACCCCAGAACTCGGCGTCTTCCCCCACACTGCAGGACAGGAAGTCTGCACTTCCTAACACCTCAGAACCCAGCAGCACCTGCCAATACTGCAGGACAGGAAGCTTGTACCCCAGGAAACTGCATCACCCCCTACACTGGAAAGCAGGAAGTCTGCACCCCAGGAATCAGCATTAACCGCACACAAATAAAATGCAGGGGTTTAGATTTACATCCCACTTTCCTGTTCACGTTTGGAATAAACCACAGTTGGGAGTAACATGCCCCAGCAGTGCTTGCAGTCGGGATACCCGAATACCTGACAGGCCTAACGGACGCCAGGACAGAAATCCTGGATTTCTGGGGGTAGAACGTGCAGCCACATTGAGGCGCTGCCTGCAGACAGAGGCGCAAAGAAAGGGCCGGAGGGCGGAGAACAGGCCACGTGCGGGCAGCACCCCGTTCCCACCTCATCCCCATGTGGGTGGGTGAGCGCACAGGGGTGGGGGGCACAGGGGTGGGGGGGGGCACAGGGGTGACGGGCAGCATTACCTTTTTCCCAGTCTGCTTCTCCACCATGTCGCTGCTGAGGGGAAGCTCTTCCTGCTGTGGTGCTTTAGGGCACCCGCCCTTGGGCATCGTCCTGCTCCTCACCCGATCTTCATTTACACGGCCGGCCCTTCATCATCAACCGTCTGCTTCAAAAGAGAAAACGCACAAGTCACTGAACGCAGAGGCAGCACCAACTCATCCACTCTCACACAGACTCAGCGACTGGTCAAGGCAGGCAGCTGTTCTGATCAGGGCTGGGGCCAGGCCCAGGCCCAGGAAGGGACTCCTCAGGATGCGCATCCCATGAAGGGGTCACCAGCAACAGGAATGGCAGCTTTGAGCAGGAAGGAGAACAGAGAGGGTCAAGCACTTCGTGGTGGCAGAAAGGGGCACGTGGTCTAGGGGGTGGCTGTGTTCTGGGTGGCAGTCAGCAGCACCTGGGTCCTGGGTCCCGCCTGGCACAGAATGCACCCAGAACGGTCAGTCGCTTCCCCGCAGCACAGGCAAGGCCACGACACGCAGTGCAGTACCCAGCCCTCAGGTCTGGCAGGTCACGTCCACAGCCTCAGCCTCACAGTCCACTCACCACCTGGGAAGGAGCTCCTGTCCCCACCAGGCCTACGCTTTCTGCACACCCAGTTCCTAACTTGGTGGGCCAGGGGTGTCTCTGAGGGAGTCTCTGAGGGAGTCTCTGAGGCAGCTCCGAGGTCCCAACTCCTCGCCCATGGAAGCAGACGCCCCCCTGGGCCTCAGGCTCCAGCTCCTGGGTTTCCCAGGAAATCTGAGGACACATACTGTATAAATCATGTTTTATTTGTATTTATTAATCATGTTTTATTTTAGGAAATTTTGGCATCTTAAGAAGTTTCTGGCCAGGGAGAGGCTGCCCCTCTCAGGGCTGGCAAATTCGTAGACAGTCAAGGGCTCCCATGCAACCCAATCACATTCTTACCCAACTCCACACCCAGGCCAAGCCCGGCCTGAAACCCTGAAACCAGTGCAAAGCCAGGTAAAGGAAACTAGAAAGCACGCCTACAGCACAAAGCCTGCAAGAACTTTCCAAAGTAGCCACTCCCAAACTACTCGCTCTGCCCCGTCACACTCTTCCTGCAGAAAACCCAACAGGCAGTTGGGGGAGGCCTTCCCCGAGCCCCTGCTTCTGACTCCCGGCCCCCGTGGTTGAGGCGGCCCCTCTAGGACACGCAGTGCCAGCGCACTTCCTCCTTCCCAGCCTCAGCCTGGTCTCTTCTGTGGCGGCACCAACTTCACCACGCCACACCTGGCACGGACCCTCTTAGAGCACGGGCCTCCTCCCTGCCTGCAGGCCTTCCAGGTTTGTTCGCCATCACAGTCAGGCCTCCCAGGTGCACTCACAAGAGGAATGGGGGACACACCTACGCCCCCATGCCCAAAGCCACTGTCCTCCCGTCATGTCCTCACCACATCGTCAGTTAGAAAACATCTCATACAAACTGAACTGCGTACGCGTCTCCGCTCCTTTCGCCACATCAGCACCTCTGTGCATGACCATGCTGGGAGAAGCGGCTTCTGCAACTTGCTCCCCCTGTATTTACCCATCTCACTCATGCAAAGTGTGGCTTTTGAAACACGATGTGCAGACCCATCTGTGAGCCGCAGCTCCACTCCGAGCCTCTCCCACCTCCACCCTGTCAGCTAAAGGTTAGGCCGTGTGCCACCTGCCCCTGGATGCAGGCTTGGGCGAGACCACAAGATGCTTCTCCTCCAACACCATCGCACGACCTGCTTTGTCTTTCCAAAATAAACGACAAAATCCCACAAAGTGCTGTCTTGGTATTTAACTGGCACAAGAACACACCTAAAGTTATTCTGGAGAGAGGGACAGGTCGGGTCAACGCATTCACTGCCTGTTGCCTCCACCCGCAGTGCAGGTAAGCAGGTGTTTCCATCCATCATCCCTGATGGCTGAGGCCAGAGATTTTTTTCTCCCTCTACCTGAACCTATGAATTTTACATTCTCTTCCAGTTTCCCACCACAAAACTGGAATGTCTCAGCCTGGAGAACTGGCATCTCAGCACCTGACTCAGGGAAGGCTGTTCAAACGTATGGCTGTCCAGAAGCTCCGTGGTAATGTTTAGAAGTTTAAGGGTTATCAGGAAGTAACGTTTTAAAAAATCCAGACTGCCTGCGCTCAGGATGGAAAAATGGGGTCTTCACCATGGTACAGTCCACTGTCCTGATCCCAAATGTGAGTCTGTGGCCCATGGACACGCTCAACAGCTCTGGTGTGGTCAGGAACGGACGGCGTCTGGGCCCCACACTGTGGGGGCTTATCACTTCACTCCTGAAACACCCGATTCTCTCCATGTCCCTAGCTTGGTGCTATGCCCAGGCACCTTCCCGACGGACCAGGGATCTGCGAGTCCACTCAGGAGGCAGAGGAAGTGGGTGGCGCCCACCAGGCAGAACACTTTTCACGGCCTGCGATACCGTGAGCACTCCAGGGGCTCGGAGTGTCGTCCCAGGCGGACGCTGTGTTTTCTGGAGGTTTCTCCACCCACCTGCATGACAACAGCTAAGACCATCCAGGTTGCTGCCCTTCCAGGACCCTCATGCCCGCCTGGCCTTGGCTACACGTTACCGATGGCAACGATGTGCTTGAGGCCCTGAAACCCCAGCCCCCACCCTCCATGAACCACCACCCTCATCACAGTCATCGGCATGGTGACAGCTGAGATGTGCTGCTGAAGCATCTGGGTGGATGTGGATGAAGCTGGTTTGGATGTAGCTGCCATCTAGCCCATCCTACACCTCCCAGGACCCGTCTGCAGGCACCAGGCGTGCAGCCCGCGGCCCACTCTAGAGTCTTTTCCAATGAGAGACCAGATGAAGACAGAGGCTCCAGTTGCTTTTGTTCTCTTCCAAAACTGGCCATCCCAGTCCTCCCAGAAGTTGCCCTGGTGATGCCTCTGGCACCTCTGGCCCCCACACTGCCCTGTGTTCCCTCCACCGGGCTCAGGGCTGGTCAGCCTCACCCCTTGCCAAGAAATGGCAGAGCCAGTCGAGGGCCGAGGCACCGTACTCAGCCGTGCCAGTGACTTCTCCCAGGGTCTGCACCGCACTCAGGAGTCAGGACAACAGGCTCTGCTGACTCGTGGGCGTTGCCTGAGGGTGGGAGCTGTGGCGACGCCCCCGGGCCTCCCTGGCAGAGCTGTCACATAAAGCAGTCCGAGAAGCTGAGAGTCCCCTCTTTAGACAGTTCCGCTGCTGCCCAGGCCTGGCCCCTGTGCCTTCTCATCATGATGCCGCACAGCTGACCACACAGCAGGTCTCCCTCCCGGGGAGATTCTTCCCTGGAAGGTGACTTGGCTGTCCCTGCCTAGACTCATTCTAAGTGCAGCCTAAATCGCCCTCATTTCCAAGTTATCAGGCAAAGTCTATTTTAAACTCATGACCCTTGAGTCAGCAGGAGACTGAAACACGCCTGGGGCACTGGGGCTGACTCACGCCCTGTGGCGAGCAGCATGGGGGGCCGGGCCGTTCCCTCGCAGGAAGGGAAATGCAGAGCCAGCACCCGGCCCTGACCAGCCCCAGTCCACGCATTCCTTGTTACTTCACCTCTTGACAGCAACAGTCCCGGCTTCGTGGACTGCCAGGGTCACCGAGAGTCCAGGGTGGCAGGAGTCCCCCACACGAGCCACCGGCACACTCCCTGAGGCAGAAGCCACAGCACCAACGCTGTGGGCTCAGGGAACTTGCCGATTACCTGGCAGCCCCGCGTCCATGCCAAAATAAAGACACAACTCAGCCCAGTGGAGTGGACGGTGTCTGCGGCCAGCTCTGGGACCCAGGGGCAGCGATGCTGGGCACAGCCGTCCTTGCCCAGTCCTCTCCAAGCTGCGGGAGGCCCTGCGGCCCAGAGGGGCTCCGCCTCCCCTGCAGTGGGGCTCCAAAGACAATCCTTCCACAGACGTGACAGGAACAGCGATGCCCTGCTCCTCCCTGAAGGCGGCTTCGAGAGCACTCAGGGGTGAGAGATGCTGTCAAGACCGGCCCAGGGAAAGCACAGGGCAGGTTTCCCAGCACCCACCACGCGCCAGCAAGCACAGAGTCTTCGCCTAAACCACCCAGGCACCGCGCCCTCCCCTCCGCACCCACAGGAACCCGACTGCCATTCCCTCCACTCCACAGGACACGCAGCGAGCACCAAAGAGCCTTCCTCCGGGACCAAGCCTGACACAGAAGGGGTTACACTGACTACTGCAAGGTCAGTTTAGCAAAACCCCAGGAATTTCAGCCTATCTGGTCTCTTCAGCTGACAAGTGAAGAGCAGCCACTGGTGGGGAACCCGGAGCTGCCTCTCCCAGGCTTCTAAGATTGGAGCTGGGCCAGGACGACCCTGAGACACCTGTGCAGCGGGCAGGACTCCTGCAGGGCCGGGTGTGGCGCAGGAGCTGCGGGGAGGAGGCTGTGGGGCGGGGTGGGGAGCGGGGAGCTGTGGAGCTCCTGCCCAGGAGCACTCCTTGCCAGAGGCCTTGGCATCACCAGGGAGTCCGTGGACCATGGAGATTCACAGGTCCTCGCGGGCCTTCTGAACCCAAACCTGCACTTTAATGTTCTGTTCTGCACACTAACATCTGAGAAGGACTGCACCAGAAAAAACTTGTAATGACACAATTCATTCTGAAAACTCACAGAAAAAAAAAGACTTCTTTGGGTTTGCACTTCCCCTTCAATAAAGGGATGGAATGTGAGTAGAGCTGCCCTTGTACAACCGGGCTCTGGGTCTGTGCTGCGTGGGTTCACTTACACCAGATTTTCTTCCACCCCTGCCTCTCCTGAGACCGCAAGACCCATCTCTACTCTTCCTCTTCAGCCTCCTCAATGTGAAAACGAGGATGACGAAAGCCATTCGTGGAGACCTGCTGCTGCTGCGCGAGACTTAAGTCTATTTTCTCCTCGTGATCTTAGTCTTTTTGCGTCGCTAGCTTGGTTTACCCTAACGGTAAGAGTAGAACACATGTAACATACAAAATGTGCATGACTGGCTTTATGTGTTCAGGAAGGCTCTGGTCAACAGAAGGCTGTGAGTTGAGTTTGGGGAAAGTTAAAAGTTATACACAAGTTTTCAACTGCACGGGTGGCTGGCGCCCTCAACCCCTGTGTTGTTCAAGGGTTCGCTGTAATTTGTATTAAAACACCAAGCCCCTTTCCACCTGGGTAAGTCTCTCTCTCTGAACAGATGTGACATTACCCTCCAAAGACTCCCAGAGAGAAAGAGAACACTTCAAATTCAGATTTGTCTTCCACAGTATATTGATAGAACAGGGCTTACGTACATCCTGGGCAAATGCTCCTCTCCTTATGTAAGTGAACAACTCCACCAACCACTAGCTTGTATAATGAATGACCAAACGTTTACATATCAAATGGTGCCCAAAGCCCCTGAGAAGGGATGTGATTCAGCCCCTCCCCTCACGCAGGCACGTGGCCTCGGAGGCCCAGGAGGAGGAAGACAGGGAAGTCAGCAGCCAGGTGAAAAAGGGGAGGGAAGCCCTTCAAAGGAAGCTCTCCAAGAACCTTCAATCCCAGCTCCAATTCCAAAGACAGGAACACACTCGTGATTGAGAGGATCAAACACCAAAGGCCTGTTTGCCTTGAGGGGGATACTGGGGAGGGTGGGAAAAGGGGAGTGAGGAATAGCTGGAAGCAGCAGTCCTATGTGGCACCAGGGGCTTGCTCCCACCTTGGCCCTGGGCACAACCCCGCATGGTGATCAGGCCTGGCCTGCCTGCAGCACACGGCCATGCTCCAGATACCTTATCTTTATCTGAAGAGTTCTTTTGTTTGTTTGTTTGAGACAAGGTCTGGCTGTGTTGCCCAGGCTGGAGTACAACGGTGTGATCACAGCTCACTGCAGCCTCCTCCTCCTGGGCACAAGCTATCCTCCCACTTGAGTCTCCCAAGTAGCTGGGAGTACAGGCCCGTAGCACCATGCCTGGCTAATTTTTGTATTTTCTGTGCAGCTGGCTTTCGCCATGATTCCCAGGCTGGTGTCTGAAGGATGCTTTACAGCAACCCCTGCCTCTTCCAGCTGAGCCCTGCGGGCTGTCATGCACTCTATGGAAAGGGAGGAGCGCGTTCTCCAGGGGCTGCATCAGGAGCGGTGCCCTGTGCACACCTCAGAGGGAGAGAAGACGCCAACCGACTGAGCAGAGAAAAGAACAAAATGAGAAAAGGAAAAAGAGCTGCATACCTTGCAGGCCTACTGTGTGCAAAGCCCTTGAGTGACGTACCCCATGACCCACAGCACTGTGGCCACCCCGGGTGTGGAAGAGAAGCACCACTGGCCTCTCACCTCTCACCATCTCAGTGGGCAAGGGGAGAGCAGCCGAGGGCAGGGGCTGAGCCAAGGGCAGGGGGGCAGAGCCGAGAGCAAGGGTCACAGCCGAGGGCGGGGGGCAGAGCCGAGGGCAGGGGGGCTGAGCCGAGGGCAGGGGGAGGGGGGGGCAGAGCCCAGGGCAGGGGCAGAACTGTGGGCAGGGGCTGAGCCAAGGGACAGAGGCCTTCCCAGGCACCGCCTGACAGTCTACATCAGCGTCTCTGTCTCTGTCCAGCCTCCACACACCCCTGCACGTTCTGAAGAGCCCTCCCCGAGAGTCCAACTCTCTCCTTCCTCCTCAGGGCCACACCAACTCTCTCTCCTCCTCCTCCTGCTTCTCCTCCTCAGGGCCACATCAACTGTGGGGTTCCAGCTATCACTTTGGGGAAAGGGCTCCTAACATGGGTGTCCTCCCTCTCACCCCATAAGCCACACTGGCCAAGCCCAGGCGGGTACCACAAACCAAGGGGTAGAATCTCTTTGCTATGTTCTGAATGTTTGTGGCAGCGCCCCCCTAAACCCCAAAACTCACAGGTTCAAACCAAATTCCCAGTGTGCCCGGCTAATTTTTATATTTTTGGTAGAGATGGGTTTCACCATGTTGGCCAGGATGGTCTCCGTCTCTTGACCTCATGATCTGCCCACCTCGGCCTCCCAAAGTGCTCCCCACCCTCTGTGCTCCAAGGCACACAGGCTCTCTACTGCAGCCCCGTTTTCCACTTACATTTTCTGTTATCACAGGGTGGGCAGAAGCACTGAGAGGGCGTTCAGCATCTCTGGCCTCTGCTTTGGCCCCTCACACACATGCTTGGTCACTAGGCTGTGGAACATAACAGAGGCCCCTTGCTCCACAAACACGGACCACCCGACAGGAGCGTGGACACAGGAGGTGGGGCGACGTGGTGCCTCACAGAAGAGAGAAAAAGCCAGGAGGGCGGCAAGTGGGTGCAAAGTTCTCAGCTTTAAGTCATCAAGAAAACGCAAACTAAAACCAACGTAAGTGTAAGGGTTACTACTGAGTGTCAACTTGACTGGACTAAAGGATGTGAAGTACTGTTCCTGGGAGCGTCTTGAGGGAGCTGCCAAAGGAGATTCACATTTGAGTCAGTGGACAGGGAGAGGCAGACCCTCCCCTCCATCTGGGTGGGCACCATTTCATCAGCTGCCAGCACGGCTAGAGTAAAGCAGGCAGAGGAACATGGAAGGACCGGATTGGCTGAGTCTTCCGGCCTCCATCTTTCTCCCATGCTGGATACTTCCTGCTCTCAAACATCAGACTCCAGGTGCTTCAGCTTTTGGGCTCTGGGGCGTACACCAGTGGTTTCCCAGGGGCTCTCAGGCCTTCAGCCACAGACTGAAGGCTGTGGCTGTTGCTTCCCTACTTTTGAGGTTTTGGGACTCAGACTAGCTTCCAGGCTCCTCAGCTTGCAGATGGCCTATTGTGGGACTTCACCTCGTGATCGGTGAGTCAATACTCCCAATAAGCTCCCCTCCATGTATACATCTATCCTATTAGTGCTGTCCCTCCAGAGAACCCTGACTCATACACTCAAGTACTGGTGAAGAGCCGGAGCAAAGCAAACTGGTCCATTCTCATCAGGGCCAACTCACGCATCTGGAAATCTCTACTCACAATGAACACAAGCGTGCCCTATAGCCCAGCAATGCCATTCTGGACACACACGTCCAAAAGAAAGGCAGGCGCACACACACGAGAGACACGTGCAAAATGCTTCACAGCAGTGGGGTTTGCAGCGTGTCACTACGATGCGAGCATGGAACACTACACAGCAGAGGAAGCGAAAACATCACAACGTAAGTCAATCTCACAAATAATGTTGAAGGACCCTGTCTCTACGAAAAATTTAAAAATTAGCTGGGTGCTGTGGTGCACGCTGGCAGTCTCAGCTACCAGGAAGGCTGAGGCAGGAGGATCACTTGAGCCCAGGAGGTCGAGGCTGCTGTGAGCCAAGATCATGCCACTGTACTCTAGCCTGGGCATCGGAGTCAGACCCTCTCCCCTCTCCCCTATCCCTCTCCCCTCTCCCCATCCCTCTCCTCTCTCTCTCTCTCTCTCTCTCTCTCTGTCTCTCTCTCACACACACACACACACACACAAATAATGTTGGGGACAAAATACATGATACATTTACATAAATTTCTGAACATAGCAACTACAGTACTTAGGGATTCATACTTAGTAGACAAGACATCATCGAAGCATGGAAAATGGCTGCTTGGTGGATGGAATTGGAAGTGAGGGTGAAACAGGGGTTCTAAGTGAAGGCTGCAGAGGCATTTGCTTTGTCATCTGCTGAGTTGTACATTTTTACTGTGCGGACGTTTGGGTATTGTGCTGCATTTCAGCTGAAGCAGTGTTTCAGAAGGTGACAGACATAAAGGCCACACTATGTCCTTGCAAGGCCTCAGAGGTGTCACTGACCTTTTGCTGCAGGACCTGTTCTCAGGGGTCCTGGCCTCCTAGAGGAAGGAGGGCCCCATCGCCCTGCTAGGCCCTACTGGGACCCTCAGGGGCACGAGCATGATGAGGGGGCAGCTTGAGGCTTCCTGCCACGTCGGGCAGGCCTAGTCATGCCTGACACATGCTGCAGGGCACCCACTGCAGAGTGCAACAGGGAGCCTGGAGCCTACCAAGGAGACACACACAGCTCTGTGAAGACGGAGGGGAAGAGGAGCAAGGAAAATGCTCCTTTTACACAGAAGGCACCAAGATACAAACTAAACGTGATGAAAACAAAGAAATGTAGGCGTGTGTGTTAAAGGTACAATTGCACAGCTAAAAAGAATCATGGCCATAAGGCAGGGACGGCAGATGGAGGGTGACTCAGCAGATATCCTCCCAGGCTTGCGAGTGTGGAAATAAACACACGGAAGTGACCAGCAGAGAGAAACATGCAGGGAAGAGGAAGGTTAGAAAGGTCAGGGTGTCACGCCCCGCTGCTGGGAACGCAGAGGAGGACGGCCAGCAGAAGGGGACGCAGCCACCCCCTTGCCGACCCTGCAGCACGAGGTGCACCCCACCCAGCAACCAGCTCCCAAATTACACCAAAAGGGCCAGGCACGGTGGCTTATCCCTGCGGTCCCAGCTACTTAGGAGGTCAAGGCAGGGGGGTCATTTGGGCCCACGAGTTTGAGACTCGGGCAATGTAGGGAAACCTCATCTTTACAAAAATATTAAAAAATTAGCCAGTCGAGGTGGCACACACCTGTAATCCCAGCTCCTTGGGAGCCTGAGGCGGGAAGACCCCTTGTGCCCAGGAGATCGAGGCTGCAGTGAGCTGAGATCGCACCACTGCACTCCAACCTGGGTGACAGAGCGAGACCCTGTGTGAAAAAAACCCAAACCCCAAACCAAAAAAACACAACTAGGGCATGAAAAGGTGCTTGGCCCAGAGCAGTGCCCTGCAGCATCTCCTAAGAAAGGGGCTGAACACAATGCCACTCGCCAGGGGCTGCTGGTGGCATCCGGGCACATCTGCCCATGGGGTTCACAGGACGAACGAGGTTCCGCAGACACATGGCCAGGTGGAGACGCAGAGAAAAGCGGGTGCAGCAAGAAGTCTACTTGGAAATGCAGAGGAATACCTACGCTTCTGTTAACAGTAAAACACGTAAGGCTAGCTCGACCAGCAATCAATGTCACCCACCATGCCAGCAAGCTAAAGAAGAAACATCACATCATCACAACTGGTGCAGAAAATCACTTGATAAAATTCAAAACTCATGATAAAAATTCCTAGCAAACAGGAGTGTGGAGAAATATCCAACAAGGGCCGGGCGCGGTGGCTCAAGCCTGTCATCCCAGCACTTTGGGAGGCCGAGACGGGCGGATCACGAGGTCAGGAGATCGAGACCATCCTGGCTAACACGGTGAAACGCTGTCTCTACTAAAAATACAAAAACTAGCCGGGCGAGGTGGCGGCGCCTGTAGTCCCAGCTACTCGGGAGGCTGAGGCAGGAGAACGGCGTAAACCTGGGAGGCGGAGCTTGCAGTGAGCTGAGAT
>NW_012098098.1:6896094-6914356 GCF_000951045.1 Mandrillus leucophaeus
AAACATCCAACACGACAAAGGCCATCTACCAAGAGCTCAAGGCGGACATGATCAAGAGTGACGTGCTGAGGGCTGCAGACGGAATAACATACAGGGTGTTTGAAAGGAAGAAATGGAATAAAACTGTCTCTCTCTGAAGATGGCGTAAGTGTCCATGTCGAAAATCACAAGGAATCTATCAAAAATTCCAAGAAACTTTATTTAATAGAGTTCAACAAGGACACAGAATCAAGATCAACACAGAAACACCCATCCTATTTCTGCAATAATCATGAAAACAAGAAATAAAGAGACGGTACCATCCTATTTCTGCATGCTAGCAACGATCATATGAAAACAAGAAATAAAGACAGTACCATTCTATTTCTGCATGCTAGCAATAATCATATGAAAATAAGAAATAAAGACACAGCACCATTTATGGGTGCTCCAAATAAAAATAAAATGCTTAGGTTCAAATGGAACAAAACTAGAAAAACCTATACAGATTTTAGGAAAAAACAGGAGAAAATCTTTAGGACCTTGGGCCAAGAGCTGTTAGACATGGCACCAAAAGCACAATCCATAAAAGAAAAGAACTGATAAACTACCTCGACAAAATTAAAAACTTTTGCTCTTCGAAAGGTCGAGTTTAAAAAGTGAAAAGACCAACTGCAGACAGGGGAAAATATCTGCAAATCACAAGTCAGATACTAGGCTTGTATGTAGAAGAAATAAATATCAAACAACAAACACGAATTAGAAAATAAGAGAAAAGACGCAGACATTCAGAGGAGGACAAGCCACGAAGACGCTGGACATCCTAAGCTGTTAGGGAAATGCACCTTAGAACCGCAGTGAGGTATCACTGCACACCTGTCCGAACGGCTAAAATACAAACTACTCGAGGATGCCGGAGAGGATGCAGAAACGCTGGAACCCTCTCGCTTGCTGTGGGAAGGGGAAGTGGCGCTGCTGCTCTGGAGAACAGCAAGGCCGCCTTCCGAAGCTAAGTGTGCGCTTGCTACCCCTCAACAACTGCACCCCAGGACATTTACCTGAGAAAACGAACCTCGTGTGCACACGAAGACCTGCGGACACTGTTCACAGAACTTTTATGGACAACAGCCAACAGGGAAAACCCTTCAACGGTGTCCTCCACACTGGGTTTCGTTCACATCACGGCATCCCCTCAGCAGCAGAAGCGAGGGCTATGGATACACCCAGGAGCACAGGCCCCTGCTGACTGAGTCCACAGAGCCCACCGCGCCGGCCGCTCCCTGTGGACTCCGCTCCCACGGCTCGCGCCGGCCACTCCCTGTGGACTCCACTCCCACGGCTCGCACAGGTCGCTCCCTGTGGACTCCACTCCCACGGCTCGCGCCGGCCGCTCCCTGTGGACTCCGCTCCCACGGCTTCCTCCACGAACCAGGGACAACAGGCGAGGACGCCACGAGGAGGGCTCATGTCTGCCGTGGCTGTCAAGGAGGCTCTAGGACCCGGCATCCAGGACAAGACAGGAGGATCAAGTGTGCAGGGCAGTCACCCTGTCTTCCAGGGTCATGTCCCCAGCCACTGGGGGAAGGTGGGGAAGGGCACAAGGGATGCTGCTATTTTTGCAACTTCCTGTGAGTCTGTAACGATTTCACAGAAAAAAGGAAAAAAGGCGGGAAAAAACACAAACAAGGGGTATAAGGAAACTCCCACGGGTGATGGAAATACTCTATACTTTTATGTGGTGGTGTTTCCCCACCAGTATACATTTCCCAAAACCCGCTGAACTGTACATTTAAAATGGGTGAAGTTTACAATTGTAACTCAATAAAGCTGTTAAAAAATTAACTAGTAACAGAAAAGAAATTTAATTCCCATAGAAAGACAGAAGGAATAAAGTAAAAAACAGCGTGAAGCAGGAGGTGAAAGCTCCCTTCAGAAGGAATAAAGTAGAAAACAGCATGAGGCAGGAGGTAAAATCTCCCTTTCATTTCCTTCATGAACCTTGTTTTGTGTATTTGGCTTTGGAATCATGCATTTTACATCATTTTAAACCCTAAATATAAAATGAGGCTGGGTGCAGTGAATCCCAGCAGTCTGGGAGGCTGAGGCAGGCAGATCACTGGAGGTCAGGAGTTCGAAACCAGCCTGGCCAACATGGTGGAATCCCATCTCTACTAAAAATACAAAAAAATTAGCCGGGCTTGGTGCTGCGTGCCTGTAATCCCAGCTACTCGGGAGGCTGAGGCACTGGGAGGCAGAGGCTGCAGTAAGCCGAGATCACACTACTGCACTCCAGTCTGGGTGACAGACAAGAGTGAGACCTTCTCTCAAAAATAAAATAATAAAATAAAATAAAACGTAAAAACATAAAAGCTTAAGTATTCACATTAAATATAAACATTTTAATAATGTTTAAAATGATTTAAATATATTTCACTGACATTAAACATTTTAAGGATTTAAAGCATTCAATATAAAAATACAAAAAGCAATCTCTAAAACTTCAAAAAGGAAGAGGAAGCAATACACTGAGCCGTGTGTCCGGTCAGGGGCAGGACACAGAAAGCATGTGTCAACAATGACAGTAGCCAACACCACAGCAGACACATTCCTGACACCACAGCTTCTGGGTGGGCGGAAGGCTGGGGGACCTGGCTCCGGATGGGAGTCAGGTGCTAGTGGAGACGGAGGGGCTGCTTCCCAGGCCGCCGTGCGTGCACCACACACCGGGAGGGCTGCTGCTGGCTCTGGCAGAAGGTCCAAAGGCCTTGGTGCACAGACACGGCTGCAGATGCGTGGACATGTCCGTGGGGCTGCGTGAGGGTCCTCGTGACACGGCAGCGGGCTTCCGCAGTGCAGTGACTGATGAGGTGGCGCAGAGGAAGCCGCGGCACCTCTCGTATCAGAAGTTCCACGGCTTCACTTCCACCTCATCCTGTTCCTCCTGGGTGAGTTACAATGTCCAGCCCACACTCGAGAGGAGAGAATGGCGCTCCACTTCTGAAGGCAGGAAGATCAAAGATTCTGTGGACATTCTTTAAACTGTTCCACCAGTGGCTTCTGATTAAAACCTGGTAATTTGACTGTACAGTTCTAGTTAGTGCCACATGCCCTAAGGACAAAAATTAAAATTTTGAAAAATATTATAAGCAAAAAAACCTTCCTTTTTTTTTTGAGACGGAGTCTCACTCTGTCGCCCAGGCTGGAGTGCAATGGTGCCACTCACTGCAATGTCTGCCTCCCGGGTTCAAGCAATTCTCCTGTCTCAGCCTCCAGAGTAGCTGGGATTATAGGCGCGTGTCACCACGTCCGGCTAATTTTTATATTTTTAGTACAGATGGGGTTTCGCCATGTTGGCCAGGCTGGTCTCGAACTCCTGACCTCAGGTGATCTGCCTGCCTTGGCTTCCCAAAGTGCTGGGATTACAGGCGTGAGCCACTGTGCCCAGCCTGATGAAATACATTCTTAATATTGACTTCATTTGTTTCTTTTTACTCTATAATGAGGCTAATAGAAAATGTAAAATTAGATGCACAATTCACATCACATACCTCATGGACAGAACAACTCTATGGGACAAAGACCCCGATCTCTGACAAACAGCGAAAAATCCCAGAAAAAAGGACAAAGGGAGAATTTACAGATTAAAGACTTAAAAGACATCAAAGAATCTTAGTGTGTAGACCCTGTTTGGAAACCAGTTCAAACAAAGAACTGCTGCAAATGGCACATTTAGGACACAGCCTTTTGGTACCGCTGGGTGTGTGGTGCCGCTGAGGAAGTTCAAGGCACCCACCGATTCAGCGAGACAGAGATTTTATAGGTATATATTTAGATACAGGGTCGCCTCCGTCTCCCAGGCTGGAGCGTACTAAAACAATCAAACTCTGGGTTCAAGGGATCCTCCTGCCTCAGCCTCCCAAAATATTGGGGCTGTAGGCGTAAGCCACCACGCCTAGCCTTAGTGTAAGATATGGTGATGGTTTTGAATGTTTTCGACGGATGTGATGGTGTGGTCTCGGGTTTGGTTCTGGTAACGGGCTGGGATGGCTCCTGCATGTGGGCCCCACATGCTGGGAACCGTCATCACCACTGTGTTCGCCACACTCTCTCTTAAGACGGGCATACAAAACATCCCATAAAAATTTAAAAACTCAGTAGGGTGCGGTGACTCATGCCTGGAATCCCAGAACTCTGGGAGGCTGAGGTGGAAGGGATCATTTGAGCCCAGGAGTTTGAGACCAGACTGGGTAACACGGCAAGATCCCATCTCTAGATACATATAAAAAAAGATAATAATCTTAAAAGACAAAATGCCAGAAGCTGCAGAATGTGTCAAAGAAATGACTTCCTTATGTCTTAAAGAATCCTCATAATAAAGGACCATTTTACAAGCAGACTATAAAACACTGCAACAGACAAAAAACTCAAAACCCAACTCATGAGAAACACCTGGTGAGTGCTCTTCAGTTCCGTGAAGTCCTGGGATGGCCCAAACATCTCCGGCGGGCTGCACCTATTCAGAAGGAAACACCGAGCGCCCCACGTCCCGGAGGGCAGAGATGCCTTCCAGCTCCACACGTCCTTCCACACTGGCACCACCTGCACCTGCAGCTGGGGAGGAACGAGCAGCTTGGGGGAGAAATGACACCCGCAGGCCAAGACAACTGCAAGAAAACTGAGCCTCATTCGCCGACTGATTCTCACCAACTTCCTCTACCAAATGAGGAGAAGAACACATTCTCTTAAAGGATTTTGTGGGGATTAAATGAAAAAGTACTTGGTAAACAGTAAAGCACTATCTAAATCCAGGTTATCATCACTGTAATGGCTTCAGAAAAAAGCAGAGGACAAACACAAGGAGAGAGGCGCTGAGAGACCAGGCAGGGCTCGCCCTGGAGCCTGGTCTGCACTGCCCTCTTTGAGCAAAGTGCCTCGCTGCCCTGATCTCCCTAGTTTCACCCTCCACACCTCTAAGGAGGTTATCCTGGCACAACTGAGAAAGAAAGCAATTCACTTAGAAACATCCACTTCTTTCCTTTATGCTCATATTTTTTTATTACTCCTCAGGGCTGCTTTGTTTTTTAATGCAAGGGTCCACAGTTGAGAGCGTAATCACAAACTCAAGAAACAAGAGCTGCAACAGAACAGAGGGGCTGCCCCAGGCTTCTCAGCCACTTTCCCATCCTGCGCACCCAGGGGATTTGACATGTGGTCCCCCAGAGCGACAGGGAACCCCCAGGGAACAAGGGTCCCCTGTGGGGCATGCAGAAGCACCTGCCCCTGGTCTGAGGTCACTGGATTCAGTGCCCAAGCTCAACAAGGCTCTGGGAACTCTAGCACAAAGATGCAGCACTGCATCCCAACTTTTGGGTCATGCCTAAGGTTAATTCCAGAATCATTTTAGCATGTTATACAGCCATTGAAAAGAAAAAATATTTTATTTTTTAAAGCAGCTTTAGGTTCACAGCAAAACTGAGCAGAAAGTACAGAGCGTTCCCCTGCACCCCGGGGCTCAGCATCCCCACGAGGGCGGCCATTTGTTACAGCCGCGACCCCCCGGACGCAGCGTCATCACCCACAGGCCACACGACCTCGGGGTCCACCTGGTGCTGTGCAGTCTATGGTTGGAGGAACGTATCCTGACGTGGGCCCACCGCTGTGGTATCATACAGAGCAGTCTCACTGCCCCAGGTCCCCCGTGCTGCTGCTCCACGTCCCTCCGTCCCTCCCTCTCCCCAGCCCCTGGCATCGCTGATCTCTGTGCTGTCTGCACAGTTCTGCCCTTTCCTGGATGTCAGAGTCGGACCCCTACAGCGTGTAGTCCTTAGAGACAGGCTGCTTTCACTCAGGCCTGTCTTCTCAGGCCTGGCAACTCATTTGTTTCTACGGCCTTGTAATATTCCGTTGTCTGGATGGACCTTGGTTGACTGATCCATTCACCCGCTACAGGACATCTTGGCTGCTTCCAAGTTTTGGCAATTATGAATAAAGCCATTTTGTGGAAGGGAAACAACACAGAACAGAAGATATTAGGGGCACTGCACACACCATCGTGGAAAGAGCCAGCATTATTCTGTGAGCACGTTCCCGTATGTGAGCGTGTGCTGTGAACAGAGAGCTATGTTTCCGTATGTGAGCGTGTGCTGTGAACAGAGAGCTAAACCACTTTTCTCGCCACTAGCAGCAGTCAGGACAATTCAAGTGCTGGCCTAACTCGTTAAGAGCCCTCAGCTGGTGGTCAGATATATCCAAGTTTCTCGATCTATAAAATACAGAAATAAGGCCAGGTGCAGTGGCTCACGCCTGTAAAACGAGCACTTTGGGAGGCTGAGGTGGGTGGATCACTTGAGCCCAGGAATTCAAGACCAGCCTGGATGAAACCCTGTCTCTTTAAAAAAAAAAAAAAAAAAAAAAAAGCCAGGCTTGCAGCCTGGGCAACAGAGTGAGACACTGTCTTTAAAAAACAAAAAAAAAACAAAAACAAAAAAAGAAAGAAAAGAAGAAAAAGAAAAGAGAAAAGAGAAAACACTGTTTCCAAGCTGCGGGCGCTGGACAATGTCTGACGCCCGGCCCAGCCTCATCAACGGCCTGCACGATCCCTGCTGACGGGGAGTGTACTCCGCACGCTGCCAACACGGCCAAGTTTCTGAAGCTGGTGACACGTGAGGGAACCCAAGACTGAATGGAAACAACCTCCTCTCAGGTTCTGAGTGGGGCCGCCTCTTTTTTTTTTTGAGACGGAGTCTGGCTCTGTCGCCCAGGCTGGAGTGAGTGGCGCCATCTCGGCTCACTGCAAGCTCTGCCCCCCTGGGTTCGTGCGATTCTCCTGCCTCAGCCTCCCAAGTAGCTGGGAGTACAGGCGCCGCCACCGCGCCCGGCTAATTTTTTTTGTATTTTTAGTAGAGACGGGGTTTCACCGTGTTAGCCAGGATGGTCTCGATCTCCTGACCTCGTGATCTGCCCACCTCAGCCTTCTAAAGTGCTGGGATGACAGGCGTAAGCCACCACACCCGGCCCAGGTCCACCTCTTCTTGCCCCTCCGAGCCTGCCATTCTCTGTGGAGTCCTCTCTTCCTCCACTGCTTTGCTTCCTCTCACAAAGGGGGAATGTCCCACCACTTTCAATCCCAGGCTGGCAAAGTGACGAGAAAACACCCCACCCATGTGGGCAGCCGGCATGCGGCATGCCATGGGGCCGTGAGAAGCAGCCAGGCGGGTAGGCCAGACCCTGACCCAGAAAAAGCAGAGCCCAGCACAGGCTCAGCCACGCTCCATGAGGGGCCACAGCCCAGGAGCAACATGCCAGGCACGCCCCAGGGACGAGCAGCACAGGCCGCCAACTACGTCATCCCATACTCACTTGTGCAAAACACCCTCGAACTGCACAAAGCCCAAATGTCCAGAGCAGAAGAGCAAATGAGTCCAGGCGGCCCCCGACACACGGGGCCCAGGTGTCCAGACAGCACACTGGATTCAAAGAGCAGACACGAGTGTGTTTGCCGCGGGCTTCTGCATGCATGAGCGCCCCGTGGTGCTAGGGGCCAGGCAGACACTCAAGAAGTGGGGTGAGGGAGGTCCAGGAGTCCTGTCCTTTCACTGGGAGATCCCACAGGCACACGTGACATGAGCTCTATCATATGTGCACCTAAGATGTGTGCCATTTCCTGCACGGACGTTGTACCTCAAAGAACAATAAAAAATGACTAAAATTGATTGCTGACCACTTCCCCAGATAACTAACCAGGACACACCCTGATGCCCCGTGTCCGGCCTGTGGGGGCACTGTGGAAAGCACAGGAAGTGAGCTCAGTGCGTGCCTTCCCCGTCGTCCTGGCTCAGAGACGCGGGGCCGGACCTGGGTGACAGCCTTACACCACCCGGAAGAGGCCAGTGCACCCTGAGGCAGGGGATGCCGCACAGAGGGCTCCGGTTCCTTTCAGCACAGGAACAAATCCACACCAGGGCATCCGTGCGTCCCACAGTCCCGGAAGCATGGGAGCAGCTCGAGGCCTCTGCATTCAGGGGTCTCTGCCGTCCTGGGCTCCAGGTGAGTGGGCTCCCCCCAGCACGCAGTGCGCAGTGGGTGAGGACAGGTGCTCTCGCTATGAACGCTGCACCACTCCGATAAAAGCCGGTGCGTGCCGCCTCAGGACCCTGTAGCAGAACAGCGAGTGGTGTCGTGTTGGCAGGGAACCTTTGGTTTGCAAAGCCCCGTCACACACACAAGCTGATGTAAGACGACAAGTCTGTCTCTGCACCTCAGCTGAGCCCCCAGGACATAGCACACGGGTGCCCAGGGCCTGCAAACAGCAAGGACCAACAAGGACCAAGGCATCACTGACCGTGAGAGGCCCCAGTGTGTGACCATGAGAGGCCCCAGTGTGGGTTCTCACAAGCTTGTTTTATGGTTTGACCCAGAGAGTACCTGTGAGTTTCCCCTACAGCCGGTGCTTCTAAAGGGCTAGGAGAAACGCAGGGCAGGATCCCCGTAGGCCGGCAGCTGGCTGGCCAGACCCTGCCTGTGCTGAGGCATCTGCCGCCAACACGACCATGCAACATGCTTCAATATGCCCTGTGACTCTCTGAGATAGGTCTTTTATTAGAGCTTCTAAATTAAGAAGTGATGGCCAACATCACAGGAAACCTTAGATACTATTCCTGCCAGTTGGTTTGAAAAAGCTTTAACTGTTAATTTGCTGATCCAGTTTTCAGCCACACAGTTTTCTGCCATGTAATCCACAGAACCCAGGCCTCCGGCCACTTGTCCAGGATACCTCTGGAGCTCAGAGCCACTGTCTTTGTGGGCTACTCAAGACTTGAGGGGTTGATGCAAGAGCCACATCAACAGAGCCAGACCGAGTGCCTGGCTGGGAGCAGGTACTGGGGAGCAGCCACAAAATGCACACACAAACACGACTGTCCACACCTCCAAGATCATCATCAGACCTAGAGGGGGGTGTGCGGCCACAGACAGCACACTGGATTCCAAGACCCAGAAGGAAGGAGTGTGTTTGCTGTGTACTTCTGTGGTGCTAGGGGCCAGGTAAACTCTGAAGGAGGGGTCAGGGGGGTCCAGGAGGAGTCCTGTAGCAGGACATTGCCCAGATTTCCCACAATTTCCTCTCAAGTTAAGATCACAACCACCGTTTCTTCTGCACTGGTGGGAACCCAGCACTTTAATGAGACACGAGGTTACAGCGACACTTGGTTAGGAAGGAAAGCCACATGCGGGTGCCACTCCTCCCGGCTGGGTTACAACAGGGAGCACAGGCACTAGGAGATCCGGCCCGTCCTAAAAGCATGGCCTACAAGGAGTCCCCACTCTCTACCTATCTGCTTCTAATGTTCTGACTACATGAAAGATGATAAAAGGATTTCAATACAAGTGTAACATTTTCAATATAAAGGAATGTCTTTCCATTAGAAAACAACTACAGGCCTGCCGCAGTGGCCCACGCCTGTAATCCCAGCACTCTGGGAGGATGGGCACGGTGGCCCAGGGCTGTGATCCCAGAACTCTGGGAGGCTCAGACAGTTGAGCTCAGACAGTTGAGGCTCAGACAGCCTGAGCTCAGGAGTTGGAGGCTAGCCTGGGCAAGATGGTGAAACCCTGTCTCTACAAACAAACAAACAAACAAACAACAACAACAAAAATTAGCCAGGTGTGGTGGTGCACACCTGTAGTCCCAGCTATTTGGGAGGCTGAGGTGGGAGGGTTGCTTGAATCTGGCAGGCAGAGGCTGCAGAAAGTTGAGATTGCACCATTCTACTCCAGCCTGGGCAACAGAGTGAGACCCTGTCTCAAAAACAAACAAACATAAAAACAAAAAAATAAAAACCAAGTGCAAATTAAATGCTAAACACACAGATTAATGGATGAAGTCCCATGCCCAAATGCTCCCAAGGAAACGTCAGAAAGGAGAGGACTTCAGGAGGCTCAGAGTCCTCAGTGCCACGTGACCAAGCACAGCTGAGCACTGGGTCTTACTGGATTTGTCATCAGACACTCACAGTTTTCATCACTGTTAACCCTACTGCACAATACACAAACATGGTCTAAGCAATTTTATTTTACTTTATTTTATTTTTTGAGACGGAGTCTTGCCCTGTCGCCCCAGGCTGGAGTGCAGTGGTGCGATCTCGGCTCATTGCAAACTCTGCCTCCCAGGTTCACGCCATTCTCCTGCCTCAGCCTCCCGAGTAGCTGGGACTACAGGCGCCCGCCAATACACCCGGCTAATTTTTTACCTTTTTAGTAGAGACGGGGCTTCATCGTGCTAGCCAGGATGGTCTCCATCTCCTGACCTCATGATCCGTCTGCCTCGGCCTCCCAAAGTGCTGGGATTACAGGCGTGAGCCACCGCGCCTGGCCTGGTCTAGGCAATTCTAACCATGCAGACCATGTGCACATCTTTCCTTGGTGGAAAGCAAGCTTGCCCAAGTCACATGAGCGGGGCTAGTGTCAGCAATGCCTGTTCCTCTCCCTCTGTTCTCTAATAGTGTGGCCTTCACTCTACTATGTGTGGAATCCCCCTCTATTGGGACCACAGCTCCTGGGCTGCAAGCACCTGCTGAGCATGAGGGTCCAGCTTCCAAGCTCACTATCCCATGGGTGACAAGCAACACTGTGACCCGCCTCCCATGTCAGCGGGTGCCAGTATCACGGTGGCTCCCTGTACCCCAGGACCACTGTGTTGCTCTGCCACTCAGGAGCCCCAGGAGCCCCCACTGTGGCCATCCAAGGACACTGCCCGTCAGGCTCCCAGGACACTGCCCCAAGCACCCAGCTTCAGTGAGTGTGCCGCCCCCAGACCCACCCTCACTGTGCCAGGGGTGGGACCTCTGCAGCCTGTCTGCTGAGTGTCCATGTGCTGCTGTGAGCCACACTGTGTCCTCCAGGATGTGGGTCTCTGTTAGTCCCTCCCCTACCAAGCCAGGACAGCCACCTATTTACAGGGGTGTTGACAAATACTGACTACCTGCAAAATTAAAACATGGGTTTGAAAAGGGCCTGAGTGGAAATCCTATACTTAACACATATTCTGTTTTTTAAAAAAAAAAAAAAAAAAAAAAAAAAGTGGGCACGGTGGCTCACGCCTATAATCCCAGCACATTGGGAGGCCGAGGTGGGAGATCACCTGAGGTCAGGAGTTCAAGACCAGCCTGGCCAACATGGTGAAATTCTGTCTCTACTAAAAATACAAAAATTAGCCGGGCGTGGCGGCGTGCGCCTGTAATCCCAGCTACTTGGGAGGCTGAGACAGGAGAATCGCTTGAACCTGGGAGGCGGAGGTTGCAGTGAACCGAGATTGTGCCACTGCACTCTAGCCTGGGCAGCAAAGAGTGAAACTCTGTCTCAGAAAAAAAAAAAAAAGAGCGAGCTTTTGCAGAAACAGGTTTAAAAGAAAAAATCATCTCTGCTCTTTTCAGCATTTAGAAAATCAGCCAGGCAAAACAATAATTTCCCTTTCTTAACTGAAAGGTTTGCCAAGTGAATACTTGGAGCAAAATAAGCCTAATTAGTAACAACTAAATCACCCAGATATAAACCCATAATGAAAGCACATGGGGACCTCCTTTTCCTCAAAGTCACCACCCAGGGCCTCAGTGGACTGAGAACCCCGGAAGAAACAATGTGTCCATCGCTCCTGACCTGAGTCTCTGAACCAGGCGCACAGACCTCCTGGGTAACCGCTGATGGGTGAGCGCTGCACCCCCAGGATCCCTGTAATTGCAGGTTCTCAAGAACACCAAGACCAGGACCATATCCCATCTAGAATCTTCTTCCTGTGATGCCCGTCAAAAGGTCCACTTTTCAGGCCATTATCACAATGAAGGTGAATTTTTGCTATTTAGGTCAAAATCACGCATTAGGCAATAAAAGGACCTAGAGATCTGTGAATTCCCCGAGTACAACCGAAGGAGTAAGAGGGGAGTAAGAGGGGCCCAGGTTTGCTTGAAGGCCTACACTAGCAAAAAAGCAAAAAAAAAACAAAAAACAAAACCGAGAACTGGGAGACCCGGTCTGCAGCGCCACACCGGTCAGATCTGAAAGCCCATGGTCCGAGGAGCCCATCCTGCCCTGAGCGCACACAGCGTCTGTGAAGAGTCAAAGTGGCTCTTTTTCAAACCATTTCAGAAATTTAAATGAACCCTGAATTTATTTAGAATGGGTTATTATATTTTATGATTTCTACATAGAAAATATTTTCTAACCATATCATTTTATAACAAATTAGCAAGAGCTAATGTTTCCTTTAAAATTTTTCAAGCACACAGAAAAGCATGAAGGAGACACACACATATCCACCATCTGTTCACTCTGCCATATCCGCTTTAGAACTTTAACATTTAAAAATTACATAATGGTTGAAGCCCCTTATATAAGCCCCACCCTGCTCTGGGTCCTCCTCAGCTTCGATCTGATTTCGGGGCTCTTCATTCCTCACGGTGCTTTGACGCTCACATCACACATAAGCCTACACCGAGGCCGGCTGCTGCTTTTGCAGGGAACGCACTGGACGGTTCCTGCCGCACCTTTTCCCTCCAAGTTGTGCTCTGAGGTTTATCTGCGTGGATACAGGCAGTTCTGCTGTTCTTATGATAACTGCAGTGTGCTCCTCCTTGTCTGAAAAATCCATCCTCCTGCTGACATTTGTTTTTTCCAACTTTTTGCGAATACAAACAACACTAAAATGAGTATTTGTCTGTTTCTTTACATATCTAAGGTTTATAACTAGAAATGGAATTTCTAGCAAGAAACTGTAAAATGCTTTGTAAAATGTCTGATGAAGTGTCACACTGTATAGTCATTCACAAACATGTCGTCTTTCACTTCTGATTAGGGCAGATGTCTTCTGTTGTAATTTTTTTTGTTGTTGTGTTTGAGACGGAGTCTGGCTCTGTCACCCAGGCTGGAGTGCGGTGGCGCCATCTCAGCTCACTGCAAGCTCCGCCTCCCAGGTTCACGCCATTCTCCTGACTCAGCCTCCCGAGTTGCTGAGATTACAGGCGTGCGGCACCTCGCCCGGCTAGTTTTTGTATTTTTAGTAGAGATGGGGTTTCACAATGTTGTCCAGGCTGGTCCTGAATTCCTGACCTCAGGCAATCCACCCGCCTCCGCCTCACTTTGGGAGGTGACGGGATTACAGGCGTGAGCCACAGCGCCCGGCTCTGTTGTAAATTTTTTATCAAGCGATCTTGGTAGGAAAAGGGGAAAGTACTTTGCATGTCATCTTTTTTTCTAACAAGATTACATTCTACAAAAAGAGACAACATAATTAACAAATTTCATTTGAATAAAAACTATAAACTCAAGTGCTAACAGGAGGCTGTTCATTGGCAAAAAAAGAGCTCGGAAGAGGTGCAAGGACCCAGAGAGCTCTGAAACCCCAGAAATCACACAGAAAATGCACAGGTATGTGGACAGTCCTGGGGAGAGGAGCCACAGCTTTTGTCCAACTCTCAGAGAGTCCAGACCCAAAAAAACACTTAGGAAGGTACCTTTTCAACATCCAAACGTGGGCAGTGATGTGGGAGTGAACATCAGTCAACAGAATCCTGGACTCTACCTTCCAAAGCAGACCAAAGACTCACCAATACACCCAGAAAGAACATTTTAAAAATACAAATGACTTCAGAATCCTTTAACATATGCCCAGAAAAAAATTAGTAAGTCATAACCCAAGTCAAGTGGACTGTTTATATGCAATATTAGAAAAGAAATGTCCTAAAGTCCACTGCGAAAAGCCTGAAGCCCACAGCTCTGTTTCTGAGGTGAATGAGAAGTGAGACCGGTGGAGAAGGCTGGAGTTCTGCTGCCATCATGGTAAGGAGAGCCGGTTTGGAAACAATGCTGTGGGTCCATTTCTCTCTGTATTAAATACACCACAGGGTTTTTCGTTTTAAATTATTAGTCAATCAGGCAATCAAACCAAAAGGAAGCAGACAATTTAAGTTGGAACACCGCAATCTGCAGATCCCCACAGGTTGGAGGGACGAGGCCCCAACGTGAACAGACCCCACCAGGCAGCTTCCCTGCCTTCCAGAAGGCCTGTGTGGGCTGCTGGGCTCGTCACCTTAGCAACAGCTCTAAACATATGTGCAGTGACACCAGCTGATTTCTGAAAGCTGTAAATAGAGGATAATGGCATAAAAAAAATTCCAGATTAAAGTAAGGGCCACCCACTGCCTCCTCTCCCACCGCATCCAGCCCTTACATCCCACTGTTAACACTGGGAGCAAGGCCACGTATGCAAACGTGGCTTTAGTTCCCTCACACACCTATTCATCTGCATAATCACATACCTACAAAAGCCAAGTAAGGTCCCTGGGTTAATAACTCTCTGCACAAAAATGTGCACAAACAAAAAGTGGCCAAGAGATGGCAGAGTCTGGCAAAGACGGACCAGCCCACAGCAGCCACGGCTCACTGCGGGAGCGCTGCATCTCCACCGCCCACAGCTCTGCTTCCCACCCTCTGCCTCACACCACCATAAGCACTTGGTCCCTTCTCTCAGGGCCCTTCCACATCTTCGCATCTGGGCCTCAAAGCGCAATACAGGTAATGACAGGTAGGTCTCCAACAGGAGAGAGAAAAAGATGACGTCAACTGCCTGGGCAAGGGTTCCAGGTGGAACATCGAGAGTTGCTGGTGAAGGAGAGCGATGACCCAAGTTCAGACCTCAGAATCAGTTTCTATCTTTGAAGAACGCAGTCCATTTCACCTGAGAGTCGGAAAACATGGAATTCCCCAGAGATGTTGAGGCCTTGGGAAGACGGCATTTAGTCCAGGATAAACCAGCAATACTCTGGACCAGGTTTGCACAGAGCTGGCCCAACAGGAACAACGCAAAGGGTGAAGAGGAACAGGCAGGGAGAGGCCAGCGTGAACTCCCTGCAGCCTGCGTGGCTCTCCCAGCATGCCACGTGCCTGCGCAGGATATGCCTTTTCCTTAATTCCCCTCTATCATCTTTCTGAAGCATTATATGGAAAACTGGGTGAATAAATCCCCAAGTATGAGCTGACATTCTTAACAGAAAAAACAAACTTGATATTTCATGGTGTAAAAATCTATTTATGGGCCCTACAGAATTACTTCTCATTATAGTCCTCATTAAAATTAAATACTAAATACTCTAAGGAAACACACAATTGCATGTTAAAACATGAAAAACGTTATTACAGAATAACCAAACTTTTGTTCCCTCAGAATGCCTTTCTGTGATAATTTATGCCCAACTGGTAAAAGAGTGGGTAAGGGACGGAGGTGAATGAAAAGGCGGCTCAGATCCCAGAGCTCAAAACAGGCGTCATTTACACGCTTCCTAATTCCGAATTCGGGATGTACAAACCAATAAAAACTAGGCACTCATGTCTGTTTGCAAATATAAGCGCTTTTTAAATTTTTATTTGAGACAGTCTTGCTCTTGTCACCCAGGCTAGAGTGCAGTGCTGCGATCTCAGCTCACTGCAGTCTCAGTCTCCTGAGTAGCTGGGATTACAGGTGTGTGCCACCACGCCTGGCTCATTTTGTTTTTTTTTTGTATTTTTAGTAGAGATGGGGTTTCACCATGTTGGCCAGGCTGGTCTTGAACTCCTGACCTCAAGAGTGATCCGCCCACCTCGGCCTCCCAAAGTGCTGGGATTACAGGTGTAAGCCACCGCGCTGGGTCTGAGCGCATTTTTTAAAAAGCAATACCTGTTTCCAAAAAGAGAAAAATTAACATTTAGTTATAAGCTCCAACACTTTAATTGCTTAAACTGAATTTGTGGCAAATTATTCCAAAGTAAAAATCAGCTCAGATTTGTGTTTTTTGTGTAATCTCTTAAAAGCCAGGGTACACAGGTATTCCTAACACATAATGTACGTGTGAGCGAGTGAGCAAATCAGACAGAGCCTGAGGCGGGCTGGAGGGGTGGTGAGGGTGCGCGCAAAACACAGCGCCTCCTCTTGGATTTGCCGGAGAATTAACCTCGTTCAGAACCTCACCCCAGTCGGAAAACACGAGGCAGCAATGGGCCGGAACTTGGTCAGTCACATCCACAAACCACCAATTACCTTCACAGATCACGACTAACAGGTTTATTACAGATGAGTCACAGCTCATGTTTTCAAGGAAGGGCCTCCAACTGAGCAGTCGCCAGTGCAGCCTGCGTCAGGGCGCGCCTCCCTCCACCTGTCCCCCGTCGCCCATGTCTGACAGTTTACGCTTCGCAGGCTCTGAGGTTCCACCCCTCACTCCCATAGACCAAGAGAGTAGGGAAAACGAAGGCACCTTGGGAACTACGGATCACAGGCTGCTTTGGGTATAGGACATCCACCCCCCCACACTCACGGCCAGCTCTGACCATCTGACCCCAGGTGCACACGACAGACACAAACGCCACTCCTCAAGTCCGGCGCCGCACCTCCTGCTCCCAAAGGAGGCTTTCGGTGCAGGACTTCCTGGGCCTCAGTCTCCTCAGCTACAGGCTGGGCACAATCCCTGGAGTCTGTGCTCTGGGAGGAGCACATGCGGGCAACCCTGGCTCAGGACAGCTTCCCAGCCTGTAAGTCATGACTAGGGCCTAACGATCCATTTCAAATTACATCTGCACGGTGCTTTACTTTCATATGTTATTTTATTTGGAGCCTCTAACGAGTCTAAGCTAACAGATGGTATTATTTCCACATTGCAAACAAAGAGGCGGGAGCTGCAACCATCCAAAGACACCCCCTTGCTGTGAATGCCTGGCCAGGCCTCCAGGCAGGACCACCAACTCCAGACCTCGTCAGGGCCAACCCAGGCCACTGCTGTCCGCACACTCCTGGAAAATATCCGTCTGTCTGAACTGAGTGACACAGATTTTACCCTCTTGAGGATACAATAATCCCATCTGCCAAGATGACCCACAAATAAAGGCTCCTCCTTGTCTGAACGCTGCCTCAGCGTCTGGGGGATAAGCCCACAATGCAAGCGTCCGGGAGGACACTCCAGGCCGAGGGGCCCAGGAATAAAGAGGGACAGAAATGAGGGCGCCCTCACGCATGCTGGGAACTGCCCACACCTTCAGACTGGGAAGAACAAAGAGCTCCCAAGCACAAGGGCCCGGGAGCACAGTGGAGGGCCAGACGTGAGGCCAGAGGCGGCTAGAGCAGCAGCTCCCACCAACGGCAGACGAGGTGTGAGACCTCTCAACCACCTTCAAAGTTTTCTCTTCATCTTCAAGAGAATCTCAAACTAAATTTTCCTTAGTTTTATTACCAGGCTCCTTGTAGAAAACACCAGTGAAAAAGAATGGTTGCCAGAACTGAAAACCACAGGAAAAAGCACAAACACACCGCACAACAGAAGCACATGAGGCAGGAGGAAAGGCAAGGCCAAGACGTGCTCCAGGGAAGCCCAGCCCAGATGATTTCTCAACCACTTCTTGCTTAAAAACTGCTTCACGGCCTAAAAGGGTACTAAAATCTGGGAGCATCCACCAGGAAATGGAAAAGGCAAACTCCCAACATAACCACAAAAGACACTGTACAATCTCCAAACTGTAAAGATGAAAAAAAAAATGGAGCAGAAAAAAACATATATATCAGCTCCCTCCACCCCACCCCTCAGCAAAAGGAGAGAGAAAGAGAAGACAGGACAAATGGAAAGCACTCGACACCACAAAACTCAGTGCCGTCCCTCCACCCACCCCACCTACCCGCCCCGGCACCGGGTGCCCCGTTTGGGAAGGCTCTGCCCTCGTGGGCGGACGAACGCTAGCTGCTATGAAGGGCCAGGACTGGGAGGCAGTCCTGTCCACTCCTCTGTCCCTGAAGCCACAGAAGGACAGCACCAAGCACGGAGGCAGAGACCAGTGGCCCCAGGCTCTCCGACTTCCAGCTTCCAGAACTGTGAGAAATAAATTTCTGTTCTTTATAAATGAACCAGTCTCAGGCATTCTGTTACAGCAGCATAAACAGGCTAAGGGAAAAAAGTAAATGGACTAAGAAATCCAGTTAAAAGACCAAGTTTGTCAGAATGGAATGGAAAAAGTAATCCAGCTGGCTCAGCACGAGCTGACTGACGTCTAATCCATGAACAAACATTTCAGAAAAGACACACCAGGTACCTACTGCGCACGCCAGGTACATAACCGCGCACACCAGGTACATACTGCGCACACTAGGTACATACTGCTCACACTAGGTACATAACCGCGCACGCCAGGTACATAACCGCGCACGCCAGGTACATAACCGCACACACTAGGTACATACTGCGCACGCCAGGTACATACTGCGCACGCCAGGTACATA
>NW_012098098.1:6914406-6914933 GCF_000951045.1 Mandrillus leucophaeus
CACGCCAGGTACATAACTGCGCACGCCAGGTACATACTGCACGCACCAGGTACATGATCGCGCACACCAGGTACATGATCACGCACACCAGGTACATACTGCGCACGCCAGGTACATAACCGCGCACACCAGGTACATACTGCGCACACCAGGTACATAACTGCGCACACCAGGTACATACTGTGCACACCAGGTACATAACTGCGCACACCAGGCTGGGCTTCCTCTATCAATGCTGGGTACAGACTTGAGGCCAGAAGGCATGCCAGGAGATAAGGTGAGCCACTATAATATGGCAAAATGTTTCTTTCACAAGAGAGCTAAGATGGTCCAACATTTATACAAATAAAAGTCTCCGAGTAAAGAACAAGAATCAATAGAACAGGCCGGACACAGGCTCACTCCTATCATCCCAGCACTTTGGGAGGCCAAGGCACGCGGATCACTTGAGGTCAGGCGCTCGAGACCAGCCTGGCCAACATGGTGTGACCCCATCTCTACTAACAATACAAAAAAAAAAAAAAAAA
>NW_012098098.1:6914983-6923897 GCF_000951045.1 Mandrillus leucophaeus
ACTGAGGCAGGGAAAGTCCCTTGAACCCAGGAGGCGAGGTTGTAGTGAGCCAAGATCACACCGCGGCCTCCAGCCTGGGCGACAGAGGGAGACCCCGTCTCAGAACACAGACAATGAGCCTCGACCACGGAGCAGACATTAAAGTGCCTTTCAGTAGAGGACAGACGAGGAGGTAACCCCAACCCAAACTACAAGACAGAAGATCTGAAAGCAAGACCAAGCTTGAGCTAACAAGCACATATAAAATAATCCAATAATTACATATAAAACAATCCAATAATCATGCAATCCCCATTTTTCAAGCTCCCAGAGAACAACAGTCATCCAAGCTTAATCACATATACAACTACACTGTAAGCCTAAAAACTGCGACAATGCAATTCAGATGGGAGGACGGTGACTAGAAAATAAGACCTTGAATCCGGGAGTTAAGAAATGCATTTCTAAGTACCAGGGAGGAGCAGTACCAGAGTAGGAATTTAAAATACTCAAAATTGGAAATGACAGAGATGCTATATAGCAAATTGGGAGATCCAGGTAAAGTGGATGTTAGAGGGAATTGTATTTATATTTATCGCTAGAAGGCATCCCAATAAAGAGATTCTAAAAGTTAGAATACAACTAAAAGAATAGAAGAAAACCATGAGAAATGTAGGAACATAAATGAAACAAAAAGCAAACATGTAACAGAGGTTAAAGTCAAAGGTGAGTTTTATTTTAAATGAACAATAAAATCGAGAACAAGCTAAATGACACAACAGGAAGGCAACAAGACAAAACAGGAAGGCGCGAACTTTCTGCAAAGCAAATGGCCCAATCCCCACAGTTGGTCAGTAGCAGGAAGGGAAGGCTCTGCTGGGCAAAAGGCCAGCTACAAGGGGTGACTGAGCACGTGGGCTGGGCTCAGGCTGGAGTGAGGCACTAGGCCCGTGGGGGTGCCTCTCCTTGGTCTGGGCTTCGGAGGAAACAGCAAGAAGCTTGCTGAAATGGAAATGTGAATGAAAAACACTGCCACAGCAGCACCTGGGCGAGGGCTTCTTTAAATCTCTGGCAGCGTAGCCTCGACAAGCTGACACATAAGCCTGACTGTCGCACACGTGTGTACGTGTGTGTGTGTGAACATGTACACATAAAAAAAGTGCTCTTCTCCAGGTCATGAAAATGTGATTGTTTTACATTCCATTTCTTTATCAGTTTTTCCTAATTTTCTAAAATGTTGAATATTGCTTCAGTAATAAAGGTTACTTTTTTAAAAAGAGAACTCAAAGAGGTGACCGCGAACATCTCCAACATTAGGAAAAACGAATTCAGTTTTTCATCAGTGAGAACGGTGTCAGTCAGCTGTAGGTGTTTCTCAGAATGTCCTCCATCAGGCTGAGGAAACTCCCTTCTGTTCTTACTCTGCAGAGCACTTTCCTTATGAATGGGTATGGAATTTTGTCAGTTTTCTTTCTCTTTCTTTTTCCTTTTTTTTTTTTTTTTTTTGAGACAGCATCTCACTCCGTCACCCAGGCTGCAGTGAAATGGCGTGATCTCAGCTCACTGGGCTCAATGGATCCTCCCACCTCAGCCTCCTGAGTAGCTGGGACCACCAGCACACCACCATGCCCAGCTCATTTTTGTGTTTTTTTGTAGAGACAGGGTTTCACCATGTTGCCCAAGCTGCCCTGCAACCCCTGGACTCGAGCCGTCCTCCCATCTCAGCCTCCTAAAATGTTGGGGTTACAGGCATGAGCCACCATATCTGGCCTCAAATACCATTTAAAAAAAAATCTTCTCAGATGATCTTTATGGCATTTCGTTTTTCTTATGTCAATATGGTACACGACATTGATTTTTAAATGCTAAACGAAATATGAACTTCTGAGAGAAATCCCACTTGTTCTTGAGGTATCATCATTCTTTTTTCTCCTATAACTTAATTTACGTCTGTATTACCATTACTCTTTCTATCTCCCATAACTTAATTTACGTGGGTGTTTCTCTAATTTTGGCATCAAGGTGTCCCTGACTCATAGAAAGACTGGGAGGTGCACCCTCCTCTGTTGTGGAAGGGCTTCTACGTAACTGACTTTAGTCAGTCTTTTAGCGTATGGTACAAACGACCAAGTAAGTCATCTGGGACTGAAGGTTTCTTTGTGGGAAGGGTGTTAACTAAAATTTCAATTTCTTTAATAGACATAGGGCTATTTAAGCTATCTATTTCTTCTTTAGTAAGCTGAAGTCGTTTGAGTATTTTAAAGAATTTCTCTATTTCATCTAAGTTGTATAATTTATTGGCATAAAGTTAACAAAATTCCCTTATTGTCCTTTGAATGGCTACAGAATCACAGCAATGTCCCTTTTCTCATGTCCACACTAAAAATTTGTTGCTTCTTTTTCTCCTGATCCATTTGGCTAAGGGGCTACCAGTTTTATTGTCTTAAAACAAAACAAAACAAAAAACCCAGCCGGGCGTATCACCTGAAATCAGGAGTACAAGACTAGCCTGGTCAACATGGTGAAACCCCATCTCTACTAAAAATACAAAACTAGCCAGGCGTGGTGGCAGGCACCTGTAATCCCAGCTACTCAGGGGGTGAGGCCGAAGAATCACTTGAACCCGGGAAGCGGAGTTTACAGTGAGTCTCGATGCACTCCAGCCTGGGGGACAGAGTAAAACACCATCTCAAAAAGTAAAAAAACAAACAAAAAAAAAGAATAATAATTATAGTAATCAAGACACTGTGGTATTATTAGCAAAAGAATCGATAAATAGAATGATGGAACAGAAAAGACCAAAAATAGACCCACACAAATATAGTCAACTAATTTCTTAACAAATGTAAAGCAACTGAATGGGAAAATAATCTTTTCAACAAATGATGCTGGAAATAATTGAAGATCCTCATGCAAAAAACAAACAAAAACCTCTAATCTTACCTTATGCCATACACAAAAATGAAGTAAATGAGTGAAAACGATGTATCTCCTTGAAGAACACATGCTCTACGATGCTGGGTTAGGAGATTTCTTAAAGGTACAAGCACAAAGTACCCAAGACAAGACTATGAAGTTGGACTTCATCGAACGAAAAACTTCAGCTGCTCAAAAGACACTATTAAGAAAATAAAAATACATGCCAAATACTGGTTTAAAAAAAAAAAAATTCAAACAACGAATAGCTGGTAAAGGACCTGTGTCTAGAATCTATAAAAAAACTCTCAAAAGTTAGCAGACAACCCGAGTTTTAGAAATGAGCAACTGGCAGATATGAAGATGAAGACAGATGCTTCACCAAAGCAAATACGTGGATAGTCCCTCCCCCCACCAAACAGCCACATGACAGGACAAGTAACATCATTTGCCATTGGGGCACTGGAAAATAAAACCACAATCCACTAAAACAGCTAAAACGGAAAAGACGGACTGTACCACATAACGGCAAGGACAGCAAACAGAATTCCCATTCACTGCTGGTGGGAACACAAAACTGCATGGTCCCTTTGGAAAAAAGTCTGTCAGGTTCTTAAAAAGTTAAACAATCACAGAACTTATGACCTGGAAACTTATGACCTGGATGTGAAGAAGTACCACATCCAGCCATCTGATGCATTGCATGCAACTACTCGTATTAGCTGGACTCCCAACAGCTAAAACTAGGAAACAATGGACATGTCTGTAACTGCTTATTGGATGAACATGTGACATACTTAACCCCCAAAAAAACGACTTAGCAACCTACTGACATACACCACAGAACCCAGATTACTCTCAAAAGGAGGATGAAACATACCAGACACAAGACTCCACACTCAAGGTTTCCATTCATACTAAATTCTAGAAAAGCAAAACCTACAGTGATAGAAGGCACATCAGCACCCTGGGTCCAGGAAACAGGAGGATGTGCTGCCGCAAAGGGGAAAAGGGGACCTTTCCTGGGGTCACGGAAATACTCTGTATCATGACTGTCACGGTGGGAACAAGATGGTTCCAACTGATTTGTTAAAACTCTCACATCTGTAGTCATGAGGGACGTGATGCTTCGGTCAACAGGCCACACTCACGATGGTGGTATGAGGTACCATAAGATGCTATCGGAGCAGAACGGGTCCCACGGCATAAACACCTACCACTGTGTTAGGATTTCTTTACACGACTCAGCACGGTGACTCAGCAACAGGCTCTACCATGCAGCTCAGGGGTGTGGGAGGCTCTGCCTTCTAGATCTGTGTACACGCACTCCGCGACGCTCACAGGACAAGATCACCTAACGATGCATTTCTCTGGATGCATCCCCCAACCCCTATTAAAATCGGTGCATTCCATAGCATTTAAACTGTACCTCAAAGAAGCTCTAAGAGAGAATGCAGGGGAGTAGACGATGGCAGGCACCGGAGCTCGTCAAGAGCACTGCTGCGAAGCAGAGCAGAGAGGTGGCGGCAGCTGGTGGTGGGCGTGGGTGAGGGGTTCCCCGGCAAAGAATGAAATCAAATACTGATCACCCCACACCCACAGGCCACCAAACACATCTGGAAAGCAGAACACGTTCCTGGAGGGGACGGCATCCATGGCCCTAGGGAAGGAAGACCAGATCCCGAGAGGAGCAGGAAGAGGCTGTCCTTGATCCTGAGCAGGCAGCACTTCCAGGACGGTCTCCAGGGCCTGGGGCATGGAGGTGGGCAGGTGGCTGACTTTACCACACACCCTCCACTACCTCTTCAAATCACTCCAGGCATTCATTACCCACTACACAAAATAACTGATTCTCATTTCATAAATATATGTATTCAAAGAGGATCCTAGCAAACTTTTTCAAGAAAACACTGGATACAGACTCTCCGGCGTGTCTGTAAGTTAAGGCATGGAGATGAAGCTTCTCTCTGTGTTTGGCATTGAGGCAATGCTGCTGTGTGCACTGCAGACACAGGTCCTGTGACCTGGGCACAGGTTTCTGTCATGCCACACAGCATGCAATTCCATGGACACAAAATGACCAGAATGGCAGACCCAGAGAGAAAGCGGAGGCTGGAAAGGGGGGGGACAGAGTGTGACAATTAAAGGTCCAAGTTTTTCTGAGGTGACAGGAATGTTCTAGAACTGACAGTCCTGGTGGTTGAACAGACCTGTGAATACACTAACAACCTTTGAACTGTATGCTTTAACTGGGTAGGCCTACGGTCTATCAATCCTCTCACTCAAGCTAATATTATCTCTTTTTTGGAGACAGAGTCTCACTCTGTCACCAGGCTGGAGTGCAGTGGTGCCATCGCGGCTCACTGCAATCTCTGCCTCCTGGATTCAAGCGATTCTCATGCCTCAGCCTCCCGAGTAGCTGAAATGACAGGCACAAGCCACCACGTCCAGCTAATTGTTGCAGAGGCAGGGGTTTCAACATGTTGGTCAGACTGGTCTCGAACTCCTGACCTCAAGTGATCCGCCTGCCTCAGCCTCCCAAATGCTGGGATCACAGGTGTGAGCCACTGCACCTGGCCAATTGTCTGCTTTGAAAAGCACGAGACACATTTCCCTAGGGATGGAATGCTGGACACGAGACAAGACTTGTCCTAAGGACTGGATCTCACGGTGGCCAGGTATGCATCATGCCACGCGGGAGGTGCGGAGCCCTGGGGAAGGCAAGTCAAGAAGCCAGGGGTCTACGCCCCGCAATGTCTCAGGGCAGCGCCCCCAAGAAAGCCAAGCAGAAAGCCACAGTGACGCCCTCCTGCTCTCAGGTCAGTGGCAGGAGGGCACTCGATGCTGGGCACAGAGGAATGTCCGGGCAGATCTTCAGGGCTCACACCCACGACTTCGCACCAGAACTTCTGGCAAATTCAGCACAGTAAGAGAGCCCTGCCCCCAAGAGTGAGGCCCTGGTCAGGGCCACCTCCTCTCGCCCCGGCCCATCCAGACCTCGCACACACTGTGGCTGATCTTTGAAAGGTAAAAGCTCTGTCCGCGCCACTCAACAGCACCAGAGTGTTCTGTGCCTGGCCTTTGTCCAACCAATTCACCAGTTTATTGAAGCCTCGGCTGGGTGGGTCCCACTTGCTTCTGAAAACGTGTGTGCTCGGCCAGGCAGATTCCTGAGTGGGTCTCCTATATGCTGCTGTCCTCCTTCAAGGTGACCACATGGGCCCCCAAGCCGGGCCCACACCTGCTTTGTCAGCAACCTGTCCTTTCCCTCTTTTCTCTCACTGCTTCTTCTACTACTTCACGGCATGTTTAAGCAAAGGCAGTCACTACAACAAAATTATTTTAAAACAAATATATTTCAGAAAAGTTTATGGAAAACATTAAACATTGAATTTATATATTAACTTTATAGGATCCATTTACTTCACCCTAACACTGAGTTAAAATTATAACAAAAAAATAGGCTGGGCACGGTGACTCACGCCTGTAATCTCAGCACTTTGGGAGGCTGAGGCGGGCGGATCATGAGGTCAGGAGTTCAACACCAGCCTGGTCAATATGGTGAAACCCCGTCTCTACTAAAAATACAAAAATTAGCCGTGCGTGGTGGCAGACACCTGTAATCCCAGCTACTCAGGTGGTTGAGGCAGGAGAATTGCTTGAATCCAGGAGGCAGAGGTTGCAGTGAGCCAAGATGGTGCCACAGGACTCCAGCCTGGGTGGCAGAGCAAGACTCCGACTCCAAAAAAAAAGAGAGAGAGAGAGAAAGAGAGAGAGAGAAAGTAAACAAAGTTTCTATTTATTTCTCCAGAAGATCTCAAAGGTAGAGCTGGAAATGCCAGCAGTAAGATGAACACCAGTCCAAGGCAACTAGAAGGAACTGGTCACTTTTTTATTTTTGTGAGACAGAGTGTCGCTGTGTCACCCAGGCTGGAGTGCAATGGTGTGATCTCGGCTCACTGCAACCTCTGCCTCCCGGGTTCAAGCAACTCTCCTGCCTCGGCCTCCCTAGTTGTTGGGATTACAGGCATGTGCCACCAAGCTTGCCTACATTTTTTGTATTTTTAGTAGAGACGGGGTTTTACCATGTTGGCCAGGCTGGTTTTTCAAACTCCTGACCTCAGGTGATCTGCCCACCTGCCCACCTAGGCCTCCCAAAGTGCTGGGATTAGAGGCATGAACCACTACGCCCAACCTTGTCACATATTTTATGTGACATAATGTTTTTCATGATCAACAGCCACCACGGGAACACAACACACATCAGCCCTGAGACACCTGAAACAAGACACAGCAGTCTCTGCAGCCAGCCTCTCATGCAGGGAGAGTGGGCTATGTCTGCCACAGGGTGACAGGCGGCGGGCACAGCTGGAGACATAAAGGTGGAGCTGGCTTCCAGCCCTGTGAACCAGCCCAGCCGAGTGCCCCAAGTCTGTAAATAATTGATGGGAGCCAGAGTCGCACCCAGCCCTGCAGGGTTCTCGGGAGCTGCCTGCCCAACAGCCCCATGCCTGGCACCCCCTCAGGTGCCGCCCGCAAGGTCACTCCACTGCTTCTGAATAATGCATTGCACAGATGGCGGAAAGTATGCCTTTACCCATTCAAATCTTCCAAGGCATTTTCACAAATCTCACATAGAACAAACTAAATTTTGTATTCAGCAAAACAAAAAAAATTCATGTTGAAACACAGTATCTCACCCTAGAATCAGGAAAGCTTCCTTTTCCTTCTCACTGTAAATCTTTTTTGAAGTCTCAAAAATGATTTTACCAATATTAGACAAATCTCCAAATATAAAAAGTGCTTGACACAGTCAACACCGCAGCAGTGAGGTCCACACTACGGCAGTGCAGTGCAGAGCCAGCCCACCTCCCTGCACAGCGGAAATGCCACACAGGGCAGGGGGCAGTGTGCCCAGCACCTGCTCTTGATAGGGAGGGCACTTCTAGGCTGGAACACTCAAGAGATCTGTTTGTGTGTCATCAAAGCATGCTTTAAATACAAAAGCTGGCCGGGCACAGTGGCTCACTCTTGTAATCCCAGCACTTTGGGAGGCTGAGGCAGGTGGATCACCTGAGGTCAGGAGTTCGAGACCAGCCTGGCCAACATGGTGAAACTCCGTATCTACTAAAAATACAGAAATTAGCTGGGCATGGTGGCGGGCGCCTGCAATCCCAGCTACTCAGGAGGGAGGCTGAGGCCTCTGCACTCCAGCCCGGGAGACAGAGTGAGACACCGTCTCAAACAAACAAACAAACAAAGGCTGTGAGTGAGTCTGTCAGCTCGTTCTTCTAGTTCCTTCGGCAAAGAAAATGCCCCCAAAGGAGCGGGGGCAACAGACTTCCAAACTCCCAGGAAATGCAGATCGACGCGCTGAAGACTTACCAGATGTAAGAAGGAAACACCAAAACAACATGTTTGCTTTTACCTAAAACCATGAGAAAAAGTCTAAATGTTGCTGACATTTCCTGGGCAGATGCTCTGTGATCTTCAGTTGCTCCCAACATATTCCCAGTCCAGGCGAACCTATGCTGGTGAGGCTCAGAAGAGGGGCGGAGGGCTCACGCCGTGAGGTGAGGCTTGGGAGGTGGGTGGAGGGCTCACACAGACCCACAAGGACCGAAGAGGAACGTGCACGACTACAACACAAGCGGAAGACGATAGCAAAATACAAGAGCTGACGAAGTTTTTGCTGCTTGTACCATAAACTTTTCACAGGCCAGACTGTTTACCTGAAAGACCTAATCAAGGCTGACAAGAACTCAAAAGTCACTGCAATGTCCTCCTCAGGGGTGAACGTGGCATTGTGTGGGCCATATGCTCTGCTCTGAACACTCTCTCTTCCAGCAGGGACTGCCCCCGACACCGAGTATCACAACCAACTCAAAAGCAGACTGAAATGTCACAGTATCGCCAGTATCAAAAGAAGGTCTCTTACAAATAAAGGGTTGCTTCCATTAATAAGTAAAACAAGAAAAACCCAAAGACGTCACTTGAACTTCATCTTGTCATGAGCATC
>NW_012098098.1:6923947-6943561 GCF_000951045.1 Mandrillus leucophaeus
GCTCACTGCAACCTCTGCCTCCCGGGTTCAAGCAACTCTCCTGCCTCGGCCTCCCTAGTTGTTGGGATTACAGGCATGTGCCACCAAGCTTGCCTACATTTTTTGTATTTTTAGTAGAGACGGGGTTTTACCATGTTGGCCAGGCTGGTTTTTCAAACTCCTGACCTCAGGTGATCTGCCCACCTGCCCACCTAGGCCTCCCAAAGTGCTGGGATTAGAGGCATGAACCACTACGCCCAACCTTGTCACATATTTTATGTGACATAATGTTTTTCATGATCAACAGCCACCACGGGAACACAACACACATCAGCCCTGAGACACCTGAAACAAGACACAGCAGTCTCTGCAGCCAGCCTCTCATGCAGGGAGAGTGGGCTATGTCTGCCACAGGGTGACAGGCGGCGGGCACAGCTGGAGACATAAAGGTGGAGCTGGCTTCCAGCCCTGTGAACCAGCCCAGCCGAGTGCCCCAAGTCTGTAAATAATTGATGGGAGCCAGAGTCGCACCCAGCCCTGCAGGGTTCTCGGGAGCTGCCTGCCCAACAGCCCCATGCCTGGCACCCCCTCAGGTGCCGCCCGCAAGGTCACTCCACTGCTTCTGAATAATGCATTGCACAGATGGCGGAAAGTATGCCTTTACCCATTCAAATCTTCCAAGGCATTTTCACAAATCTCACATAGAACAAACTAAATTTTGTATTCAGCAAAACAAAAAAAATTCATGTTGAAACACAGTATCTCACCCTAGAATCAGGAAAGCTTCCTTTTCCTTCTCACTGTAAATCTTTTTTGAAGTGTCAAAAATGATTTTACCAATATTAGACAAATCTCCAAATATAAAAAGTGCTTGACACAGTCAACACCGCAGCAGTGAGGTCCACACTACGGCAGTGCAGTGCAGAGCCAGCCCACCTCCCTGCACAGCGGAAATGCCACACAGGGCAGGGGGCAGTGTGCCCAGCACCTGCTCTTGATAGGGAGGGCACTTCTAGGCTGGAACACTCAAGAGATCTGTTTGTGTGTCATCAAAGCATGCTTTAAATACAAAAGCTGGCCGGGCACAGTGGCTCACTCTTGTAATCCCAGCACTTTGGGAGGCTGAGGCAGGTGGATCACCTGAGGTCAGGAGTTCGAGACCAGCCTGGCCAACATGGTGAAACTCCGTATCTACTAAAAATACAGAAATTAGCTGGGCATGGTGGCGGGCGCCTGCAATCCCAGCTACTCAGGAGGGAGGCTGAGGCCTCTGCACTCCAGCCCGGGAGACAGAGTGAGACACCGTCTCAAACAAACAAACAAACAAAGGCTGTGAGTGAGTCTGTCAGCTCGTTCTTCTAGTTCCTTCGGCAAAGAAAATGCCCCCAAAGGAGCGGGGGCAACAGACTTCCAAACTCCCAGGAAATGCAGATCGACGCGCTGAAGACTTACCAGATGTAAGAAGGAAACACCAAAACAACATGTTTGCTTTTACCTAAAACCATGAGAAAAAGTCTAAATGTTGCTGACATTTCCTGGGCAGATGCTCTGTGATCTTCAGTTGCTCCCAACATATTCCCAGTCCAGGCGAACCTATGCTGGTGAGGCTCAGAAGAGGGGCGGAGGGCTCACGCCGTGAGGTGAGGCTTGGGAGGTGGGTGGAGGGCTCACACAGACCCACAAGGACCGAAGAGGAACGTGCACGACTACAACACAAGCGGAAGACGATAGCAAAATACAAGAGCTGACGAAGTTTTTGCTGCTTGTACCATAAACTTTTCACAGGCCAGACTGTTTACCTGAAAGACCTAATCAAGGCTGACAAGAACTCAAAAGTCACTGCAATGTCCTCCTCAGGGGTGAACGTGGCATTGTGTGGGCCATATGCTCTGCTCTGAACACTCTCTCTTCCAGCAGGGACTGCCCCCGACACCGAGTATCACAACCAACTCAAAAGCAGACTGAAATGTCACAGTATCGCCAGTATCAAAAGAAGGTCTCTTACAAATAAAGGGTTGCTTCCATTAATAAGTAAAACAAGAAAAACCCAAAGACGTCACTTGAACTTCATCTTGTCATGAGCATCTGTCTGACGAGGGCAGGTCTCTTGTTACTGAGCACAGCCTGACAATCACGTCTGCACAAAGGCCCGGCCGTGGCAGTTCACAGCAAGCATCTGTCTGTGTGCTCTCTTGGGCGCAGAGTGACTGATGAGATAAACACCACAGGAACACGGTGCTCCTCCCTGCACAGGTGGGGAGACCACAGCTCAGGAACACTAAGCGACTCACCCAAGACCACAAGAAATGTGTTGAGAGGCCAAGGGGGGAGGATCACTTGAGCCTAGGAATTCAAGACCAGCCTGGACAACAAAGTGAGACCCTGTCTCCAAAAAATAAAAAAACTAGCCAGGTGTGGTTGTGCACACCTGGGGTTCCAGCTTCTTGGGAGGCTGAGGCAGGAGGCCCACATGAGCCCCGTCCTGGAGGCTGAGGCTGCAGTGAGTCGAGATAGCGCCACTGCACTCCAGCCTGGGCACTGAAGTGAGACCTGTCTCAAAACAAAAACAAGAATGAATCTGGAAAACCTTAGTTACTATGAACCAGTGCTTTTCACTAACAAAACACAAGTATTTTTAATTCTCACATTTCTGATCCCTATCTTTAAGTATAACATTTATAGGTTACAAACAATGAACTCTTGTGGGTTTTTAAAAATTGATCACAGAGTCTCAACAAGTCCAAAGGAGACATCCTTGTCAAGGGAGTAAAGTGGAGAGTTCCAGAGACAAGCGCGGTTCTCGGGGGCAAACCATCCACTGAGGTGAGAAGGATGTGATCCTCAGCCAGCCCTGCTTAGACGACACAGGCCCTGGGAGCCAGACGGAGCAACCGGACACACTCACAACAGTGCTTTCAACCAGACACAGCTGGTTCCAGCGTGAGCTCTGGAAAGAATGTAATGGGGCCGGGCGTGGTGGCTCACGCCTGTAATCCCAGCTCTTTGGGAGGCCGAGGAAGGTGGATCACGAGGTCAGGAAATTGAGATCATCCTGGCTAACGCAGTGAAATCCCGTCTCTACTAAAAATACAAAAAAAAAAAAAAAGAAAGAAAAAGAAATTAGCCAGGTGTGGTGCAGGCGCCTGTAGTCCCAGCTACTTGTGAGGCTGAGGCAGGAGAATGGCGTGAACCTGGGAGACCGAGCTTGCAGTGAGCTGAGAACGCGCCACTGCACTCCAGCTTGGGCGACAGAGCAAGACTCCGTCTCAAAAAAAAAAAAAAAAAGGATGTAATGGTACAATTTTGGGGACCCCAAAAAGATAATGCACATAATAAACACCAAAAGCCTGAGGCTTCTCCCAGGCCCTGTGGCTGTCGTCTCCTGGAGTCCCAGGCGTCCTGCTGCTGGCAAGGGCCAGCTCCCAGGTGACCTGTGACCATCTTGGAGGGGTTGCTGGCTGCCTTGTCAGCAGGGTAGGTCCCTTTGCTAAGCGTTCAACAGCCAGGCTTGATATCTTTTATTCTAAAAATCTGCCACAGAAGAACGAAAGGGCAGTGCTTGGGATGAGGATGAGTCTCCAGGAGAGATGGTGGAAGGAAGGTGGAGCCATCTAGGGGCACTGCTCCGAGGTGGGCGCGGCCAGAGCTACAGCAACACCTCCAAAGACCAGTGGGGCCGGGGCGGGGTGAGTCCGCTTCCTTTCAACACCCCCAGGGTTTCACCTCTCATCTGTCAAATCTGCTGGTCACACCATGAAGGAAGGGCAGTCAGGGACTGTGCTCACCACGTGTCCCGGGGACAGGACACTTGCTGCCAGTCTCCAGCACCTCACAGGGAACCAGGGGGCAGGTGAGGTTGTGGGGAAACAGGAATCCTTGTGCACTGCTCGTGGGAACGTCTAATGGTGCAACTGCCAAAGAAACAGTGTGACGATTCCTCAACGAATTACAAATGGACTAAGCACAGGATCCAGCAGTTCCACTTCTGGGTAGATACACAAAAGAACCTAAAGCAGGGCCCCCAAAAGACAGCTGTACTTGGACATTCACAGTTCACACAGCAAGGTTCCCAACAGCGAACCCGTGTCCACTGGCGGATGACAGAGCAAGCAGAATGCGTCTACACGCAGCATGATGCGACTCAGCCGTAAGGAGCAAGGCCACGTGCTGCAACCTGGCGCAGCCAGCGCTGTGGACTCCACTCACGCGGTCCAGGGACAAACAGCAGCTGCCCAAGAGGAAGGGCCCTGAGGGAGGAACCACCGCTCCTCGGCAAGCCCAACCCAGGGCCACAGGACAATGCTGCTGAAGGCACCGGAAGCCAGGGTGCTGGCTGCCCCTTTCTGGGGACATCTTTCCTTTCTTTTCCTATTTTTATCGAACACTGGGATGAAAGTAATTAAAAGTATAAATCCTTTCAAAACAATCAGATTTCATTACGATGCTCAATTTCTGAAATCAGTCTTTTCAAATGGCCGGTAAATGTTTCCTTTCCAAAGACTGAACCCTCTCACTGCTTTGAAAAGGCACCAGATGCAACTTTTGACCCAAGGACACAGGTCAAGCTGTGATAGTTAATAATGACCAGGGCTGCTGGAGACGCCGCACCCACCCACGTGGCTTTGCTAGAACGCCACCACGTGTGGGCAGACACAGGCCACAGCCCCCACACCTCACTCTGGCATCAGCACTGGTCCCGCACGGAGCTGCACCGGCTTGCAGGAGACTCAGAGCACACAGGCGTGCTCCTTCCCTACTGTCGGCCACATCATAACCGCACGTTCACAGGAGTGAACATCTGCACAACAGGTTCCACGTCTGTAAACACGCACAGCTTAGCGACCACGTTTCAAAGAGCCACGTGGATAAATGCCTCTATCACTGGTACCCAATTTTCAGTTGGGTTAGTAACTGGATTGTTTCTGACACAAAGGGTAACTAGTTGAGAAGACGGACACCCATTTTCCATGGTGTCATCGCTGTGCATTGCACGCCTGTATCAAAACGTCTCACGGACCCATGAACACATTCACCCACGTACTCACAAACACTCTAAAATAACAAAATACATAAAATGACTCGGATTTCACCTGTTGACCCAGGGTGCTGCCTGCAGCTAATGTCAGTGTCAACCCAAAAGCTGCCCTGGCTGGCCCTGCGTGCGGAGGACGGCACAGCTGCACCCAGCCCTAGATAACCTTGCATGCAAACCACTTCCCCTGTGCCACTGAAAACCACGTCTCACTTACATTTTAGTTATAGTTTGGTTTTTGCCTGATTAAAAAAATTTTTTTTTTTTTTTTTTTTTTTTTGGAGAATAGGGTCTCCCCCTGCTGCTCAGGCTGGAGTCCAGTGGTGCGATCATGGCTCACTGCAGCCTTGACCTCCTGGGCTCAAGTGATCCTCCCACTGCAGCCTCCAGAGTAGCTGGGACCACAGGCATGTACCACCACACCTGGCTAATTTTCTATTTTTTGTAAAGACAAGGTTATAAATGTCTTACGTGTGTCTAAATCGTCAGTATTAAACATTGACAGAGCAAAGTATTTCTCTACTTCAAATTTTAATATTTCAAAATACGTAAAACATCATTTTCACTGTCCTTATCTAAAAGACTGATTCTGAAAAAAACAAAAAACAAAAAACAATCTGAAACAAGATCACGGAAGTGCGATCTGTCCCACACACACCATCTTCACCATGAATGGTGCCTCCACAGAACAAATGCTAGATGCAAACTGCTTGAGTATGCTTCTTTATTTTTAGTAAAGACTCCAGAAAATCCCAGAGCAGCCATTTCCCATACAACTCAACCGCACGTACAGCCCTTTAAAAGCAGACTCGCGGGGAATTGCGGGCCAGCTCCCCGGAGCCAGCCTGAGCGGAGGAGCAGGAAGACCTTCCAGCCCGCGCCAAGGAGCAGCACAGGCGTCTGCTGCGGTCCCTCGGCCCCCACTGCTCCGGGACACAGGTGGCAGCACTGTGACCTCACCGTGCCCACCTCCTGGTTCTGGCCCTGCAGTCTTGATTGTTCAGGCTAATCCCACTCTGAGCCTTGGCTGCTGGCCAAAACTGTTATTAATGGCACAGAGCTTCTCATTTCAGCCTCTTTTACCATGAAGGTAGCCGGCTGTCTAGCTCTCTGCCTCTCCACACCTAAGCAGGAACTGGGCAATTGTACAAAAGGCACTTTTAAAGGACTTCATATCCCAGTCTCAACAGCCAGCAGTAGAACATGTTTGCATTTTAGTCTACACTACATTCTATGCGATGCAGAAAGATAATTTTTATTCAATTCTTGTGTAAAAGCTACAAAACCCTAAGAACAAAGAGTGCCATGGATACCAAATGAGCATCACATATTTCACATATTTTTTAACTTTTAGGTTTGGGGGCACACGTAACGGTTTGCTACATAAGCAAATACATGTCACGGGAGCGGAGGGGGGTTGTACGTGTTATTTTATCATCCAGGTACTAAGCCCAGTACCCAATAGTTATCTTTTCTGCTCCTCTCCCTCCTCCGCCCTCTCCCCTCAAGTGGACCCCCGCGTCTGCTGTTTCCTTCCCTGTGTTTTCAAGTTCTTATCATTTAGATCGCTCTTGTAAGTCGGAACACATAGTATCTGGTTTTCTGTTCCTGAGTTAGTCTGCTGAGGCTAATAGCCTCCAGCTCCATCCATGTTCCCGCAAAAGACGTGATCTCATTCACTTTTATGGCTACATTCTCTTACCTTTTTTTTTTTTTTTTTAAGACACGGGGCTTCACTATGTTGCCCAGGCTGGCCTCAAACTCCCAGGTTCAGGCCATCCTCTCGAATTGGTCTCCCAAGCAGCTGGGACTACAGGTGAACATCACCATGCCCAACTTACCCATCTTAATCACTCGATAAACATTTATGACGAATGACATTAAATTACACACAGCAAAATTCTGAGAAACTATATACCATAAATCCTATAAAATTTAAAAGACTGAAAAACCATGGATCTATTATTGTTCTGTGCATTAGCCAATGTCAGTGGTTTCAATATTCAATTTCCCCACTAAAAGGGCACCAAAGCATGTAGTCAGGAATGACAGCATTCTAGAAGCAGGTGCACCTAAGATGAAATTAATGGTATGGAACCTAGAACATCTATGGCCAACAGTAAGCAGCTTCACCTGTCATAAGGGGACTCCCTATCAGAACTCCAGGTGTGTGTGTGTCTGTCAAGGGGCTACAGAGAGGAGGAGGAGGAGAAAAGATTTCAATTCACTAAAAACTCCTGTTAAGCCTCCAAGAAAGATCCGAGCAGTAAAATACCTGGTCAGTCACAGCCGCTCTGCCTGGGGTGAAGACCTGCAAACCTCAACAGAATCCACGGTCTCCTGCCCTGCACCGGGCCTGTGTCGGGACTTGGCTGCTGCTCACATCGGGTGAGCGGCCCCTCGTGTCTCACATCCAGATGGATCCAATTAACTCCCGCAGTGGATGGCTCCAAACCTGGGCAGCCTGGGCTCGAGGATCAGCCCACCCCAGCCCCTGCTGCCATGGCACCTCCTGCTCTCATTGTGGAAACCTGTTAACCCAGTCACAGATGAGGCTCCGGCACCCTGGCTAGGCCCCCACTTCTTCCTGTAAGTCTGAAACCCTGCTCAGTTACCCTAAACCACCACCTCTGCGCTCCCCCTAGGAAACCCCAGCAACACCTCCCCTTCCTCCTCCTGCAGAGGGCCTGCCCCAAGCAGAGGAAACAGGCTGACGCAGGCCTTGGCCTCGGCACACACAGAACCATCCCAGTGCCAGGCGGGGGTGCTGCAGCGAGACACCCCAGCTGCACTTCTCTGGGGGCCAGCACAGACCACTGAGGGTGAGCGGCCTCATTCAGGCCAGGTGACTGTCTTCATCATCATTCCACTTGGAAACTTCATCATCATTCCACTTGGAAACTTAGGGTTTGCACCAGCTCACCTGTTTATGTTCCATACTTACATATCTCAAGCCATTAACAAGTGTTTTCTCCTTCTGTTGTGATGCTACCGAATCAGCTGAGAAACATCCGCATCACCAGAAGGCTCTGCCCAGGCAGCACTGAGGCCCACCCTGCTGGGAGAATGCCGCTCTGAGGGCAGCGAGACTGAGGGCAGCGGGACTGCCGGCAAAGGACACAGGCCCAGGCAGACCTTCCACTCCTACTGAAGCACCAATCAGTAGAAGATCCCCACCCAGAAATATCACTTTCAAGCTCAAGGATCACAAGTTACGAAGATAAGTGTCTCTAAGGACTCAGGGAGAAGTACAAAGTAAAAAGATTTAAGCTTGGGAAAATTAACCCTAAACATTAAAAACAAAAAACAAAAACAAAAAACCTCACTCTAGATAAGACCTTCAAAACTGCATGCCTCTCAGAGGGACAGTAAAGGTCAGACGGGGCAGCAGTGGGGTGTGAGCTGGCGCAGCCTCGCAACACCCTGGATGGGTGGCCAGGGGCTTGTGAGAGTGGCTCCAGGCAGGAGGACCCTGAATTTACGGGAAGGGGCAAGCCAGACTAACCCTCAAGTGCTCCTCAGGTATGTTCCATTAAACGCACTAAAAGTTATGTAAAAGATGCGAGTTTCAACACGAGATACGATTATTTGGCCAATCTGACATGTGGGTTAACAAATGTGAGCGGATTAGGGAATTTCTGTTTTACTCTTTGGAAATACCAACTCCCTTGTTCTTCCCCTTCTGAAACAACCACTGGACAAACGGAACGGCACATACGCTCTTCAGGAGCCCAGTGTAAGCAGCTCCCACTGCTAGGGATGAAGAGTCTCTTCTGTCTGCCTGAGTGAAACCTCACGACATCCTGCACAGCCAACAGTCCTTGCTGACTGGAAGCAGAACCAAAATCTGAGCTGGAGAGAGTGTCTGAAAGCTCCATTTCGACTCAAACCTACATTGCACAGCTACAGAATGAAGAGAACAGCACTGAAGCCGGAAGGGACGGTACTCAATCCCACGTGACTGAACCCATGTGTCCAGCACCAGAGACACTGAACGGAGCACACATCTCAGTTGTGTAAAAACTAGAGGTTCCTCTTCAAAGACTTTCCTCTGCATCTAACTAAAAATAAATAGTAACTTCTCTTAAAAGCAAAATTTGTTCAAAGACCTATACTAACATTCTTAAATATCTGCTAGCCATAATAAAGAAATCACTGTACTTTAAATTCTTAACTCCCACAATTTAGCCTAAATATTTGCCCTGGCGTGCTTATACTGGTCCAAGGAAACATTAGGTCATAGCCTGTTACTCTTCCTTATTTGAAGGTTTTTTTACCCTTCTCAGCATTCCACAAGTTACTTCCTCCTTCCTTTGTTCTCCTCTGCCTTTGCCTCTTTTAAAAGGTTGTAAGTTGCAGTCAATCCGGACAAATACAGAACATGAGGGCCCGTTCCAGCCAATGGAAACCGGACACAACAGTAGGGTGGACGCCTCAGGTTGTCAATGACCCTCCTTTGTTTGGTGTACTCTCGTGGCAAAGCTGCTGACGAGCGTACCCTTTCTGCAGAAAGTATAAAACTGGCTTTGCTGAGGAAATTAAATTTATGTTCAAGTGCTGTTTCTTTATGGCACTGGGGAACAAGCATTTCACACAGCTGGGAACATGCCTCTCCCTGTTTATAAAAAATACATCGTTTCCAGATAAAAGAATTCTGGGCCGGGCGCAGTGGCTCAAGCCTGTAATCCCAGCACTTTGGGAGGCCAAGATGGGCGGATCACAAGGTCAGGAGATCAAGACCATCCTGGCTAACACGGTGAAACCCCGTCTCTACTAAAAAATACAAAAAAACTAGCCTGGCGAGGTTGCGGGCACCTGTAGTCCCAGCTACTCGGGAGGCTGAGGCGGGAGAATGGCGTGAACCCGGGAGGCGGAGCTTGCAGTGAGCCGAGATCGCACCACTGCACTCCAGCCTGGGTGACAGAGCGAGACTCCATCTCAAAAAAAAAAAAAAAAGAATTCTGATCAGAAATAGGTTTTCATTTAAAGTTTTTTCTTTCACTCTACCTTCCGAAGTAGTCTCTGAACTCACCTTGTATTTGACAATGCATGCGAATGTGTTATTTATGCTTAAATGCCAGCCAAAGATTAAGATTCAGTCTTGCAAAGTTTTGAAATCTCTGCAGGAAAAAAAAAAATTAGTTCACAATTCTGAGTCCAGAATCTAGGAAAAACCACCAAAACTTTCTTCGCATTCTGTCAAATTCAAAGGCACTCTGTGTGCCAAGCCTCGCTCACTTTATGTCCACAAGCACCACACACTGCTTTCTGTGTATGTGGCCCAGGCCCCTGTGAAACACACACACTCTCTGTGTGCACTGGAACACCGGCTTGCGGGTCCCAGCCAGGAAGTGGAGTGCCAGCCCTACGCGGTGGCTCATGCCTGTGAGCCCAGCACTTTAGGATGCTGCGGCAAGGAGGATTGACTGAGGCAAAAAGTTCAAGACCAGCCTGGCCATCATGGCAAAATCCTGTCTCTCCAAAAAAAATCAAAACATTACCCAGGTACGATGGCATACGTGCCTGTAGTCCCAGCAACTCAGGAGCCTGAGGCAGGAGGATAGCTTGAGCCCAGGAGTTGGAGGGTGTGGTGAGCTATCATTGTGCCACTGCATTCCCGCCCAGCTGACCAAGTGACACAATGACTTAAAACACACACACACACACACTCACTCACTCACTCACTGGAAGGCCGCGCAAAAGAAAAGGAAGGAAACAAAGGCCCCTGCCACTTCCACCTGTGCCCTCAGGCAGCGCGGGAGGACCCACCTGTGCCCTCAGGCAACGCGGAGGACCCACACAGACTGAAGTACGACATGGATTCAGCCCCCGAGAGCCTCCTGCAGCCTCATGAGTGATCCAGGCATGACCAGCAGAAAACCATCAAGCAACACAAGAATTACGAGGACGCGCAAATCATGATTTTCTTAAGACACCACGTATCGGGACGGTTGTGTCACGCCGCAGTAGGTAACTGAAACACATCCTACTCACAGAAAGAACAACGTGGAATGCGGTAAGTTGTATGAGATGCTACTTAAACACACATTTAACTCCAAACAGAGTGGAGCCTTTCGATGTATTTTTCTTAACCTAATCACCCTCAAAACAGCACTGCGCAGTCAGACCGGAACGCAGGGTGTCCAACCTTTTCACCTCCCTGGACCACACTGGAAGAAGAACTGGCTTGGGCCACACACAAAATACACCAATGCTAACAACAGCTGATACGCTTAGAAAAAATCTCGTAACGTTTACAAATTCGTGTTGGGCCACATTCAAAGCCGCCGTGGGCCGCGGGCTGGGCAAGCTTGCCCTATCGCACGCTGTTCCCTGTCAGACCGTAAACACTACTCAGAATCACACAACCTCATCTCGGCTCCAAGTGGAAGCTCGGTCAGCACCACGGCCAACCTGATCCCACTGCAGCCGTTCCGACAGCCTGGCAAGTAGAAGGCCCAGGGAAAAGCCTCATCGAATGCTGAATACCTGTGAGATCATTTCTTATGAAGCCAAACGAACAACACTATGTTAATTTTCAAATTTTGGCATGGAAATCACATTCTAAGATGCTTCCCAAGCTTTCTGGAGAGTGCTATGAAATCTGTTTTATAGGTAACAAGTCTGGAAGCCAAAATAATCAAGATTTAATAAAATGGCCTCAAAAGTGACAAGACTCTCCTTCCCTTATGGCAGACCCTGTTTGCTCTCCTTTTTACTAGATGGTTAACTCAGTTCTTTCAACAACCCTGTCCAGCGATGACTATTTTGTTGGCTGGTCAGAGAACTGAATTCTTAAAGTGGTTGAAAAGCCTGGAGAAAGGGGAAGTTCCAGAGCTGGTTTTTGTAGAAAAGATACATATGGAATTTCAGAAACCTCAGACTGTTTGACAAGACACATGCTTTCAATCCCAGGCCATCTTATCATGCAGTCTAAACCTTTGTGTAATCACCTCCTAACGTTTCCATCAGCAGAGGCAGAGCTCTCACGTTAAACAGCACGAGGCCGAATCACTGGCTGCAGAGCACAGAACACAGAGACATCCTTGCACACAAGAGTGAGAGCTACAGAGCCCAACCAGGGTGCAGGGGAGCTGCCCAGATGAGAGGCCTGCGCGTGGTCCCACAGGGCACAGCCTTACCACGCTACTAAGACACTCTGCACGAGAAATGGCTCCAGATTTTCTGAAACTCGCTTTCAAAATATTTCCAAGCTCGTATGTCTTGTGTACGCCCTAGTAATTGAAAAGCAGGTCTGTTCACTCAAGAGAGGGAAGAGCAGTAAGCCAAGTAGCGGGCTTTCACCACAATTCTTCCTGGGCAGTGTCCATGGAAATAAGAAACAGGTGCAGGTGGTCTCTCCACAGAAACCCACCTTTGTTTTTTTAACTTTGTTTCAGGTTCGGGGTCCAGGTTTATTATATGGTAAACTATGTCACGGGCATTCGTTGAACAGATTATTTCATCATCCAGGGTTAAGCCCAGTACCCGACAGTTAATTTTTCTGCTCCTCTCCCTCCTCCCACCCCCGCCCTCAAGCAGACCCCAGCGTCTGCTGCTCCCTTTCTGTGTCCGTGTGTTCTCAGCATTTAGCTCCCACTCATAAGCGACAACCTGCAGCATTTGGTTTTCTGTCCCTGTGTTAGTTTGTTAAGGATGATGGCCTCCAGGATCTACCCATGTTTCACAAAATACATGATCTCACCCCTTTTTATGGCTGCATAGTATTCCATGGTGTACGTGTACCACATTCTCTTTATCCAATCTGTCACTGACGGATGCTCAGGTGGATTCCATGTCTTTCTCTGTGAATGGTGCTGCAATGGACATTCGCCCACGTGTGTCTTTGTGGTAGAATGATTTCTATTCCTCTGGGTATATACCCAGCAACAGGATTGCTGGGGTCAAATGGTAGTTCTGGTTTTAGCTTTTTGAGGAATCACCATACTGCTTTCCACAGGGTTGAACTAATTTACACTCCAGCCCACAGTGTATAAGTGCTCCCTTTAATCCACAGACTCGCCAGCATCTGTTATTTTTTGACTTTCTAATAACAGCCATGCTGACTGGTGTGAGGTGGTATCTCGCTGTGAGAAACCCAGTTTTCACGATCGGCTGGTTTCCACTTGCTGCCATCAGCAGACTCTTGTTGAAAAGGCTGCCATCTTGCCTTGGCTAACCCGGGCCGTTTCCTGGACCTGTCATGAGGGTGCTGAGACACGTCTAGACAGCGCTGTGGCGCAGTCAACTGGACCGGTCCTAACATCCATGACTCGGCCCCAACAAAGCAGCTCTCTTGAATGTGGGCTATGGGTACACCAAGTCCCACTTGCAGGGGCACCCAGGGCAGAGGTCAGTGAAGGTTTTCTGGAAGGGTCCAGATGACAGACTTTGGGCTTTGCAAGCCACTTACAGCCTCTGTCACATCATCCTGTTGCTGCTGTGAACAACCCTTTAAGAAAGTGAAGACCCTCCTTCGCAATCTGGTTGTACAAATACAGACCACAGGCTGGATTAGGTCCACTGACTGTGGTTTGCCAGCCCCTGGCCTGCAGCTTTGCAGGGCGTTCTGCTAGGACGCCCTCTCCTCTATGACAGACTCCAACATGCCGCCTCGAGACCCACCAGATACTCATTGCCTCAACTCTGCACCCTACACCCATCGGTGAGGAGGAGCAGGTACCTCAGTGAAGGGGGACAGTCTACATCCCCCTTGGTGTCTCACATCGAAACCCAAGTGTCCGTTCCACGTGGGAGTTCAGCATTCTCTCAGGGGTGGGTGGAGCGCTGCTCCGATTCCTGCCGCAGGGGCCAGCGCTGGCCCAGCAGTACCGGGAGCCCCTCCTCCTGGGCACAGGGGTGGTGCCCAGAGCACCAGACCTCACACCACTGCTTCCACTGGTGCGCAACGCAGCCTTAGCCAGCAGCTCAGGGGAGCGACGCTTTCAAACAACCTGGAGTGCGCAATTGCCATGGTCACCCACACTCCCTCTCAGGCCACAGCACACACCAGTCCCTGCTGCCTGCTCCCCTCTACCCTGTTCCTGACTCATCCCTCCTCACCTGACAAGTCCATATTGCCTGGGGGCCTCTACAAATCCTCCATGGCACAAAACCTCCCTCGACCAACCGACCTGGAAAGCTTCCAAAGGCTCCAAGGAGCAACAGCTGCAGGTTCTTTGCAAATTGGTGAGTACAGCTCCACGCATCCCATCCTGACTACACCCAGTGGATGCATGTCCACCTGCTGCTGCCTCTTGCAAACTACAACTTGTTCAAAGGCAAGTGGGGAGCTTAGGCAACATGGCGAAACCCTCTCTCTACAAAAAACAAAAATCAGCCAGGTACAGTGGTGTGCCTGTGGTACCGGCTACTCCAGAGGCTGAGGTGGGAGGATCACTTGAGCCCTGGAGGTCAGGTCTGCAGTGAGCCATGATCGCACCACTGAACTCTAGTGTGGGCGACAGAACAAGACTCCCTCTCTCAAAACAAACAAAAAAAAGAAATTGTCCTTACAACCAACTGCTGTGCTCTCCTTATCTGAAAACGCTGTGTTTATCTGGTTTCCAGTTTTGTTCACAGTGCTCACTACACTACTCATTGGTTTAAAAAAATAAGTCCTACATCAGACCAGATTCCAACAATTCCAACATACTCTGTCCACACTTAACATGTTTTCGAGTTTTTTTTTGTTTTTCTGGATACGGATTATCGCTCTGTCACCCAGGCTAGAGTGCAGTGGCACGATCTCAGCTCACTGCAACCTCCGCCTCTCAGGTTACAAGCGATTCTCCTGCCTCAGCCTCCTGAGTAGCTGGGATTACAGGTGCCCGCTGCGGTGCCTGGCTAATTTTTGTATTTTTTTTTTTTTTAGTAGAGACGGAGTTTCACCATCTTGGCCAAGCTGGTCTTGAACTCCTGACTTCGTGATCCACCTGCCTCGGTCTCCAAAGTGCTGGGATTATAGGCGTGACCACCATGCCCGGCCCAGAGCTTCTTTTGTGCAGCATTTTCTCTTGCTCTCAATTTAATTTTTTGCTCTAAGGGAAAAGACGGCAATAAAAACAGACAGCTGAAAACAACAACAACAACGAAAGCTGGTGCCATGGCTCACGTCTGTAATCCCAACATTCTGGAAGGCTGAAGGGGTACAATTGCTTCGGCCCAGGAGCTCAAGACCAGCCTAGGTAACACAGTGACCCCATTTCTATATAAAATACACAAATTAGTCAGGTGTGGTAGTACACGCCTGTGGTTTCAGCTACTCTGGAGACAGGTGGGATCGCCTGAGCCCAGGAGGTTGAGGCCGCAGTGAGTCCTGACCAAGCCACTGCACTCGAGCCTGAGGCACAACAAGACCCTGTTCCCAAAAATTAAAAAAAAAGCGCGCACAGAACAAAGAGGCGGTGGGACTGTAAGAGCAGGTCTTCACGCTCACCTGGAGGGAACACGGGTTGCACAGGGACTTGGCAGTCAATCAAGATGTGAGCAGCAGATTTTAGGAGAAGCTCCACCGGCAGCCCTTCCTCCCCAGCAAGCCCATGGCCACTCCCAGAATTACCACATCGCTACCTAGCTCTGGCCTGACAATCTACCCCAGAAAGGACAAATCACACCATAAGCGCCCAACCCCAAGAAGTTTTCCCAAAGGAGAATATGAAACAAGAATCTTCAAAGGACTTGTCTCCAAACAAAAGGCAGCGCGGCGATCTCCACCTAGGTACGCCCGAGAAATGCCCACAAGTCTCCACAACACTCACATGCCCGTGTTCACAGCAGCACTACCAAGGGCCAAACAGAGGAGACCATTCAGGTGTCCATCAGATGATGGGTGCACGATCCGCAAGACCCTGCCACAGGGAGGGCTGTGCTCTGACACCTGCCGCAGCTTGGGTACGCCTCGACAGCACCAAGCTCAGCCATATCAGACACAAAGGCCCACGGACTGTTCTTCACATGAACGTCTGGAATAGGCAGATAAATCCACAGACAGAAAACAAGACTAGTGGTTGCCAGGGTGGAAAGAGGATCCTGGGAGGGGAGGGGGTGTGGTCACAGAAGGACAACCAGGGGATCCTTGTGGTGATGCAGGGTTTTAAGGTCCTGACAGTCGGACACAGGAATCTGCATCTGTGATCAACTGCACAGAACTCAATACCCCTTCCAAGTAAGGGTGAAACAGGTGTCTGAATAAGACCAGAGGGTTCCATCAATGCCGACATACACCCTGAGGGTGATACCGTTCAGTGTGCAAAATGCCACCATTGGGGAAGCTCGGCAAAGTGTACAAGGGACTGCTCCCTGTTATTTCTTTCATCTCATGTGATCTACGATTATCTCAGAAGAAAACAAACAAAAACCGAACACGGGGAGCCCAGTCCACCTGAAACCCCAGCTGCAGGATGGAAGCTCAGAGAGCCTGGGGCCTGGCCTCTTCAGGAAGGGCCGGTAAGGAGGATGCAAACCGTCCAGCTTCAGAGCTCTCACTGTGGAAGAATACCGGGGATGGCAGGAAGAAGACACTGCTGTTCAACTGGAAAAAGACTGGACTCAGTAAAACACTCTTTTCATTCTTCCCCACACCCCTCCATCCCCTGGAGCTGGGGTGGAGCTTTTTCTTCTCAGGACTCAGGCAGGGGAAGCCCGTGTCCCGGGGTGGCCAGCGTGTACTTTAGTGTGGGCCTGTGTCCAACTATATGGCGACTCTGAGGATGAGGAGATGTTTCTGGAAGGAGATGGGAGCCACAGTGCAGCCCAGAACGGGAGAGAGGTACGCCCGGTACCTGCCCCAGCGTCATGAAGCCCCAGCCACACCCTGGGCCCAGTTAGGATCCTACAGGATCCTGAGCCCTCCTGCCATTATCCAGGACAAAGATAGCAAAAGGCTCGTGCAAGATGACACCCAGGGCCTTGAGGCAAATTCCCCCAACCCAGCAAAGAGAAGGCCAGAGGCCTGGCGCACACTCCACACTCCTGCTGGTGGAAACAGCCCAGCAGCGACCACAGGGCCTTTCCAGGCAGCTCAGATCTCCGCACACATTTGACAAATGCCGGACTGAAGCCGAGGACCCCCAGGTGAGCGCAGCATCCTCCCCTGACCTGCACCCACCTGGCCTTGCTCCTCCACGGCAGGACCTGAGAGCAGAAGGGAGCTTTCATCACGGTGACTGCTGTGCTGGGAAAGGTTTCCATGATGTTGGTCAGAGGCAGCCAAAGGTGGCAGCAACCTCCCTGCCAACGTCAGCCCCAGACGACCCCCAGGCCGGTACCTGAGTGCTCAGTACAGAAGCCTCTCAAAAGGCCAAGCCTCCCCTCCATTCACTCCACAGCACTCAACACACGCAAGAAAAGAACCCTGCAGGCGCCATGAGACACCCAAGAACCGAGCCCTGCAGACACCACGAGACAACCGCAGGGCTCCGTCCCTTGTTTGAGATCTCCTGGTGGAGAAAAATGTGTTTAGCAATGAAGTTATCAGCTGCTCCATCTCACGACCAATGAGACTCATTCAGGTGAGAAATGTTCAACTACGTGCTCGCTTACTGAAAACCGCCAAGGGGGAAGACAGGACGACAGTCTTGACTTTCAGGGTGCACATAAGTGGCTGGTCCCACCAAGGAAATGCCACAAAAATATGCAATGACTCTCACTACCTCCCAACACTCTTTCACAAATACTCACTGAAGAAAAGCCACCTGTTACACAGAGGGGCAGGTTCAGCATGACACCACTGGGCGCTTCTCATGGAACAGAGACAAATAAAGAATAAGAAACAGATGACAGACGAGCACTGCCAGTGTCCATTCTACCATTTGGTGTAGTTTTATGTTGTTTAAATCAAGTCGTTCCCTGCAGAGACAGGTGTCCAGGTGCTTGGCGCATGGAGGCCGGAGCCACAGAAGGGGCCACTGACACCAGCAACTTCTCCCTGGTGTCCAGGCTCTGTGGTCCGTAGTCTGTATACCACCCACGGACGAGTTCTCTCAAGGACCAGGCCAACTCAGATTCCACCACGCCGCAGGAAGGTCCAGGCAGGCGCTGCTCCCCACATTCGAGGATGCTGTGTACTCCCTGCTCATGTGATGGCACCCGAGGAGGGGTGTGGAGGGTGATGCGGACCCCCTGCACCCCTCAGGATGACTAGACGGAGAGGAGAGGTGGTCTCGGGTGTGGAGGGCGATGGAGAGGTGGTCTCGGGTGTGGAGGGCGACGGAGAAGTGGTCTCGGGTGTGGAGGGCAATAGGAGAGGTGGTCTGGGGTCTGGAGACTGCCCTGTTACAGAACAGGAGGATGCTCCACAGAAATCAGCTGGAAGAAAGAACCCACAGAGGTGCTGAAGATGGGACCAGTTTGTCGCAGGCCAAGAACATGGTGAAGCCAGGACTGAGCACTCACACTGAAACCAGGGGTCCCCAGGTGGACTGAGGAACCACAAGGATCACCATGGCGGACACCCAGCCCTCACATGCACACACGGGCAACTTTACAACCTGGCCTGGGAAGAAGGACCAGAGCCCACCCCCAGGAGGAAAAGCAGCGGCAGCGCACGGTGAGACTGACCGTGACACTCAGAGCTGGGGAAGGAGCCACGCGTCCTCCTGCAGCCTGAGCCTCTCACTGAGATTAAGAGGGGCTTTGGGGCAGGCGTGGGCAGCAGCAGCACCCAGTGATGGATGCGGCCACCACTGCAGGGCCTGCCACCGGTGTGGAGAGCCCGAGCCACAGAGCTGCCCCTCATGGCACAGACGGGGTCAGAAAGGCTGTGGCAGGCAGAGTCAGAGACAGCGTGGGGCACCAGCTGCCCACTGAGTCACTGTGAAGAGAGCGAAGGCCACGGCTTGTGAAGGTTTCCAGCTGACAGAGAAGCCACTGAAACGTGCTGGTAAAACAAGACGATGTCTGAGATTTACTAAAATACTAACATTAAAATATTAATACTAAAAATTAAAATACTAAAATTAAAATATGTTTAAAGAAAGAAAAAATATTTTCGAAAACATGAACAAGTGCAAGGAGGAGATGGATCAGCTCAAGCTGGCCAAATGCCAGTCAACGCTGAGCCTGGGGCCCGGGACACTGTTCTCTCTGATTCTGTGACTGAAAACATTCCCCCACGGAAAGTTAAACACGTGCTTAGAGTGAGAAAGTCACCCTGCGGCAGGACTCACTGAAAGCCACTCCTACAGCTCCTGCACCACCCTTCATCAGCGTCCCCGTTCATGGACCCCGGAAGCTCCCAGGTGACCCAGTCCACCTCAGAGTCACACACAGAACGCAAGCTGACTGGCGTGCACTGTGCCTTCCTCGGGGTGCGTGCGTAGGTGTGCGCGCTGTGCCTTCCTCGGGGTGTGTGTACCGAGGTGTGTGTGCCTTCTTCGGGGGGTGTGTACGTAGGCAGGCACACACACCTCGGTACACACACCCCGAGGAAGGCACAGCGCGCACACCTACGTACACACCCCGAGGAAAGCAAGGCACACACACCTCGGTACACACACTCCGAAGAAGGCACAGCGCACACACCTACGTACACACACCCCGAGGAAAGCACAGCGCACACACCTATGTACACACACCCCGAGGAAAGCAAGGCACACACACCT
>NW_012098098.1:6943611-6952443 GCF_000951045.1 Mandrillus leucophaeus
CACACCTATGTACACACACCCCGAAGAAGGCACAGCATGCACACCTACGTACACACACCCCGAGGAAAGCAAGGCACACACACCTACGTACACACCCTGAGGAAAGCAAGGCACACACACCTACGTACACACACTCCGAAGAAGGCACAGTGCACACACCTATGTACACACACCCCGAGGAAGGCACAGCACACACAGTACATGTGAGAGTGTCACGCCCAGAACACAAGCTGACTGGTGTGTGCCTGCCTAGGTACACACAGCCCGAGGAAGGCACGGCACACACAGTACATGTGTTCACTGCAAGGAAAGAATCTTCAAGTCATTGTTCCTCTGTCCCCATTATCCCTGTCACAAAGAACTCTCCTACCACTGCAGATCACCAGGGCTCAAATAAAGCCCTTCTGAGGGGAGGCCCTGTGGGAAAGACAGAAGCAATAGAAAAGGCCTTCACAGATTGTCCAATGCAACTGGAAAGTGAAGACATTTATCCAAGACTGTGAAGCAATTTAATCGTTGAACTAAACAAAAACAGTTATTTCCACAATTATCCCCAAATAAGCGGTAAGGCTGTGGTAAGAGGCAGCGTCTATCACAGCAACACTGGACCCCGGGCAGTGTCACGGATGCGCAGGAAGCTCAGTTCCAAACACACACCTTCAACCGGGGTGCGACCCCGACAGGGAACCAGGCCACCCTCTCCAGCTACACCAGCACCGCAGTCCACTCCCAGCTGCTCCTTCCAGCCGTGCACTGCCTGAGTCCCAGGAAAAGCCCAGTTCTGCAGAGTGGACGCCTGCAAGGGGAGACTAAATATGGCTCACAGCAGTACCAGACACCAACAATTTGAGAGAAAACACGAGCATGTGACTGAGGCCGACGTCGGAAGTTCACGTTCCCACGAGCTGCTTTACTTTACAAAATCAAAACATTATGTAACTCTCGCTGATGCAGAGGGACGGCCTGCAGGAACGCTGTGCAAACACAACCCCACGACACCCCTCCCATACCGACCCGGGGCCCCCCAGGAACCCAGTCCCTAGGGACACCTGAGAAACGCCCGTGTATGGTTATGAAACTGGTAGAACCTTATCCTCACTTTTGATTAAAGCTGCTATTAATTACACTTGACACAGAAGTGGGGCCTGGGTCTTGGCGGGTGGTCCACACGGGACAGGGTCATCAAGAGTGAGGGCCAAGCGGGCTGGGGCCCTGGCCCACTCGACATCTCCAGAAGGGCCTGACGACCACAACACCTGCAGGACAGGAGCTCACACTCCTGCAAAGCCAGAGTGGAGAAAACACTCAAGTGTGAGGGCCCGCAGAGAGCGGGTGTTACCAGAGACAAAAATGGCAAATAATTTTACTGGTGATTTTCTTCACCTTCTCCTCTACCCATGACGTCCCTTAAAGAGATCCTTCATTCATGGCAATTCTTTTTAAGAACACTAATATCAGACTTTAAAGATTTATAGTATTCAAAATAAATCAATGAGATTTTATGCTTATTGATCCTAGTAATTCTCTTCACTTAAAAAACAGTTCCTAGAGAGCCAAGGTCAGCGAGTTATGGCCCACCATGTGTTTTTGTAAAAAAAAAAAAAGAAAAAAAAAAGAAAGAAAGAAACATAAGTACACTCACTTGTTTACATATATGTAACTACATATAGTTATAGGTATATACTATGTACATACATAAAACATATATATACACATATATAAAACATAGTTTACATCTATGACTACTCTCATTCTACATGGACAGAGCTGAATAATACAACAGGAACCGTACATCCAGGAAAGCCTAAAATATGACTAATCGGCCCGGTACAGAAGGAGCCTGTCAAGCCCTGCCCTCTGAGAGAACTCAGAGCCCTTGGCCTCTGCGGGCCGCTGTGTGTGAGCTACACTCTGTCACTCTGTCCTGTGCTTCCGGGCTGCAGAGAACTCAGAGCCGATGGCCTCTGCGGACTGCTGTGTGTGAGCTACACTCTGTCCTGTGCTTCCGGGCTGCACCACTGACAAAGCAACCTCCAGACGGCTGTGGGAACAGCTGCTTGGGCCGTCTCCCCTGTGCTACGATCAGAGGAGAAAAGCTCCTCCAGAGAGCATTAGGAAAAGCACTTCAACTCTGTTCAGGTAAGGACCAGAAAAAAACAGGAACTAAAACATGCCAGCTGAAGAACTCCATGAGGAACATGGACACACACGTGTGCACAGAGCTGACCCCGAACACCACGGGCTTGGCTGCACACAGCCAATCACCCATCCATTTGTTTTCAACAAATACACTGAAAAACATTAGAGATGTGTGACAATTTGAAAAAAAATTACAGGCAAACCATCCAGCCCAGGAATACCGAAAAAAGTCAGAAAAAGTTAAGTATGTCATGAATGTACAAAATATATATAGATAATAGTCTATCATTTACTACCATAAATTATACACAAATTATAAAAAATTAAAAATTTATAAAAACTTACACACAGAGACTGTACATGGCATCGTTCAGTAGAGGGAAATGTAAACAAACATAAAGACGCAAGCTCGAGCGGAACTGTATAAAACGAAGCGCGGTACATACCACACTGCACGCTGTAATGATCTCATAGACACGGCCTGTGCTGCCGCCGTGAGCTCAAGTGTTCCGGGATCCGCTTAAAACACCGTGTGACACTAATCATCTCCGCGTGAGCAGCTGGTCTCTCCAGAACTTGTGTATCGCAGGAAACAAATTATCTCAAGTCCTAAGCTAGTTGCAGTAGCATCGGCCTGGAGTCCCAGCTACTCAGAAGGTTGAAAGAAATGGATCATCTGAGCTCGGGAGTCCCAGACTGCAGTGCACTATGGTCACGCCTGTGAAGAGCCGCTGCACTCCCGCCCAGGCAACACAGCAAGACTCCATCTCCTTTTTTTTTTGGACACGGAGTTTCGCTCTTGTCGCCTGGGCTGGAGTACAGTGGCACGATCCTGGCTCACTGCAACCTCTGCCTCCCAGGCCCAAGCAATTCTCTTGTCTCAGCCTCCTGCCAGAATAGCTGGGATTGCAGATGCCCGCCACCACGCCCAGTTAATTTTTGAATTTTTAGTAGAGATGGGTTTCACCATGCTGGCTAGGCTGGTCTCAAACTCCCGACCTCAGGTGATCCACCCAGCCTCAGCTTCCCAAAGTGCTGGGATTAGAGGCGTGAGCCACCGCACCCAGCCGACTCCGTCTCTATTAAAAAAACAAAAACAACAAAAAACAAAACAACAACAACAAAAAAAACCTCTTGCAGTTCTCAAAAATTTTTCATTGTGTTTACTCAATACCATAAACCCTAAATGACACCAGAGACCCACACGAAGTGCCACTAGTGATGCTGGCAGTGCTCCCAAGAAGCAGAGCTCCCAAGAGCTGTGACTAGGAAAAAGCTACACTTGCGCGACATGCGCTGGCAGCCTGTGCTCTGCAGCTGTGGATGCTGTCTTCTCGAAATGGATGAATCCAGCAGAAGGGCCATCACAAAAAAGAACAGGAATCTGTGAAGCCATCACCGCAGCCACAGCAACAGGCATGAAAGCTTTTTGTGAAACATCTTTTTATTTCACTGAAAATGCAGCTTTAAAATTAATTCACAAACAGCACGGATATATGAAAATGCAACTTTTATGTGGGTGCAGGATTGCTAGAAGAAAGGCACATACCAATAGACTCTAGTCTGATTCCAGAAAAGTGAAGCCATTATACAACAACTGAAAGTAAAAGGAAGAGGAAGGAACTGGAGAAGTGGATGCCAGCAAAGGATGGTTTGATAGTTTTAGAAAAGGTTTGCCTTTAACAATGTCAAGATTAACAGGAGAAGTGGCTTCTGCCAACCAAGAGGTAGCAGATGAGTCCCAGACACCATGAGGAATATCATCGAGGAAAAAGACATGAACAGGGTTTTGGTTTTGTTTTTTTGAGTCAGACTCTCACTCTGTCACCCAGGCTGGAGTGCAGTGGCATGATCTCAGCTCACTGCAACTTTCACCTCCCAGGTTCAAACAATTCTCCTGCCTCAGCCTCCCAAGTAGCTGGGACCACAGGCGCCCACCACCATGCCCGGCTAATTTTTGTATTTTTAGCAGACGGGGGTTTCACCATGTTGGCTAGGCTGGTCTCAAACTTCTGGCCTCAAGTGATCCACCCACCTTGGCCTCCCTAAGTGCTAGGATTACAGGCGTGCGCCACCATGCCTGGCCCTGAACAGGTTTTGAATGCAGGTGAAATTGCCCTACTCTGGTGAAAAAAATGCTATAAGAACATTTGTTAGTAAGAAAGAGAAGCAAGCACTGGGATACAAGGCAAGAAGGATTGCCTTATTTTTTGTGCAAATGCAATAGGGTTTATGATCAGGACTGCCCTTATCTATAAAGCTATAAAGCTGCCTACCCCAGAGCCTTGAAGGGAAAAGATAAACCCCAGCCGCCAGGTATTTGGTTACACAACAAGAAGGCTGGAAAGAACCCTTTTCCCTGACTGCTTCCACTGATGCTTTGTCTGCGCAGTCAGGAAGTACCTTGTCTTGCCAGTAAGGAATGGCCTTTAACGTTCTTTTGACAATGAACAATGCCCTTGGTCCCCAGAACCCCATCAGTTCAACAGCAGAGGCGTCAACGTGGTCTTCCTGTCCCCAAACACAACGTCCCTAATTCAGCCTCTAGATCTGGGGTCATAAGGACCTGTAAGGCTCATTACACAACAGCACACTATGAAAGGATTGTCAACGTGGGACAGACAGCATCAGGAGTGTCTGGAAGATGACACCATGGAAGACGCCATCATTGTTATAGAAAAAGCCATGAACACTCTCAAACCCAAAACAATGAACTCCTGCTGGAGAAAACCGTGTCAGGAGGCTGTGCGTGTCAGGAGGCTGTGTCTGACTCCACAGGGTTTACAGTAGCCAATCAAGGAGACAGATCATGAAGAGACTGCAGACGTTGGGGGGCGGGGAGAGGGAGGTAGGGATGACGGGTTTCATTTCAAAACTCAAGAGCTAAGAGATACCACACCAGAGAAATTAGAAGACAACTTGGTGGTGATGAGTGCTTCTGACCCACACCAGGTGACGAGGAGGAGGTAGCTGCAGTGCCAGAAAACAAAGTGACATCAGACACTCCTGCAGAGGGGAGGGGTTCCCATCACTCCCACCTGCTTTTGGCTTCTTGTACAACACCGACCTGTCTGTGACATGGGCGCTGAAACTAAAGCCAACAGTGAGGGAGGACTGTCACCAGACAGGAACATTTCTAGAGAAACGACGAAGCACTTCTGTAAGGGACACCAAATGTGCCTGCCCCTCCTGCCTCCCCTTCTACCTCCTCTACCCCCTCCTCTACACCCTCCTCTATCCCCTCCTCTACCCCCCTCCTCTACACCCTCCTCTACCCCCTCCTCTACCCCCCTCCTCTACATTCTCCTCTACCACCCTCCTCTACCCCTGCCCCCGAGATATCACGACCACCCCTCCTCCTTCTACTCAATGAAATGATGAGGATGAAGACCTTCATGACGACCCACTTCCACTTATGAATAGTAAACATATTTTCTCTTCCTTATGATTTTCTGAATAACATGTTTTCTCTAGCTTACTTTACTGTAAGAATACAGTATACAATACATATGACATATAAAATATGAGAGGCATGGTGGCTCACACTTATAATCTCAGTGCACTGGGAGGACGAGGCGGAAGGATCACTTGAGCCCAGGAGTTTGAGACCAGCCTGAGCAACATGACAAGCGAGACTCTCTCTCTTTAAGGGGGGCGGGGGAAGTGCTTTGTATATGTCAGTGTTGTGTTAAAATGTGTGTTGACTGTTTATGTGATCACGAAGGCTCTGGCCAACAGAATCAAATACTCGGGGTATCAAAGGTTGTATGTGGACGTGACTGTACCAGGGGTCAGTGCCACTGATCCCCAAGTTGTTCAAGGGTCAAACGTATATAATGATTTCATCAACATGTATGTCTATCATATTGATTAGGTCAATATTGATTTGTAATTCTTGATACTAATTTCAAATCATGGCATTGAAGCCCAACCACAAAAACCTCCCTGGAAAATAGCAAAAAAGTACAGCTTTAAAGATATTAAGCTAAATGTATGTGCTGTGAGGCTGCAGACACAGCAGGTGGAAACAGTCTGGCTGAGAACACACAACTGGCCAGCATGACTCGCAAGTGCTCAGGTGGTTTCTCTTGTTTGAAGACACTGGTGTACACAAAGATCTCCGCCTCCTGGGTGCAAGCAATTCTCTGTCTCAGCCTCCCGAGCGACTGGGATTACAGGTGTGTGCCACCATGCCTGGCTAGTTTTGTGTGTGTGTATTTTTAGTAGAGACGGGTTTTCAGCATGTTGGCCAGGCTGGTCCCAAACTTCAGGCACTGTTGTTTAAAACTCTCGTATGCATGTTTTAAGGGGTTGGTGGGTGGGGCTGAGGTGGGGAAGGGCTTTCCAAGCCTGAAGACCTTTTAGGGTCAAGGTTCTAATGGCACACTGGGGAGCATCAAGATGTCTCCTGCAGTCACAGACAAGCCCAGCTGAGGCATGCACTGTCACTTAGAATGGAACACTTAGGGTCATCCATGCCCAAAACGTCACCAGTGTGGACGAGCCCCAGGAAGGCCTTTCTCATTGGCTTCTAGAAGGTGGGGCTGGCCCCCCTGCCTGCCCCAGCACACGGCCATTCTGGGAGCTGCGGGCAGCCGGTGGGCTGTAGAAGGGGTGCGCACCGTCTGTATGTGTGCACCAGGAAACAACACAGGCTTATGCTTCTTCATCGTGTCTTGAAAACCTAGAGCTTTCTGACAAAGACCTTGTGCCGTTCCTAAGTGGAATAAAAATTTTATAAAATAATTTTAAATGGCTCAAATCAAGTGTTACCAGTGATTGGGGCTTTCACTATACATGGAAAGCTGACCATGGGGAACAGGGGCCTCCTGCTCCACACCCTGTCAGGGCATCCAAAACCAGCTAATGTAACTCTGGTTTCCAGAGTCCAACTTGAGCATTTTTTTAAGAGACAGAGTCTTGTTCTGTCACCCAGATAGAGCTCAATCACGGCTCCCTGCAGCCTCAACCTCCTGGGCTCAGGTGACACTCCTGCCTCAGCCTCCTGGCTCCAACTGGAGCGTACAGTTTTCTGCTCCACCACTGCTCTCTCCCTCCCGCCTCCAGGTGACTGGGATGCGAGCGCCCCAAGCAGCATGGAAGAGCTCAGTGCAGTGCGTGAATTTGCGAAGAACATGTCGGTTCTTGCGATTCACAAAGAACCTGGATTGAGTACAATGGGCAAAGATGTCAGCTGTATTTTTAACATTCTGTTCAGCAAGAAAAATGTATATAGTAATTTCCCAAAAAATACAATACAAAATTTTTGAAAATGCAGAAAAATAAAAAATTTAGAAAGAAATACACTGCTGCAGACACTGACCTTTTCAGTTTCCCAACCATCATTTCTCAAAACACATCTTTCATCTCTATTTACCCAAACACTATTTTCTGCATCTCCAAATCCCTCAAGCTTCAATCCAGGTCAGTGTCAATGGGTATATACAAAGCTCCTCTGCCACCAGAAATTCACTATGTTAAAATGTTATTTCTGGTACCCCAGTTGCAAAACAATAATGCCTTTTTCTTTTCTTTTTTCTTTTTTTGAGACAGAGTCTCGCTCTGTTGCCCAGGCTGGAGTGCAGTGGCGTGATCTTGCTTCACTGCAACCTCCACCTCCCAGGTTCAAGCAATTCTCCTGTCTCTGCCTCCTGAATAGTTGGGATTACAGGCATGTGCCACGATGCCTGGCTAATTTTGTACTTTTAGTAGAGACGCGGTTTCTCCATGTTGGCCAGGCTGGTCTCAAACTCCTGACCTCAGGTGATCCACCAACCTCAGCCTCCCAAAGTGCTGGGATTAGAGGCATGAGCCACTGCACCCAGCCCAATGATGCCATTTTAACTCCTTTTCTCCTAAGTGGAGTAGAGCTCCCTGAGCCTTCAGACAGCTTCCTTGGGGCTACTCCAGAGAACGACCAGCAGTCTCTACCTGCATAAGAAACGGGACACAGGGCAGGAAGAGTAGCCCCAGGAGCCTGACCACTGCCTTGAGACTTGTGAAAGTACTTTTTGTCTAATGCCAAACAGGTCTTTGTTGAAAGACAATAACCAATAGGAGACAGGTTTCTAGATTTGCAGAAACTCTAGAAATAAATGAAGGAAAGCCTGACGCGTGCCTGCCTGCTTTCAAGAGAAGAGAAGTGAACAAAGGCAGAGGAGAAGGTGGAGGCCTCGCGGAGTGTCTCCTGCACAGGCAGCAGGCCTGCATAACCACCACTAGCACTGGGGCTTACAGGAGGAAGGAGTGCATGCAGTTCTGGCCCCAAAGGTGACCAGGCCTACACAAGGCACTGCATCTCAGAGGCCGTGGGCACAGGGCAGCCGAGGCAGGTAGATGGAGCATGCTTCCCAGTGTGGGCCCGCTCTGCTGGGCAAGGTTTCTAAGGGGCTCCAAGTGAAGCCTCTGAGCACATGGTAAACAACAGATCCAAATGGGGGTGAGAAGCGCAGCTGGATGCGGTGGCTCATGCCTGTAATCCCAGCACTTTGGGAGGCAGAGGCGGGTGGATCATGAGGTCAGGAGATTGAGACCATCCTGGCTAACATGGTGAAACCCCATCTCTACTAACAATACAAAAAAATTAGCCAGGCGTGTTGGCGGGCGCCTGTAGTCTCAGCTACTTGGGAGGCTGAGGCAGGAGAATGGTGTGAACCCAGGAGGCGGAGCTTGCAGTGAGCCGAGATCATGCCA
>NW_012098098.1:6954129-6955358 GCF_000951045.1 Mandrillus leucophaeus
AGACGGAGTTTCGCTCTTGTTGCCCAGGCTGGAGTGCAGTGGCATGATCTCGGCTCACTGCAACCTCCGCCTCCCGGGTTCAAGCAATTCTTCTGCCTCAGCCTCCCCAGTAGCTGGGATTACAGGCATGTGCCACTACGCCTGGCTAATTTTTGTATTTTTAGTAGAGACGGGGTTTTGCCATGTTGGTCAGGCTGGTCTTGAACTCCTGACCTCGTGATCTGCCCACCTCGGCCTCCCAAAGTGCTGGGATTACAGGTGTGAGCCACTGTGCCCACCCTGAAAAGTATAATTTTTAATAAAGGTAGCTATTCAATTATGCCATGTCATACACCTCTTTCTTGTCTGGATTGAACTTTCACACCACTGTAATATATGTTTTAAAACAGTGACCTTCAGCTGGGCGTGGCGGCTCACGCGGACTCACAGCCTAAGGCCAAACGACGCCTGTGCTGCTGAGTAAAGGGTGAGGTGTGGACAAGGGTCATCCCACGGAGGAAGAGGGAGGAGCCACAAGAGGAAAGTGTTCGGCTGGGTGAAAGCTCAAGGTAACAGAGCTCCCCCAGAAGCACTGCTAGTTAGGATTTCCAGGGAACCCCCTCCTAGCCATGCCTGCCTGGCCGCTCTGGAGGGACAGCAGCAGCCCCACACCAACACTGACCTCTGCGGAGAACAAGACGAGGAGATCTCTGCCATGGCTGTCCCCACACTCTGGGAGAATGTGAGTTCAGAAAAGCGCTATGTCTACCCTCACTGATGGGCTGATTTCTATTTGATTCAAAACCTCGGGGCCATGTCCAGTGGACGCTGCCGCTTCCTGTGCCAACAAGAAGAGCCATGAAGTCCCCATGGAACAAAGCACGGCCAGGAATGGCCAAAGCCCAAGAGCCTCCCACGGCGTCACGTCGAGCCCCTGCCCTCAGACCAGCAATGCAGCAGGTCGAAAGCCAGCAAGGCCCAACACCAAGAGCCCAATCATGATGGCACCCAGAGAGCAAAGGTGCAGACTCCTCCCTCACCCCCACTTTCCCGAACACCACCTCCAAGCTCAGGTCAGACCTCTGTCTCACGAACACCCGCTAGGGCCCTGGCAAACTCAGCTCCCACTGACATAGGCACTTCACAAAAGCATCCAGCAAGATAAAGAATCTGAAACTGGGAGGCCGAGGCAGGCAGATCACCTGAGCTCAGGAGTTTGAGACCAGCCTGGCCAACATGGCAAAACCCCA
>NW_012098098.1:6956148-6974601 GCF_000951045.1 Mandrillus leucophaeus
TCTTTTCTTTTTTTTGAAACTGTGTTTCTGTCACCCAGGCTAGAGTGTAGTGGAACAATCTCAGCTCACTGCAACCTCTGACTCCTGGGTTCAAGTGATTCTCCTGCCTCAGCCTCCAGAGTAGCTGCAACTACAGGCACACGCCACCAGGTCAGGCTAACTTTTGTATTTTTAGTAGAGACGATGTTTCACCATGTTGGCCAGGCTGGTCTCGAACTCCTGACCTCAGGTGATCCGTCCGCCTTGGCCTCCCAAAGTGCTGGGATTACAGGCGTGAGCCACCGCGCCTGGCGGAGAGAAATGGTTTTCTATGGCAGAGTATGTAAGAGACAAGAGAGAACTCAAAGGGAGCCTGAAGTGCCACCAGAACCTCCTGCCAGGGCCACCTGCCAATGGAGCACACCTCCGCCCACCCCACCCTGCAGAGCAGACTGAGCCCATCCACAAGCCAGCACCCGACAGAGAGAAGGGCACCAGAGACACTGAGACCCTGTGGGTGTCCCTGCGTCGGAGCCGCAAGCTGCTCCCTGCCAATTCCCCAACTCTACTGAGTGAGCAAGAAGACAGTCACCATATTCCCAACACGACACACTCACAATGCTGCATGTTCACATTTCACTCAAATGCTTTCGAAGACTTCAAAACCACGAATTCACTTTAAGTAGAATCCATCACGTACAGTCTGCAAAGAAAACCCCATTCAGCACCGCTTTCGTGTTTGACGACAGAAAGCCAACGTGAGCAGTCGTGAGACCGTGTGAGAGCAGGCCTGCCTCACCCCTGCCGTCGCGCAGCCAGAGGTGGGGAGGTCGGGGATCAGGCCAGACACAAGCAGCTCACCAAGAGCTCCATTTCTGACCATTCCCTCCTTAGGCAACCCGGTGGTCCCCACTCCCAGGAGGTCACATGGATGCCAAACTTAGTGAACAGGGGACAGCAGTCCAGAACTCCCTGGCTCAAGCCAGCCTCCCGCTCAGCCCCCCGCTCAGCCTCCCGCTCAGCCCCCCGCTCAGCCTCCCAGGTAGCTGGGACCACAGTGTGTGCCGCCATGCCCGCAAACTGGGTCAAACTTGTCTGTGAGAGAAGCAAAGGGGATGCCAGGGTTTCTCCTATTCCTCAGATTTTTGTTTTTAAGTAAAGTCATTACAGATTAAGAAAATATAATACTGGCTTCCAATGAACAATTTATCTTTTAATGTAGGTTTATAACAAAATGCAAGTTTTCCATTAACGTAATGACTGAATAAAAAATGACTCCATGTTAAAAATCAGTCACTTTTTTTTAAAAAAAGCTTGATTATTAAGACAGACAATGCACTAATCCTACCTTCTGAGGGCAGCACGACCAATTCCCAACGTTATTCGTATCCAGGGATCGTCCACACTGCTCCGCTGCCCCACCCTTTACCCAAGGAGACGCTGGAAACCCAGCCACTCGCTCCCCAGCAAGGGGCCCTCTTTTCTCACCAGGGGCAGAGGAGGAGAGCGAGCCCGGCACACAGCGTGAGGGTGTGGCGGGGGACAAGGGGCTTTTCCTTGGAAGGATGGCAGCGGCCCGCAGTGACCTTGCATCCTGAAAGATGCCCTCGGGGAGAAGTGTTTCCAAAAGCAGCCTACAGGGCACAAGTCAAGACAGAATCACAAATCTGGTCTCATCCAGGAAACTGACTCCCTTACCTTCTGCTAAGTGGAAAAGCAGACAGGTTATAAGCTACTGAAGCTTTTTAATAAAGAAACCCATTGACTGTTAGATTCCATCAATCCAAAAGAGCACTGTAGAATCCCTGGAGACGACACAATGACCGCTAAACAGCACCTCCATAAAGCAGAAGCCTGAAGACTCAGTCCCATCAGCCAGAACTGCGTGCGAATGGACAGTCCCCGTGAAGTGTGCCAGCAACACACCCTGCCCCAGCTCCCCAACGCCTTGACCACTGGGTCAAGGGTATGAAGGGCTTGGCAGTGAGGGCAGGAGGGTGGCCCCACCCTGGGAGCCCTGTGTCCACTGGGTGCTCTGGAGGCCGCCCGTGGTGACAGGCCAGGGCTGCTTTCAGACATCCTGGAAGGTGCAGGAGCCACAGAAGGCCCCAATAACATGGAGGAGGTGTCTGCCCTGCCAAGTGCAGGGAGGATGGGAAAGGTAGGTCATGCGGCCACCACCAAACAATGGTGAAGACGGCCCACTAAGGACACTGCTCGGCAAGGAAACACACAGGAAGATCTGGAGTGCCAAGTTTAAAAAATAAATAAATAAATAAAATAAAAATAAAAAGCATCTCTCAAGTGTGAGGCTCGGACGGTGGGAGTGCCCCTCGAACAGAAAGAAGGGGCTGCGTCTGCGGCGAGGGGAGAGCAGAGGGACAGTCAGGCCTCCCAGTCTGCACCACGGGTCCGTGAAGTTTCTAGTAAGGCTGTGCTTGGCCGGGCGCGGTGGCTCGCGCCTGTAATCCCAGCACTTTGGGAGGCCGAGGCAGGTGAATCATTTGAGGTCAGGGGTTCAAGATCAGCCTGGCCAACACGGTGAAACCCCCTCTCTACTAAAAATTCAAAAAAATTAGCTGGACGTGGTGGCGGTGCCTGTGGTCCCAGCTACTCAGGAGGCTGAGGCAGGAGAATGGCGTGAACCCGGGAGGCGGAGCTGGCGGTGAGCTGAGATGGCGCCGCTCACTCCAGCCTGGGCAACTGAGGAAGACTCCGTCTCAAAAAAAAAAAAAAAGACTGTGCTCATCTGTTAGGTTCCTTTTTTAAACTTCAGACTTACAAAAAAGTTGCAAAAATAGTTTAGAGTCCCTGCATGGCCTTACCCAGCTTCCCTAATGCTAACTTCATACATAACCATGGTAAATTTATCTAATTCCAAAATCAGCACTAACACCAGACTATTCACCACCACAAAGACCTGCCTCCAACGCAGTCACCTGCTCCAGGCCCGCGCGGGCGGTGCGGGCTGCTATCTTCTCTCGTTCTCTCCATGAGGCTGATTTTTTTTTTTTTTTTGAGATGGAGTCTTGCTCTGTTGGTCAGGCTGGTCTTGAACTTCTGACCTCGTGATCCGCCCGCCTTGGCCTCCCAAAGTGCTGGGATTACAGGCGTGAGACACGGCGCCCAGCCTCCATAAGGTTGATTTTCAATGTCTTGAAAATCAACGTGGAACAGAATGGAAGCCAGATCTGTGTTTCCCTGTGGTGCTGTTGAACACACACAGGTCACAGAATAGCCCCCGAGATGATGAAAAAGCCTGAATGCTGCATGTGTGTCTCTGACTAGAAAATATCTGCTCCTGAGAAGATGGGGCTGAAGGAGGCTGCACAGAGCAGGAACGCTGCAGTGAGCAGGGGACCCCCCTGGAGGTTTAGCGGACGGGACGTTATCCACACAAAGAAGAGCCGGCGGGTCCCGGGCTTGCACAGGACTGGAATGGTGCCACTCCCCAGCCAGATCCCTGTCCACAACCCTGGGAAGCAGGTTCTGGAAGGCCCTGCCACAGCCAGGGGAACGATGAAGACAAAACTGAGCCAAGATTCAGCCTGTCTCATAAATCCTAAAAGCAACAGCTGAAAGGGGCAAAAAGGTTCCAAGGAACTATCTGGATCCCAGAGCAAAGCCCAAGAAGATTTATAGGAATACACAATTATCCAGCACATAATGAGGTAAAATTCAATGTCCAGCATCCAATCAAATATCCTCAGGCTTGGAAGGTAGGACAATTTGAGCAAAAAATAAATAGGACAGCAGCGGATTACAGTGCTGGAGTACAGTGGTACGACGGCCTCCAGGGCTCCGGTGATCCTCACACCTCAGCCTTCTGAGTGCCTGGGACGACAGACACGCGTCTCTACATCTGGCTAATTTTTTTTTACTTTTAGTAGAGATGAGGTCTCGTTACGTTGCCCAATCTGGTCTCAAACTCCTGGGCTCAAGCAGTCTTCCCACCTTGCCTTCCCACACTGCTGGGATTACAGGCGTGAGCCACCACACCCGACCTACAACTTTGCTGTAAACCTAAAATTTTTCAAAAATAAAAAGTATATTAAAAAAATTCCTGGGCAAGTAAATAAGAAAATACAATCACATAGGAGGAAAAAAAAAAAATCAATCAAAAGCAACCCAGAACTGACATAGAAGGCAATGCAGACATGAAATCGTGTAACTCAGTTCCTCCCCACAGTCAAAAATTAAAAACATGGAAGCTAGGAAAACACACCGGAATGAACCTCTAGAGATGAAGACGATGCTGTGTGAGATGAAACCCACACTGGGTGGGATTCACAGAAGAACAGGCACTCAGAAGATCTGTGAACTCAGAGATACGGCATATCAACAACTCAAATATGAGCAACCACCACCGAGTGTGGCGTGGGAGAGGTGCAGGAGCCTAACCTACAGTAAGGGGAGCTCCCAAAGGAGGTGGAGGGCAGAAAATAATACGTGAAGGAATCAAGCCTGAACGTTTCCAAATTTTGATGAAAACTGTAAACTCTAGTGATCCAAGAAGCTCAACAAATCCCAATCACAAAGCATGGAGAACCAGACCAAGGTACATCACAGAGGTGAAAAGAAGATCTTAAAGGCAGTCAAAGGTGAGAAACCAGGTAAAGAATAACAGACAATGGGGACCACAGGTTCTCGGGGGAACAGTGAGCACACGGCCAGGGGCCAGCACCCGTAAGTCCTGCAGAAAAACACCTGTGAAAATCTTTCAGAAACAATGCTGCTGGTAATGGTGGTCTAACTCCGGGGAGGAGGTTGCTGGAGCTCTGCGCTGCTCCCCACGCGCCCTGCCCTCCGCATCTGACTGTGCATATCCTTTGCAAAATCCTTTCCATGACATCAGTGAACGTGTAAGTGTCACCCTGACTTGTGTGAGCCACTCTCGGAAAATTACTGAACCCAAGGAGGGGCCATGGAAACCCAGATCCGTGGCAGGTCGGCGGGAAGCACAGCCACAGTAACCCAGGGCTTGCAGTGGGCACTGGAAGTGCTGGCAGTCTTGTGGGACTCAGTCCTCGCCCTGGGGGATCCTGTGCTGTCTTCAGGTGGACAGTGTCTGGGCTGCACCGGACTGGGGGACACCCAGCTGGCGTCCGCTCCAGCACTGGCTGCCTCCCTGCTGCTGGGGAGAAGCCCACACAACGGGTCACAGACGCCTTCTGCGTGTTCTGTGTGGACTGTTGCTGTGGTATGAGAGCAGAGGAAAAATTTCAGTTTTCCCCCTCAGAACCCCTAACTGAGCTTAGAAACACATGAAGTAAAGCTGCACAGACAGGTACACAAGACCACAAACCTGGTGATGATTTTAACACCCTGTTCTCAGTCACCGAGAGGACAAGTTGACAGGAAATCAGCAAGGACACCGGTAAAAATTAAAGTAGAGGCTCCTCTTCAAAGACTTTTCTCCTCATCTAATTAGGAATAAATAGTAACTTCTTTCAAAAGCAAAACTTATTCAAAGACCTGCGCTAACACTCTTAAATAACTGCCATAGTAAGAAACCAATGTACTTTGTGTTCTCAGCTCCCACAGCTTAGCCTAGATATTTGCCCTGGCACGCTTACACCGGTCCACGCACACGTTAGGCCACAGCCTGTTCCTCTTCCTTACGTGAAGGTGTCTTTACCCTTCTCAGCATTCCGCAAGTTACTTCCTCCTTCCTTTGTCCTCCTCTGCCGTTGCCTCTTTTAAGAAGGTCTAAGTTGCAGCCAGCTGGGACCAATACAGAACGTGAGGGCCCGTTCCAGCCGCTGGAAACCGGACACAACAGTAGGGTGGACGCCTCAGGTTATAAAAGACCCTGTCTCCTTTGTTTGTTGTGCTCTTGTGGCAAAACTGCTGGCAAGTGTACCCTTTCTGCAGAAAGTATAAAAACGGCCTTGCTGAGAAAATTAAATTTACATTCAAGTGCTATTTCTTTATGGCACCAGGGAACAAACATTTCAAACACACTGATGGCCCGTTCCTGAAGGATCAAAAGAAGCTAAAATTCATTACCTGGATAAGGGAGTTTGAGGTAGATTCTCACCCTTTTCATGTTTTCTTACATTGTCTACAATGGGTAAACAATGGAAAAAAGAAAAACAAGGTTTATGTTTTGAAAATGTCTCCATGGGTCTGCCAGTCCATGTTCTCCATGAGCAGCACCATGATGCCACGCTGAGACGCGGCCACGCTGAGACGCACTAGGGTCCAGCCAGTTCAAGAACACGGTCCTGATGTGCTGAAGCAGACTTTGTCCCTCAGCCCAGCTACAGAAGTTAATGCTCAACTCAGCATCCGTAATGCACTTTGGATGTCAGCCTACAAGAGCACGCCCAATCAACGTGGTTGGGCTCACAGAAAACCATGTCTAGGGCGTCGGGCACAGCCAGAACCTGCACTGAATCCAAATCCTGGACAGGAAGTCCCCCAAGGCTGCTTTTCTCTAAACACTAGGCTAGGAAAAAAGAAAACTGGGAATACATTTAACCAACTCCATCAACTACATAGGAAAACACCTTTGAGAGTGAACTTGTATCTAATCACCACCTTGGGACCTGCCTGCATTTGAAATAAGTGAGTGATCACGGTCACTTTCTGTTTGTTTCCCCAAAAACTCCTTTTCTAAACTCCAGGCCATTTCTTCCCATTCTACTTATTATTCAAAGTCTACACAAATGCTAACCTTAGTGGAGCCTCTGGCAAGCCCAGCTCCCAGGGAAACACGGTCTCTCTCCCTCCCTCTTCTTCACCCGCACACCTTCTCTCACAGGAGCCTCCGAAAGTCTCTCCCTCAGGACCTGGCACCTTCTTGCTACATCATAAATACCTTGAGGGCACGATGCCGGCCTCATTCACTTGTTCTCACAGGTGACATGGCTCACACCCTGGGACCAAAAGAGTCCACCATACACATTAAACTTTAGTTTACTTCTTTTTTTTTTTTTTAAGACCGAGTCTCACTCTGTCACTAAGGCTAGTGGAGTAGAGTGGCGCGATCCTGGCTCACTGCAACCTCCGCCTCCTGGGTTCAAGCAATTCTCCCACCTCAGTCTCCTGAGTAACTGGGATTACCGGCACGCGCCACCACACCCAGCTGATTTTTTTTTTTTAGTAGAGACGGGGTTTCACCGTGGTCTTGATCTGACCTCAGAGTGATCTGCCCACCTCGGCCTCTCAAAGTGCTGGGATTACAGGAGGGAGCCACCGTGCCCGGCCTAGTTTCCTCTTAGGTGGAGTAATAACGTCCACCTCAGAAGACCTTTAAGGATTAAAAGGGGAAGCAGCTGGCCTGATGCAAACACGCAGGAACTATTCCAGCTGGGCCTACTGCCCTTCACTCTGGAACCTCGCAGAGCTCTGCACAGCATCTCGCATGAGACAGGCTCTCAGTATTTAATGGACAGGAGGAGACACGTCACACAATGGGGATAATCATGCTGATCTGCGTGAGGAAAACGTATCAAAAACGAAAGCCAAACAGTCACAAAGAAAGTACTTGTAATAGAAACTAACTTAATTGTGAGGGCTACGAATAAGTGAAGCTCAAACGACTATGTGTCAAAAATGAAGTGGGTTCCTAGACCTCAGTGTTTGCTGACTGGAACACAGCAGTGTCTGCAGCTCACAGGTGCTCCTCCCCACCTCCCTAACCCTCCTGGAGGCTCCACCCATCACAGTCCCAGGTTCCAGGCAGGCTTCCCAGGCCACTCGGCTGCTGTGAGCACAATGTCCTCCTGAGGTCAACGGGCAGGTAGCAGGAGCCTCTGACCTGTTTCTCTCCACGACACCATCACGTTCTGGGACTGCAGTTCCACGGTGGTCTCCACGTCCCTGGAAAGCAGACGTCCTCCTCTCCTCCACGCCTGCCACACTGTTCTCAGTCATCAGGAAACTTCCCATTAGAAAAACAGCTTGTGGGCCAGGCACAGTGGCTCCCACCCGTAATCCCAGCACTTTAGGAGGCCAATATAGGCCGATCACCTGAGGTCGGGAGCTCAAGACCAGCCTGGCCAACACGGTGAAACCTCGTCTCTATTAAAATACAAAAATTAGCTGTGCATGGTGGTGGATACCTGTAATCCCAGCTACTAGGGAGGCTGAGGCAGGAGAATCACTTGAACCCGAGAGGCGGAGGTTGCAGTGAGCCAGTATCCCACCATTGCACTCCAGCCTGGGCGACAAGAGCGAAACTCCGTCTCAAAAACAAACAAACAACAAACAAAAAAACAAACAAAAAAAACTCTTGTGGAAAAATGAGTGTATTTTCTACTCCTCATCTCAATAAAACCTGAAAAAACTACTTTCATATACAGGAGTCATGTTTTATGATAAAGAGCTTCATTAAGGATGCTGTAAAATTATACATAGTCATTTCCATAATAAATGGCCTGAAGAGTTAAACACAAGAGGTTACTGAGTTATTTTTCAAACGTCCAGAGTCCTCATTTCCAATTACGGCAGGCTGGCTGTAGCACTGTTGGAAAGCCTCAAGGTTTGTTTGCAGCCAATTCAGAGGTGACAATTTATCCAAGGCTACTTAGAGCTGAAGAGAGAACTCCCCAGCTGTTAAAAAGATCTCCAAACCAGCAAATACATAACGCTATGTTTTTAAGTCACTGCAATCCAGATCATCTTAAAAGTTCTGTATGACTTGGAAAAACAAAGACAAATTATTCAACCAAGTGACCAGGCTGAACCACAGGACAAGATTAAAGAGGGCCAAGAATAGGCAACATCACCACTCAAATGATCCAAGAGACTCCTGGTCTAAAAAGTGAGATGCTTGGTCAATTTTAAGGCAGCGTCTTAACAGGAAGAATTATGCAAGCAAAGTAAACTGGCTGAGTCCCAGGCAAGGGCTGCATACTGCCAGAGGAATGGGCTGGACTCTTTCCAGCTCCGTAATCCTGGGAGCAGCGTTGGTGTGGAAAGAACCCTGGCGGCAAGCTGTTACATAAGAACCCGGTCCTGCACTGCGGGGATGCGGTCCGCCTGCTACTGGCATGCAAAGATCCAAGGAAGGAGACAGCACTGTGATGCCAGCCCACAGCTGGGACACGTGCTGCATCTGTGAGCATGCACCCAGGAACAGACACACAGACCCACCCGAATGGGGGACCAAATCTTCCATGTCCATGAGAATCCCAGGAGGGGCCCCAGGGTCACCACACTGGAACCCTCTGAAACTGCACACACATTTGCAAGCACAGGTATCGGGGGAGGTAACGGATACAGACTCTCCTAAGGGTGTGAAATGTTTGAAAAGTTGTCAATAAGCACACAGGCTGACCTCATTGATTCAACGACATCTTCTCACCCAGCACACAGACTGAATAGCTTGGTGCAGCTGCTTCCCAGGTATAAAACCACCTGCTTAGTAACAACGCCTTCTCGGCTGGGTGACGCTGCACCGACGAGCCAGTTCACTGGAGAACTGCTGGGGTGGCAGGGAAGTCTGTCTCAACGCACTACGGCCCGAGCCCGCAGCGTTCGTCTTGTGCATATCCCTCACGACAAAACACCGCTGCCGCACACCAGACACAGTGGCCTTTGGACAGGAAGCACCATCTTCAGTCAAGCAATGACCAACCAACATGCAAACTCTGGTTGTTCGGACATGAGTACTGGCAGATCATTTCTGAAAAATGAACGAAAGACGGCTGCAAGTTCAGCTAGAACACCTCAACAACTTGTTGTCATTGTGAAAATTCAAGCTTCCAAAGATAATTTTGGAAAACTCCAAGAGCAGACAGCTTCTGGAGAACTAAAAGTCTCCCTTGATGAGACAGGTGGTACTTCTGATGTAGTAAAACCAAGTGGATCCACACTGGGAGATGCACACAAGTCCAGGGCCCCCAATCGGCCCTCGGGTGCACACTGTGTGCTGACTTGGGTCACCTCCAGATGTGGACACACAGAGGCACACTCCCACACACAGGCGAGGGAGCCGCACCTGCCACAAGAGGGGCCGAAGGGAAGCCCTGAGACTACCCCGCTGTTGCGAACGCTCACAACACAAACACCTGCTGGGTTTTGGTGTCATATCAATGAAAATCTCCAAAATTACATCAAAAAGCTATTTATTAAAAATACACTTCCATTTTCCCACTAGATTCTTTTTTTGTTTTTGTATACTTCAACCAGAATAACATATTTACAACAGACTGATGCAGAATCAGCTAGGGGAACCCTGCTGTCTTCTATTAAGCCACTCACTAAGGGGGTTTGTAAAATTTTAAGAAAATGCTCCTGTAATCGCTATTTGTTGTTGCTGTTTTTGAGATGGAGTCTCGCCCTGTTGCCCAGGCTGGAGTGCGGTGGCGCAATCTCAGCTCACTGCAAGCTCCACGGCATTCTCCTGCCTCAGCCTCCCGAGTAGCTGGGACTACAGGCGCCCGCCACCACGCCCGGCTAATTTTTGTATTTTTAGTAAAGATGGGGTTTCACCACGTTGGTCAGGCTGGTCTCGAACTCCTGACCTCAGGTGATCCAGCTGCCTCGGTCTCCCAGAGTGCTGGTGGGATTATAGGCATGAGCCAGTGGACTTAACCAGATCACTAATTTTTTATCCTGGAAAATACAGGACTTTTTTTTTTTTTAAAGAATGTACTACTTATATGCAATGGGTTTATTATTCCTATTTTTAATTGGAATTGGTATACAGACATTTTACAATCCTTCAGGTTTAACTTGGCAAATGTCAGACAGATACACCTACAGAGCCAGAGCTCTTCAGGCTCCTCCACATCCAAGGGCATTTCACAGTCCTGAGGATGAGGACCTGCGCAAGGGGAGCACTGGAGAGACAGCCATCAAGGCATCCACCTCCAGGACAGACACCAGCCAAGAACCCCCTCACGAGTCCAACTCCACGGATTCCACCGTAAGTGCCGTCAACTGCATGTCCGCTTACAACATCTGAGTTTTCTCAAAGAAGCTGAAGCTTTCTGTGTCCTCAGAATGATTCTGGACTCCCAGCGCGGTACCGCTCCCTGCCAGCCACACAGGGGATCCACAAGAAGCAGGCCTTCCCCGTGGCAGGCCTTGCTGCTCCTTGCTGCTCCTTTCTGTGCGGTCGCCCCCCATGGGGAAGGATGGAGCCCAGCAGAGTGGATCCCTGGCTGCAGGACAAAGGTGTGGACGGCAAGCGGCCCACCTGCCTCAGGCTGAGGCATAAACTTTCCCTTTTCACTCAGGAAGAATAAGACACAGTTCCCAGTTTTACAGAGTGCTTTTGTGGATGCTGACCCAGTACTGCTCTTGCAATGTCAAAATGAAGATGATCCAGAAGCCTCTCCTGTAAGCATCTGCTGATCAACAGGCAAGGGACTGGAGTGGAGCCCTCAGCAGCAGGCGGTGCCAGGGACAAGCGGCCCGTGCCACGTCTGCCAGCTAGCTCAGCACCAGCACACGAGCCTTCGTCCTGGGCATGGGACTCCGCGTCCCTGGTCAAAGCAGCTGCCCTAGTAGCAACATAGGACCTGGAGGCACTGACTGCCTGTTGCTGAATCGGTGCGACTTTCACCCACCAAAAACAACCACAAAGCGTCACCAAGCACTATGTTAATAAAATTAAATTGTGTTTGGTAAACTGTGTTTGGAGAATCTGGTAACACCGTGAAACAGCTGAAGATTATCTGTAACTTCAGCACTCTGGGAGCTGACATGAGGACTGCTTGAGCCCAGGAGTGTGAGAGCAGCCTGGGCAACATAGGGAGACCCCATCTCTAAAACAAACACAAACAAACAAAAATTTTAACAAAACAAACAATAAAAAACCAGAATTAGCCAGGTATGTTGGCATGTGCCTGTAGTTTCAGATATTCAAGGGGTTGAGGCAGGAGGATGGCTTGAGTCCAGGAGGTTGAGGCTACAGTGAGCTATATGACTGTGCCACACTGCACTCTGGCCTGAGTGACAGAGACTGTGTGTCCAAAAAAAAAAAAAATCCCAATACACTGTTAGTGTCTCAAGCCCAGGTTAGAAATTACTAGTCTAGTCTCTGACAGAAAAATCAGGTGGGCTAAGCAAAGGTACTTTCTAGCCCAAGAGTGCCAATGCAGTGGCAAACACATGGTTCAGCTGGCTGTGCACCGCCACCCAGGATCCTGGGGCAGTCTCTGGACAAGGCCCCAAAGACCCCAAAGAGACTCCCAACATCCCTCTCTCCCCTCAGCATCGTCAGTGCTTAAAAACTGTTAACAAACTCCATGCTTTGTGAGATGCAGTTTCCAAGGCGTTTTCAGTGTTGACTCAACAGAAGCTGCATCATCCCTGAACACTGTTCTCCTGTCACAGCCCCGGTGGCTCTGAACACGGAGCAGGAGCATGATGACACAGCAAGAATCCAGGCAGGGACACCTCCTCATCACGGCAGGTCAGAGGCAGAACTGAGCTCAGGGGCCAGTGGCTGGCTTTGTTTACTGTTCATTTCTCCGTAAGAGAAGCCCAGAGAGACAACTACAAGTGACCTAAGACACCCTCATAGGTGAATGGATCAACCACCCAGCGTCCATCCAGACAACAGAATATTACCAGGCCCTGAAAAGACACGAAAGGACCATAAATGCATGCTGCTGAGAGAAAGCAGCCTGTCTCCAAGGACTACAGGTTGTAGGGTTCTGACCCTGTGACCTCCAGCAAAGGGCAGAACTGTGCAGACAGCACAAAGATCAGCGATGCCAGGGGCTTGGGGGAGGGACGTGTAGCAGGAACACGGGGGACCTGGGGCAGTGAAACTGCTCTGTATGATACCACAACGGTGGGCCCACATCAGGATACATCCGTCCAACCATAGACTGCACAGCATCGGGTGGACCCCGAGGTCGTGTGGCCTGTGGGTGATGACGCCGTGTCCAGGGGGGTCGCGGCTGTAACAAACGGCCGCTCTCGTGGGGATGCTGAGCCAGGGGTGCAGGGGAACCCTCTGTAATTTATGCTCTATGTTGCTGTGAACCTAAAGCTAATACAAAAAATAAAGTCTACTTTTTAAAAGTGACCATCCTGTCAGAAAGACAAAATGTCCCAGAGCACAGGGAAGTCCAGTGCAACAGGACCAAGAAGCAGAGTAAGCCGAGTGACACAAGAGGGGGCAGCCTCCGCTTCCTAGGCTTCCCTGTGCTGGAGGCTGGTCATCTGACAGGAACCTCTGCCAAGCCACCTGGACCAGCTGCACATACCTTTGACGCCTGACGCCCTCCAACCTCTACAGACGCCCTCTCACAGGCTCCGCCCTCCTCAGGTTCACAAACACATCCCCCGTCCACCCCGGTGCTGCCTGGCATGGCACCTAAGACCAAAATGGAAAAGGAGGCACCGTATGCGGGTGGACAAATCCACAACACGCTGGCCCTCAAGTTTTCTCAGTAACATCATTATTATTATTATTTTTTGAGACAGAGTCTGGCTCTGTCGCCCAGGCTGGAGTGCGGTGGCGCACTCTCAGCACACTGCAACCTCTGCCTCCCGGGTTCAGGTCATTCTCCCGCCTCAGCCTCCCGAGTAGCTGGGACTACAGGCGCCCGTCACCACGCCCGTCTAATTTTTTGTATTTTTTAGTAGAGACGGGGTTTCACCACGTTAGCCAGGATGGTCTCGATCTCCTGACCTCGTGATCCGCCCGCCTCGGCCTCCCAAAGTGCCGGGATTACAGGCGTGAGCCACCGCGCCCGGCCTCTCAGTAACATCATACATTTCTCTCTTTCCCCCACGCCCTCCCCCTCCCCAGACCAAATCTTGCTCTGTCGCTCAGGCTGGAGTGCGATGGCTCGATCTTGACTCACTGCACCCTCCGCCTCCCGAGTTCAATCAATTCTCCTGCCTCAGCCTCCCAAGACGGCCGCCAGCACACCTGGCTAACATTTGTATTTTCAGTAGAGACGGGGGTTCAGCATGTTAGCCAGGCTGGTCTCGAACTCCTGACCTCGTGATCCGCCCTCCTTGGCCTCCCAAAGTGCTGGGATTACAGCACGAGCCGCTGCGTCTGACATGAAACTTGTCTCTTGATTATGCAGCGACTAAATATGATGTTGGGATAATGGGAAATTAATGCCAAGCTTTAAAATGCAGAATATGAAATTTTATATACAGAGTAATCCTTTTTTTGTAAAAAGTATGTAATATATTCCACATTGTAGATTTAGATGTTTTATCTTGGGTGGTAGGATTACACGTGATTTTTACTTTCTTCTCTATACTTTATTTACTGGTGTTATGAGTTGAAATGTGTCCCTCAAAAATGATATGTTGAAGTTCTAGCCCCCGAACAACACAGACGATGGCCTTCCTGGGAAACAGGGTCTTAGCGGATGATCAAGGTGAGATCACCAGGGTGGGCCCTCACCCCACAGGACTAGTTTCCTTCTAGAAAGGGCGGGTGCGGACACCGGGATGTGCACGCAGGGAGAACGCTGTGTGAAGATGGAGGCAGAGATCGTGGTGATGCGCCCACAAGCCCGGGCACACCAGAGACTGCCCCCATTCCCCAGAACCTGGAGAGGGGCCTGGAGCAGATGCCCCCACCCCCACCAACAGCACCCCAGAAGGAACCGGCCCTGCAGACAGCTGGTCTCAGAGCCGTGGGAGAACAATCCTTGCTGCTGGAGCTGCTGGTCTGTGGGGATCTCTCGCGGCGGCCCCAGGAGACTCCACCGAGTTGTACCCTCTGTCCACGGACCTCTTTAATGGAAACCTGATTTTCCCATAAGGCAACGAATCCGTGTGACTTTCAGAGAAAAGCTGAGGACCTACAGTTCACTGCATCAAAGGCCAGCCCTTCCAACAAAGGCAGGCGAAATGTGGAGCCAATTATATCTGGGTGCCTACACTTTACTTACACTAGTTCTTTCTAGAAAGAATGAGACTTGTCTCAGTGATATTAATGTACAGTTAACAGGAACCCCTAACCTTAGCAAGCCACAATAAGGTATCTGGGACTGAGCGCTTATTTAAATTAGCAGGTACATCAATTTAAATTTAGGCAGTGGCTCAGCCTGTACTGAACACATGAGGAAACCAGGGCGGGAAGATCGCTTGACTCCAAGAGTTCAAGAGCATCCTGGGAATGATAGGGAGACCCAGCCTCTAGAAAAACATTTAAAAATTGGCCGCGTATGGTGGTGCACGCCAGTGGAGTCCCAGCTACTCGGGAGGCTGAGGTGGGAGGATTGGTTAAGTCTGGGAGTTCAAGCCTTGAGTGAACTGTGAGGGGGAGCACTGCGGGGTCAGGTAAAGGGGGTGGCTGCACGGGAGGAGGTGAGGAGGTGGCTCTGTGAGGTTAGGAGAGGGGACGGGGGCTCTGCCAGGTGAGACAGGGGGTCTCTGTGGGGTGAGGTGAGGTGGGAGCTCTGCGGAATGAGGTGGGGGGGCAGCACCGCGGGATGAGATGGGCGAGGTGGGGCCTGCAGACCCTCCAGGCTCTCCCCGGGGAAGGAGCCCAATTAGGGCCAGCACTGCACTGCTCCCGACAAAGCAGGGCACCCTAGCCCTTCAGTGGAGACCTCCTTTCCGCCTGGGCTCCAGCTCTAGAGGACGGCCAGTCCCCTCAGCCCCACCATCGAACACCAGGCTCCATGTAGGCACTGCCCCAGGAGGTGCCCAACACCACCAATGTCGCTCAGCTGCGTGGTGGCGGGTGACCTGGAATGCTGCTGTCATCACTGCGCCCGGACACGTCATCAACCACTCAGCGTGGCGTGCCCTCGCGCTTTCAGGTAAAACACCACGGAGAGACTTCCTGTCGGCAGGTAGACCCCGCACTCTCTAGGGCCTCATCCCCTCCCTCTCTTCTGCTTGACAGGCACAGACAGGAAGCATCTGAGGAGCACTCACTGACACCAGCCACGCCGATGCTGTGAGCAATCCTGTTCGGCCTGCTCCCCTCCTGACCGGCCCCTCCTGACCAGCCCCTCCTGACCGGCACCAGCACCGCGTGGAAGATCATGGAGAAGCTCATCCGTCCGGATCTCGTCTGAGGACAGGGAGCAGCAGAGCACGCAGGTGAGGGCAGAGCAGGGAACCCAAGTCCCGAGGAAACTGATGGTAAGCGAGGCCCCATGCTCTGGGAGGGCACCCCTGGGAAGCCCACAGATAAAGCAACTGGACACATGTTCAACTACGACCGGGCAACAGCAGTGGCTTAAAAAAAAAAAAGGACACCCCCAAACAGACAGAGACTGGAGCCCTGCTGGCTCCCAGAGAAGGGGTTTCAAAACGCTTCTTGAGGTGAGCACGACAGCACGTGCCTTTAATCACAGCTACTCAAGAGGCTGAGGCAGGAAGACGACTTGAGCCCAAAAGTTGGAGGCCAATCTGGGCAACGGAGCAAGCTCACCTCTAAAAAAATAAAAACAAAAAAATTAGGCAGGTGTGGGGACATGCGTCTGGAGTCCCAGCTACGTGGAAAGCTGAGGAAGGGGCATCGTTTCAGCCCAAGAGTTGAGGCTGCAGTGAGCCATGACTGCACTCCAGCCTGGTCAACAGAGCAAGACTTGTCTCAAAAAAGCAAAACAAAAACACATCTTTATGTTATAGGGCACAAAAAGTAGCAAGATTATAAAACTAAAATAGGGTGAAAGAATGCAAGAGACTCAGAACATGGCAAACTTCCATGTTCCACAATTCCAAACTACAAGAAGCTCTCCGAGCCAACGCCGCACCACGTGAGCTGCTAGCCAGGCACATGTTGGTGAAGAACCAGGAGCCCTCTCAGCACCAACAGATAGTCATGGGCACAACCCACAGGTGGCTCGACCCACCAGCCTCAGGCAGCATGGGGCTGAGAGGGGAAGCCCAGTTTGGGCTACTGTGGAGCCCCATTCTAGTCTCTTACCCACCCTCACCAAGGCACTACATCACCAGCAAAGACTCTGAGAACATCAACATCTGTGTAACTATGGAAAATGGAAGTGCAGGAAGGAACACATTTTTGGAATCAGAAGGCATGAAAAAAATGGCCTTCACTGAAAACATTGAAAAGGCACAACCCTATTATGCCTCCTGCTAGTAAAAAATGTCCTCTGCTTTTAAAGGATTAATAGCCACAAAACACTATCTTGTTATTCTAGTGTCCTCCAGAAAATGAGCCATCAGTTGGAAGGGTATGGGGTAAAGGGAAGAGAAGGAAAAGCTGCCTCTGAAAACACTGTTGACTGGCAAAGTTACCAGCACACTATCAGGCTAACGCCTGGGTCACGAGAAGACAGACGCGGTCACAACTATGGATCCTGAGGGCGAGAAACTCTGGACGTTCAACCTTCCTACGAGTGCACAGAGGTGAAGCCTGGAGAACAGGGAGGGACAGGCACAGGCGACCACGTGCTCAGCCATGCCGACCTCGAGAAGACATTCTGGCGACCACGTGCTCAGCCATGCCTGCCTCGAGAAGACATCCTGAGGATGAAGGCATCATGGATCCAAACGCCACTTGGAGGCTGAATGTACCACACAATAAAAGAATCATCGTAAATCACACTGTTGACTTGTGGTTGATGATCCTTCCTTTACAGTACAGTGAACTCGTGGACAAACATCATGTCCACAGACCACCATAAATGTAGTGTGTAGTTCTAAATAAAACTGAAATCAGACTTCCAAAAAGAAACATCTAACAACTTCTCCTCTCCCATTCCACCAGGGCCATGGCCCACACCACAGCCCGACACCCTGTCACACTCTCTCACAGGACAATGGCCCGCACCAGTTAAGCTGGTGTCACGGTGGGGTCAAGGCTGCAGTGAGTGGAGATCACGCCACTGCACTCCAGCCTGGGCGACAGAGCAAGACTCTGTCTCAAAATAAATAAATAAATAAAAAATCTTATGGAAGGAGGTACCACGTATGTGGTCTGTTGTGGAACAAAACGCCGTTACGTGGGGCATGACTGTATTCTGTAGGGCATATCTGCAAAACAGCTCCTCCAGTCACACAGGCTTGTTTTTGAGACAAGTTCTGGCTCTGTCACACAGGCAGGAGTGCAGTGGTATGATCTTCGCTCACTGTAGCCTCGACCTCCCGGGCTCAGGCGATCCTCCCACCTCAGCTTCCCCAATTAGCTGTGACTACAGGCACGTGCCACCACACCTGGTCCATTTTTTTTTTTTGGTAGAGACAGGGTTCTCACTATGTTGTCCAGGCTGGTCTCGAACTCCTGGGTTGCAGCAATCCTCTCGCCTCAGACTCACAAAGTGCTGGGAGTATAGGCCTGAGCCACCGTGCCACCTTCACAGGTAACTTTCCTATCGGCCTTCCTGACTGCTGCAGGTAAGGCATGTTCTCACAGGGACAATTCACAAAATGCACCAAAGTGTCCTCAAGTCCTGTCCACAAAGCTCTTCCTTCCAGCCAGACCCTGGTGCTCAGGGCTCAAATCCCTCACATCTTCCCCCCAGTACTCCTCACAAAGGACGCACTGCAGTCAATCCCAACTCACCTCCAGCAAAGCTCCAGCAAGAACAATCCCAGCACTTTGGGAGGCCAACG
>NW_012098098.1:6974947-6981043 GCF_000951045.1 Mandrillus leucophaeus
TGTTTTCTACTTCTTAATAATAAAAATACAGCAAGGGGTTTGGTACTGTGAGCAAGGGACTCTCTGAGAGCTGGCGCCCACACATGCCGGTCTCCAGGACAGACATGTCTCAGGCCAACAACACTGACAGAAAACACAGACCTTCACCGCCAGGTCACAAAGGGCATGGGAAACCCACAGCACGGCCTCGGCCACGCTCCTGAGGGCGACAAAACACCAGGCAGCGCGCTCTGAGAGCTGCAGTCAGTCCTAGAGGAGAAGCAAGAGCTGCTGAGGAGGACACATGGGCAAAGGAGCCACCATGCACCGTGACAAGACATGTTCGCTGGCCATGCCTGGTGTCAGCATGCAGACAGGCTGCAGCGAGGAAGACAGATGTGCTCTCCCAGTGCTTATGGTCTGGGCGGGGACAGAAAAGAGACCAGGAAAGCACAGGGCAGCAGATCAGACACAGGGTTTTAGTTAACAAGGACTCTGATGCCAGTGTCTGCCTGGAGAAAGGAAGGAGGACAGACTTCTGAAGAAGAAGATGGACTTCAGTGCCTCCCTCGCGCTGATAAGTGATCCCACCACGCATGACCCACAGCACAGGACAGAGCCTTGTGTCCAGGACAGGGTCCCCTCCCGGAGGCAGCAGAAAGGACAGCTGTGGAATACGGAAGAGGAAAAGGAAAAGGGAACGGGAGACAAATCAGCAACATTAAGAACATCAGGCCGGGCCCGGTGGCTCACGCCCATAACCCCAGCACTCAGGCCAAGGGAGGGGGGCGCAGATCACCTGAGGTCAGGAGTTCAAGACTAGCATGGCCAACATGGTGAAACCCTGTCTCTACTAAAAACACAAAAAATTAGCCGGGTATGGTGGCAGGCGCCTATAGTCCCACGGACTCGGAAGGCTGAGGCTGGAGAATCCCTTGAACCCAGGAGGTGGAGGATGCAGTGAACTGAAATGTACCACTGCACTCCAGCCTGGGCAACAAGAGTGAAACTCCATCTCAAAAAGAAAAGAAAAGAACACGCAGACAGAAAAGAACAACCTAAGAAGGCACACAAGGAACATCAGCATCTTAAGGAAACGACTGAAGAGGACTGACAGAAAAAGACTCGTATTTTCATATAAGGAACATGGGGGGAAAAAGAAAAAAAATTAAAAGGCAAAGACTAATAGAGGATATGGCCAGAGCTTTAAAGAAAGAGACAATGAGATAAAACCTGGAAGGCTCAGCGACACCGAGCTGCCTTCCCAGGCCCTTCCCAGCGTTTCCTGCCAGCAGGGCCCCTGGCCCGAGCCAAAAAGGAACCACGTCCACCTCGTCAGGACTGTTGCACGACAGCCGCACACACCTAAGAAACTAACTCCTTCTGGGCCGGGCAAAGTGGCTCACGCCTGCAATCCAAGCACTTTGGGAGGCCAAGGCAGGCGGATTGCTTGAGTCCAAGAGTTCAAGACCAGCCTGAGTCTTGTCTTGAACTCAAGACTGGCGATACGCTGTCTCTATCAAACACACACACACACACACACAGAATTAACCAGGCGTGGTGGTGTGCTCCTGTAATCCCAGCTACTTGAAAGGCTGAGAGGCTGAAGCAGGAGGATGGCTTGAGCCCAGGAGGCAGAGGCTGCAATGAGCCGTGATCGTGCCACTGCACTCCCACCTGGGTGAAAGAGTCAGATACTGTCTCCCAAAAAAAAAAAAAAGAAGAAGAAGAAAAATTAACTCCTTTGTCCACGTAGTAAAATTCAGTCTTCCATTAACTTCAAAAAGCCAAACTGATTAATTTTTAAGTAAAGAACAAACACACCTATAGCGAAGTGTGGAAAATCACTACGGTCACTCCCCAGCCACAGCTGCCATGCAGTGGCACTGCCCCTGCCCTCAAGCTGGTCCCAGACTCAAACGGGAAGCCACTGCACATGTGTGACCACTGGCCAGGGAAAAAGAGGCCAAGACAGCCCAAAGGACTTGCGTATGGCCCCAGAAGGCTACACTGTTTGGCAAGCACTGGATGCACATAGATACTTGGCCAACAAACTCCAAGAGGGCTCACACCAGCGCTCTTCCCTCCAACGCCCAGTTCTCCACTCTAGAGAAGTGGTAGCCTTGAGCTACCACAGACATGGTGACCAGGACAAAGAGGCACGAAGCTGGCAAAACCACCAGGTTTCATGCACAGAAAGGCCAGCAGCAGCACCCAGTTGCCTGGGCAGAGGAGGAAGAGGATGACAGGTACACAGGCCGTTAGAAACGGCCTCACCTTGACCCCGAGCACGGTGGCAAATGGGGCCCAGATTCCCTCACCCTGCTCGGGCACGCCGCAGGCCCGCTACATCTGGAAGGAGCGTAACAGCCGGTGCCCAGGCTGATGAGCGTGTGCACTGCCCCACGTACAGTCAGACCCTCGGTATGAGCATTAAAGACGCCCCAGCCGTGCCCACGGCTACAGTAGCCCCTCCTCGCACCCCCTGCCACGCTCCCTAGAGTCCAGCACCAATACATTCGGCTCTGGCCTCAGCATGGTGGAGCAGGACCCCCGCACTCACTCACTCACTTCACTGATCAGCCGTGGAATCCTGAATTCAAACCCTACTTCCTAAACATCTTTTGAGACCTAGATGCCGCTTGTAATAAAAATAAGGAAAATGCAATTTTCTGGGATTCTGTAGGAAAAGAAGAGGACATAAGTGAAGGTATCTAGCACAGCACGTGCCTCCCACAGACCTTAGGAGTTACCGGGAAATACAAGTGAACAGGCCGCTATGGAGTGCAGTTTCTAAAAGCAGGACAAATACAGGGAAGGCGGCCCCAACCCTGCCTCTGGGAGCAAAACCGAAAGAGCACAGCCACAGCACAGCATTCAGAACAGCCACCTGCACAAAGGCCAGAGCAGCCACGGGAAGCTGGGGGCCCAGGCCAGCAAGTCCCTTCAAGAGCAGAAAACAGATTTTTTAGGTGAAGCCAACCACTTGAGGAAATGAGACGAGCTCACACCCTGAAGACAGCTTCCCGCAGCAATTCCGCCCGTCTCCACAGGACTCAGTCCAAGTCCTGGTGTTAGAATAAATCACGAGGGCTACAACAAAGCTCAAACACCCCCAGGCTCCAGCACCCCCAGCCACCAACACAACTCTATTCAAGATCCACCTATCAACAGGGGTGGGGTGAGAAGGCGTTCCCCTTCCTTAGTCCACTCTTTCTCCGTGGGTTGCAGCCAGGGTTCCCCGTGGGTCATCTTGTGCATGTCACGGCCCTGCCCACAGCATAAAAACATACAGGGGTGAGGGAGATAAGACAGCCAGCTTCTCAAAAGAGCTGGGCTGGGCGCCATGGCTCATGCCTGCAATCACACAGCTTTGGGAGGCACTGGAGGGAGGACTGCTTAAGGCCAGGAGTTCCAGGCCAGTGTGAGCAACACAGCAAGATCCTGTCTGTACCAGAACACACACACACACACACACACACACAGAGACACACACGAATACTGGTTGTTGTGTTCCTAAAAGTTTCCATTATAACACTGAAGTTTAGAATACAGTACTACTAGGCCAAAATATCCCGGCATTTTATAGAATTTCTTTAACAAAATCTGATCACATCTAAACTGGCATCTTTCAGCTCACTTCTTAATTTCAATCTAAATTTAAAACATGGTTTGCTGTAGCTACAGGGCAGAATTTAACACGGAACAGATACCTCACAGATGCCAACCCAGTGGGTACAGCCCTTTGAGCGTCACCTAAAGCCTCATAAAATCATCGCCAAGCCCATCCCCAAAAGCTGTAGTTAGTAAGTCACCAGGATTCGATATTTAGAAACTTTGTTCCCACTAACAAAAAACAAGCAATAATAAATTTTAAACAAAGGCTGACTGTACCCAGGAAATGGAGAGAATAAACAGAAAAAGACTCCGACACCGGTGGTGGGAGTGACAGTCTCGGCCCTCAGACCAGACTAAGACACCCTGCAGAGCTGAAGCCGTCAGGAACCCCCGCAGAGCCACGGAGGGGAAACACCTGCCCCGGGCTACAAAGGCTACCCTCTGCCCTCTGCTTACTGCTCTGGTTCTGCCCTCCAGACACATGCAGGTCCCTAAAGCAGCTGCTATCCTGCTGATGTGCTGACACCATCAGATATGAACGAGAATCCCAGTTTTATTTTTCCTAATAAACAAATCATCCATTTAGCAGCAAAATGTCAACAAACACCAAAAGCTACAAAAGTATCCTTGGATTTACAAAGAACCCTCGCTTCTCATTTCCCTCTTCCCCATGCCCAGGCAGAGAGCCCTCTGAGAACACGGGAAGCTTCACGGAAGGGGGTGGGGAGTGGCCAACCATGGCCAGGGCGAGACGGAAACCACATGTGTGTGAGCACGTGTTCTACACAGAGCCTTATGTACTGGGCCACAGAGTAAGCAGAATCGGGCAGCTCCTGCTGCCAAAGTCAACACGTTCAGGCTGCCCGACCTCCACCCGCACTTTCATGAAAGCTGCCTGCAGACAGAGGGGCGGCCGGGGCAGGAGGCAGGACCCTGAAGCCGCCTGCAGACGGAGGGGCGGCCAGGGCAGGAGGCAGGACCTTCCGAAGCAGCACGGGGGCTTGGGTCCCACGCTGGCTGTCCACACCCAGGGCCACGCCTCCACAACAGTGCCCTCCACCACGTCCCTTCTCGTGCGTGCTGGTGCCACCACGGAGGCCCAGGGACCTTTTTGCTCTACTTCTTTTTCCAACTTGCAGCCCTGTGCCAGCAGCCAGCACTGCCTTCAAAATCCCTGCACACAAGCGGCAGGAAATCTCACTGCACCTGAAGAGGAGCAGGCTGCCCTGGCTGGGCCAGCCACTACACATCTTGCTGTTGAGAGGGTCTACATTTCTTCCTTTTTTCTTTTTCTTCTAATCCTCCTGTTACCTAGAGCTGGAGTGCAGTGGTGTGATCATAGCTCACTACAACCTCTGCCTCCCGAGCTCAAGCAATCCTCCCACCTCAGCCTCCCGAGTAGCTAGGACGACAGGCATGCACACCATGCCTGGCTGATTTTTGTATTTTTTGCAGAGACAGGGTCTTGCCACCTTGCCCAGGCTGGTCTTGAACTCCCGATCTCAGGCGCTCCTCCCACCTCAGTCTCCCAGAGTGCTGGGATTACAGACACAGTCTCATGGTGCCCAGCCAGTTTACACTTGGAACCCACCACTATCCCCTTGTTGACAGTAAGCATATCCCAAATCATTTTTCCCAATGGACAACACAAATAAATAATTAAGATCCTTATTCTGGAGTGGGGAAAAAGAGACTAGAATTCTCAGCAGAACTTGAGGAATCCAATGGCCAGTAACGAAGATGCCTCCCAGAGTCTCCTTGTCAGGTCCCATGCCTCCCCCTCAGCCAGGCACTGGGGTGCTCAGGCCACACTGGACCCTCCATCTCCTTCCTCCTACCTTCATCTTCTTCCCACCAAAATCTAAGCAGTTGTAAATGGGCCTTCTGGTGACAATGACATGTGTGAAGACACACAGAGTCCGTACTCCATTTGCTACAGGAACCCAGTTACATTCGGAAAGAAACAAGCGGGACAGGAAAAAGGTACGTTGGTGGTTTTGCATCCATAAAGTTCACTTCAATTTAAACAGAACTTACTGAGTACTCTTATGCTAGATACAAGCAAAATGTTTTTCACCCTCAGATATAAAAACATAGAGGAAAAAACTCCCTTAAGCCAGCTGTAAAAAATGATGGTATTAAAAAATAAAACACTGGCCCCATGAGAATCACCGTAGTTAACAAAAGAAATAAAACAATCGCAATATTATAACCAACAAACGAAAAGCCATTCTCAATTCCCCAGCAGGACCTCTCCACGCCTCCCAGGTCAGCAGAGGTCAGAGGACAGCAGAGATCACAGGTCAGCAGAGGTCCCAGCACCCAGAGACACATTCCAGCTAAAAGCACACACGTGGGAAAACAGCGTGCTGACAGCCAGAGCTCCCAACACCCTCTGCATGATGACAGGGGTGGGGGAAGCTCCAACGTTCCAAACCCTCCCCGGGCCCTGGGACTCTCCGCCCATTAACCAGAGCCTGGCGGGGAGGGAGCGGGGGG